>NW_024367317.1:37440-148376 GCF_014805655.1 Passer montanus
AGAGAGTGGGTTACCAAAAGCACCCGGGGGTCCAGATACCCCACAAAGTTCCAGCCCTCCCCCAGGTGACATAGCTTCCCCCACCAATAACCCCACCCCCCACAAAAGGACCCGGGGGTCCCGGGGCACCCCCCTAATGACCCCTCCACACCCCCTGGCTCCCCCCACTCACGAGTGTCAAAGGTGGCCTCGAGGGGGGCTGTCTGGGGGTCTCCCCCTCGGCCCCACAACCGCACCCCATAGTGTCCTGCCGGCTCCAGCCCCCACAGCTGCTGTGATGTAGCCTCAGGAGGTAGCCACAGGCTCTGGGGGCACAAGGGGTATTGGGGTATCCCAGGGGGATAGTGGAGTCCCCGGGGAGGTACGGACATGCCCAAAGGCATTACTGGGGTCCCCCCGAGGTGTATTGGGGTGCCATTGCCAAAGGAGGGTAATGGGATACCCTTAGGTGTTATTGGGGTCCCCAGGGGTGTTATTGGGATACTTGAAGGAATCCAGGGGATTATGGGGTCCCCCAAGGAGATACTAGGGGGACACCCTGGGTGTTTGGGGTTTTTTAGGATCCTTTGGGGGACTGTTACCTGCTGGGGTCCGCCGGGGGGGCCATACTCCAGCTCATAGCCATCAGGGGGGGCCTGCAGGGTGTCCCAGTGCAGCCAGGCACTGCGGGGCCACACAGAGCCCACCCAGAGGGTCCCTGGGGCGCCTGGGGAAGGTCACAATGCTGTCACCTCAGATGGCCCAGCTGACATCCAAAAATCTCCCAGTGATACACCAAAAACCACTGTTGCCACTACAACCCCCCCCCAAACCCACTGATACCCCAAACCCTCCCACAGACCCCCCAGTCCTGCCCACACACCGTACCCAATGGAGATGCCACAGTTCCCCCTCATTTCTCCCAGTCCTCCCCCAGTCACCCTCAGGCCCCAGTTTCCCCCAATGCCTGCCGGAGATTCCCCCAGTTCTCAGAGTTCTTCCCAGTGCCCAGTTTCCCCCAGTACTCACCAGTCCCCAGCTCCACTCTAGTCTCCAGTCCCCACCAGACCCAGTTTCCCCTCATTCTCCAGTCACCCCCATTCCCAGCTCCCCTCAATCTCCCTCAGACCTGTTTCTCCCAGTCCCTTCAGTCCACAGTTCCCTTCACTTCCTCCCAGACCCAGTTCCCCCAGTGCCTCACAATCCCCTCCCAGTTGCCCCCAGGCCTCTGAGTCCCCAGTTCACCCCAGTCTCCTGTTTCCCCCAGTTCCCCACACCCCCCAGTTGTCCCAAGTTGTCCCCAGTTCCTCCAGTTCCCCCAGTCCCCAGTTCTCCTGCCAGTTGTTCCCAGTGCTACATTGCCCCTAATCTCCAGTTCCCTGCAGTCCTCTGGCTACCCCCAGCTCCCAGTTTCCCCCAGTTCTCCCAAGTACCCTCAGTCCCAGCTACTCCCAATCCCCCTCTAGTCTCAGTTCCCCACTGTTCTCCCTGGTCCCCACTGAGCTTTCCCAATCCCCCCCAACTCTCAAATTGCCCTCAGCCACCCCAATAACTAATCCCCCATATTCTTCCAGTTCCCCCAAGTCCCCAGTCCCTCCCAGTTCACAGATTCCCACAGATATGCAATACCCCCAAAATTCTTCCCAGTGCCCAGATTCCCTCAGTCTTTGCCAGCCCTCAGCTCCACCCCAGCCCCAGTTCACCCCAGTTTCCCCCATTCCCCAGTTCCACACAGTTTCATCCAGGCCCGCGATTGCCCCAGGCCCCAGTTCTAACCAGTCCCCCTAGCTGTTCCCAGTTCCTCAGCCCCCAGCTGATCAGAGTCCCTCCAGGTGTGGCACTCCCCCTCATCTCCAGTCCCCTCCAATCCCTGGTTGCCGCCAGTTCCCACTTTCCTCTAAATCCCCCAGTCCTCAGGGCCCCCCAGCCTCCCCACTCCCCCTCATTTCTCTGGCTCCCCCAGCACAGCCCCATTCCCCAGTTCCTCCCAGCTCCCGCTGTGCCCCACTTCCAGCCCTGTCTCCACTCCAGCTCCTTTCTCTGTGGGGCTCTGGGGGAGTCCTTGCAGCCCCTTACCAGTGATGGCCTCAGTGGAGACATGGTCAATCCTTTTCCCTCCCCTCAGCCCGTAGAGGTGGAAGCGGTACCGCGGGGAAGGGGACAGCCCTGGCACCATCACCGAGCGGGACCCGCCATCGATGGGCAGGGCCTGGGGCTGGCCCTGGGCATCCCGGTACTGCAGCGTGAAGGAGTCAAAGGAGCCCTCAGGGACATTCCACTGCAGCTGCACAGAGCTGGGGGTGACACTGGAGACCTCCAGCTCTCCCAGCACTGCCCGTGCCAGGGGGTCCGCAGATGGAGTGGCCTCAGCTGGGGGGTCTTTTCCTTTGGGGTCCTCAGGTTGGGGTTCCTCTGAGGGCAGGGGCAGCTCCTCTGTCTTGGCTGTGGCTGCAATGGAGATAGGATGATGATACGTGTGAGAATCCATCCATCCATCCATCCATCCATCCATCCATCCATCCATCCATCCATCCAATCATGTTTCATTCCATGCACCTTTTACATCAACTGATTCTTTAACCTTTTCCTCCATTGGATCATCCAATCATCCAACTGCTGACCTGACGCATCAAACCGCCAATAAATTGCCCCAACACTCATCATGCATCATCCATCTTTATCTGTCCATTATCCATCACCAATCTAACATCCATCCATCTTTGTAACTTCAGTCAGTCCTTGAATCCATTCCTCCATCTAACCCTTCCCCCCTCCACTCAACCACTCCTTCACCCAGGGCACAAACCAGCCATAGGCTCAGCCAGTCATCCACTGTCCATCCATCCATCCATCCATCCACTGAGCAACCAACCAACCAATTCAGGAGCCCTCCATCCATCAGTTGATCAATCCTCCATCCACTCACTCCTGTACCTCTCGATATCCTTCATTCGCCAACATGTTCCTCCATCACTTGCTCCCTCCATCTCTCCCTCCATCTATCATCCTTCACCCCTTCATTCACCCACCCTCACCCCTCTGACCTTCCCCCTCACCTGTGACGATGTCAGTAGAGGCACGGTCAATCCTTTTCCCTCCCCTCAGCCCATAGAGGTGGAAGCGGAACCGCCGGGAAGGGGACAGCCCTGGCACCGTCACTGAGCGGGACTCTCCATCGATGGGCAGAGCCTGGGGCTGGCCCTGGGCATCCCGGTACTGCAGCATGAAGGAGTCAAAGGAGCCCTCAGGGACATTCCATTGCAGCTGCACAGAGTCGCCTGTGACACTGGAGACCTCCAGCTCCCCCAGCACTGCCCGTGCCGAGGGGGCGTCAGTTGATGGGGACTCAGCTGGGGGATCTTTAGGTTGGGGGTCCTCAGGTTGGAACTCCTCTGAAGGCATGGGTAGCTCATCCAAGTTTGTTGCAGCTGCAATGAAGAGGAGATGGTGATGGCTATCCACATGTCCATCCAAAACTGCATTCATCATCCACAAAATGAGTCATCATTCATTATCCATCCATCCATCCATCCATCCATCCATCCATCCATCCATCCATCCATGTCTCCATCCATCTCACCCAACATCCAACCCAATGCCCTAAACAATCCTGCGATCATCTCTCCAATTCTCTCTACATCCACTCAAGCTTTCACCTCTTCCATCACCCATTTCCCATGGGCAATCTTCCATCCTTCAGGACATCTAACCACCCACCAGGAATGCACCATCCCTCTCTACTTCCCAGTTCCATCCAAACACTCATCCATCTCTGACCTTCTTCCATCACCCTGGGAAGAAATCCACTCACAATCCAGTCCAGAATCCATTCAACCATTCAGTTCTTCAATCATCATGATCATGATGGAAGATGATAATAATGATGGTGATGATGATGGATGATAGATAAAGAGGATGATGAAAATGATGGTGGAGGATGGCAGGTGCTGGTCAATAGGTTGGTAGAAGGGTTGATGATTGATTGGCTTGTGCTGGGATCTGTGGTAATAGATGGCAGGTAGAGATGAGATGGCCATGATCTCTTAATCCATTCATACTGTGATCCATCTGCTGCTCTAACCATTCCCCTCACCGGTAACAGCTTCAGTGGAGGTATGGTAGACCCTCTTCCTGCCCCGCAGCCCATAGAGGTGGAAGCGGTAACGCTGGGAAGGGGACAGCCCCGGAACTGTCACTGAGCGGGACTCGCCATCAATGGGCAGGGACTGGGGCTGGCCCCGGGCATCCCGGTACTGCAGCGTGAAGGAGTCAAAGGAGCCCTCAGGGACTCTCCACTGCAGCTCCACAGAGTCGGGTGTGACACTGGAGACTCTCAGTTCCTTCACCACTGCCCGTGCTGGGGTGGTTGCAGATGGGGCCTTAGTTTGGTGTTGTTCATTCTGGGGCTCCTCTGAGGGCACTGGCAGCTCCTCTGGCACAGCTGCAGCTGCAGTGGAAAGGGGATAATGATGGACATGGGCATCCAAAGATCCATCCATCCATCCATCCATCCATCCATCCATCCATCCATCCACCTGCCCTCAATCCTCTGACCTTCCCCATCAGCTGTGATGATGTCAGTGGAGACACGGTCAGTCTTCTTCCCACCCCTCAGCCCATAGAGGTGGAAGCGGTACCGCCGGGAAGGGGACAGCCCTGGCACTGTCACTGAGTGCAACCCGCCATCGATGGGCAGGGCCTGGGGCTGGCCCTGGGCCAACCGGTACTGCAGCATGAAGGAGTCAAATCGGCCCTCTGGGACACTCCATTGCAGCCCCACAGAGCTGGGTGTGACACTGGAGACTCTCAGCTCTCCCAACACTGCCCGTGCCGAGGGGGCTGCAGATGGAGGGGCCTCGGCTTCGGGATGTGAAGTTTCATGATCCGCAGCTGGGGGGCCCCAAGTTGGGGTGTCCATCGAGGGTAGGGACAGATCCTCTGGGTCAGCTACAACAATGACAGAAAGGGGAAAATGACGGGTGTGGGCATCGGTATTTCCATCCAAACATTCATCCATCATCCACCCAACTATCTAGAATCCATCATGCAACATTTCATCCCAGACCCTTCTCACCATTCCCTCCTCACCCATCACTGAGCACCCATTTACCCCAGCCCCATTCAATCAACCACTGACTCTTCCATGGACTGAGCACCCATTTACCCCAGCCCCATTCAATCAACCACTGACTCTTCCATGGACTCACTGATTAGCATCTGCCATCATCCACCATCTTCATCATTGTCATAATCAACATGAACCATCATCTTGATTCATCCAATATCCACCATCATCCATCCATCCATCCATCCATCCATCCATCCATCCATCCATCCATCCATCCAACATCAATGTCTTCATCACACCACCCTCCCATGGTCCCAGCCATCTCTTCATCTCCAAGTTGTCTCTAGCTTCCCTGCCCAATTCCACCCATTGCTCCTTCCCCTCCACATCACCATCCATCACCTAGCAGTCACAAGTCCCAAAAACCATCTGCTTAATGATTGATGATTGTCCCATCTGCCTACAGACAAACAACCCCCGTCATCCATCACCCATGTACCCAGCCCTCCATCCACCCTTGCACTATCCATTTCTACAGGCATCCAACGATGTTCATGTCCATCCTTCTACTCATGACTCCATCCAACCCTCCAGGCATCCATCCATAATCCACCTTTTTCTCCATCTTTCCATTAATTTCTCCATCCCTACTTCCATCTCCCCAATCCTTCCACCCTCTGACCTTCCTCCTCACCTGTGACAACATCAGTGGTGACGCGGTCAATCCTCCTCCTGTCCCGCAGCCCATAGAGGTGGAAGCGGTACCGCTGGGAAGGGGACAGCCCTGGCACTGTCACAGAGCGAGACCCGCCATCAACAGCCAGGGCCTGGGGCTGGCCCTGGGCATCCCGGTACTGCAGCGTGAAGGAGTCAAAGGAGCCCTCAGGGACGCTCCACTGCAGCTGCACAGAGTTGGGGGTGACACTGGAGACCCTCAACTTCCCCAGCACCACGTGTCCCTGGCTGGCCTCAGTTTGGGGCTGCTCAGTTTGGGGCTGCTCAGTTTGGGGCTGCTCAGGTTGTGTGTCTTCGGGTTGGGGCTCCTGTGAGGGTAGGGGCAGCTGCTTTGGCACTGCTGCATCTGTGATGGAGAAGGAATGACCTCAGGCCTGAGAATTGACATGTTCATTGAACCATCCATCCATCCATCCATCCATCCATCCATCCATCCATCCATCCACACTTCCATCTCCTAGACCATTCATTCCAGTATCCATCATCCACCACCCCTCAATCCAACCACGTGGCTTTCAGTGTGGCTTTTCCTACAACTGATTCTTTAGCTTCTTCCTCCATTGAATCACTCAATAATCAAACAGTTGACTGGATCCATGAAACCGCCTGCCCCAACAACCATCATCATTGTCCATCCATGGATCCATCCATGGATCCATCCATCCATCCATCCATCCATCCATCCATCCATCCATCCATCCATCCATTATTCTTCCATCCTTCACCCATTCCCTTTTCTTCAGTCAGTCGTAAACTCTGTTCCTCCATCCCCCTTAACTGCCCTCACCTCCCAACCCCCACCCCAACACCCTGCCCTTACCCAGGGCACAAACCAGCCACAGGCTCAACCACACATGCTCCCATCTGGCCACCTGTGCATTCAGCATCGATCCATCCAAACCAGCCAGGAGCCCCCATCCACTGATCCATCACCCCTCCATCCTCATCATCTACCAATCTGCCATCACTCCAACCCTGAGCTGTTTCCAGCTTCCCAGTGCTGGGGTGTAGGATGGGGGGAGTTTGGGGGGAGGAAAGATGGATGATGGATGTTAGACAGATGACAGATGGATGATGGATGGTGATGATGGAGGATGACAGTCTCTGTGTCATTAGAAGGGTCAGTGTTTGATTTGATGGTGCCAGTGTCAGCGTTTACTCAATGGCAGATGGGAATGGGATGGTAGAAAGGTGCAATTGGTGCAATCATGCAGGGAAATGTGGGGAAGTATGGATGGAGCTGGAATGGAGGAAGGATCAAAGTGGGATGGGGACAAGGTGTGTGGATGGAGGGAATGAGGAAGACAGGGATGGGGGAAGGAAGTGGCAGAAGGAAGTGATGGAAGGAAGGAAGTGGCAGAAGGAAGTGGCAGAAATGGCGGAATTGGGGAAGGAAGTGGCGGAAGGAAGTGGCGGAAGTGGCGGACCTTCAGCTCCCCCAGCACCACCTGCACCGGGGGGACCTCAGTTTGGGGGTGCTCAGGTTGGTTGTCCTCAGTTGGTGGGGCTTCAGTTTGGGGCTCCTCTGAGGAGGAGGGTGGCTCCTCTTGCTTGTCTGTGGCTGCCATGCAGAGGGGACAGCGATGGCTGTGGCTGTCCACATGTTCATCCATATGTCCATCCATCATCTATCCAACCATCCTCCCACCACATCAATCACTACCATCCATCCATCATCCATCCATCCAACCACCCACCCAACAGCCAAGCCAACCCCCCACCCAATACTACATTAATCTCTGTTTGTTTTCCTCCACATTCCCACATTGACTCCACCCCTCCCAGTCCCCACTTCCCATTGACAATCTTCTGTCCATCAAGACACATATCTGGACAGCAGGAACCCTCCCTCCCTCCATCCGTCCATCCATCCATCCATCCATCCATCCATCCATCCATCCATCCATCCATCCATCCCACCTTCCCGAACACCCATCAACCCATTCACCTACTTCCTTCAATTTGGACAGGAACCCACCCAACATCCAGACTGGAATCTGTAAAACCATTCAGTTCTCCTTCATGGATGGCAAATCATGATGATGATGATGATGATGATGAAGAAGGATGGTGATAATGGATATTACTGGTGGTCATGCATAGTTGATAGCTGATGATGAATCATGATGATGGATGACGATGACAATGATGGATGATGGCAGATGTTGTTCAATAGGTCAGTGGAAGGATTGATGGTTGACTGGATGATGACAGACTAGAAAAGTGCTTGATGTGGGATGGGGATGGGATGGGAATGGAAACCCTTGATTCATCCATCCCTTGATGTCTCTACCTCTCGATCCCTGCATCTATCTCTCCTCCCATCTTTCCTCTGACTTTCCCTCTCACCTGTGCTGACGTTGATGGAAACGTGGTCAATCCTTTTCCCTCTGTACAGACCATAGAGGTGGAAGTGGTACCGGTGGGAAGGGGACAGCCCTGGCACTGTCACTGAGTGCAACCCGCCATCGATGGGCAGAGCCTGGGGCTGGCCCTGGGCGTCCCGGTACTGCAGTGTGAAGGAGTCAAAGGAGCCCTCTGGGACGCTCCACTGCAGCTGCACAGAGTCAGGTGTGATACTGGACACCTTCAGCTCTCCCAACACTGCCTGTGCTGAGGGGGCCTCAGTTTGGGAATGCTCAGGTTTGTGGTCCTGAGCTGTAGGGGCCTCAGTTGTGGATGCCTCATCTGTGGGGTCCTTTAAGGATGGGGGCAGATCCTCTGGGTTGCCTGCAGAAACAACAGAGAGAGGACAATGATGGGTGTGGGCATCGGTAGTTCCATCCAAACATTCATCCATCATCCACCCAACTATCCAGAATCCGTCCATCCATGAAGACTTCTTCAGCTACCCGCCTATTCATCGGTGTGTTCAGTTACCATTTATCTATCCACCCAACCCTCCACTGGTCCCATCACCACCCAGTTCTTCAGGCACCCAATGATCCTTGTGTTCATCTGTCCATCCTTCTCCTCATGATTCCACCCAACACTACACAAATGCATCCATCATCAATCTCTCCATCCATCTCCATGTCAATCTCTCCACCTTTACAAACATCTCTCCAACGGGTCTCCCCTCTAAGATTTCCTGTCACCTCTTATGACATGAGTGGAGACATGGTCAATCATTTTGCCTCCATGCAGCCCACACGGGTGGAAGTGGTACAGACGAGAGGGAGACAGCCCCAGCACTGTAACTGAGTGGGACTCACCACTGACCAGCAGGGTCTGGGGCTGGCCCTGGGCATCCCAGTATTACAGCATAAAGGAGTCAAACAGGTCCTCAAGGACACTCCACAACAGCTCCACAGAGCTGGGGGGTGACACCGGAAAATCTTAGAACTCCTAGAACCTCACAGACAAGAGGTGTCTTAGGTGGTGAAGCGTCAAATGGGGGGTTCCCAGGTCAGAGCTACTTTTAGAAAAGGGGCAGCTACACTGGCTCTTCTGCAGCTGCAATGAAGAGGGGAGGGTGATGGGCATAGGAATCCCTGTCTCTCCAAACATGCAACACACCACTGAGTCCATCCATCCATCCATCCATCCATCCATCCATCCATCCATCATTCCATCGATTCCTCTATTGCTCCATCCCTCCACCACTCCACGCCTTCTTCCACTTAACCATCCCTTCATTCTTTTACCCCTCCATCTGTCCATCTATCCATTCTTCTTCATCCATATACCCACCTACCCTTCCTCCCCTTGACCTTCTCCCTCACCTGTTACAACCTCGGCAGACACATGGTCAATCTTCTTCCTGCCCCTCAGCCCATAGAGGTGGAAGCGGTACCGCCGGGAAGGGGACAGCCCTGGCACCGTCACTGAGCGAGACCCGCCATCAACAGGGAGGGCCTGGGGCTGGCCCTGGGCATCCCGGTACTGCAGCATGAAGGAGTCAAAGGAGCCCTCAGGGACACTCCACTGCAGCTGCACAGAGTTGGGTGTGACGCTGGAGACCTTCAGCTCCCCCAGCACTGCTCGTGCTGGGAGTGCCTCAGATGCTGGGGACTCAGTTTTGGGCTCCTCCTCTTGGGGCTCCTCTGAGGGCAAGGGTTCTTCACTGGCTGCGTTGGAGAAAAGATAGTAAAGGGCATGACAACACATGTGCCCCTCCAAGTGTCCATCCCACCACACAGCAACCAATCTATCCATTCACCCATGGGTCCTTCATTGGATCGTCCGTCCATCCATCCATCCATCCATCCATCCATCCATCCATCCATCCATCCATCCATTCGTCCCATCACACACCCAACATACAACACAACCCCCTAGAGAGTTCCATAACAACCTCTCTGTCTCTATTTTATCACATCTGTCCAGACCTTCACCCTTCCCACCCCCATTTCCCATGGACAATCTTTCATTCATCCATCATTCAATCCATTCATCATGGATAGAGGATGAGGGAAGCATGGCAGGATAGATGGATGCATGATAATTGATGGATGATGGTGATGGAGATGCATGGTAGAGGAAGATGATGAATGACAGTAGATAATGATGGTTGGTGCTGCTGATGCTGGATGGATGCTTGGATGATGGAAGGGGCAAGTGAATAGGTTGGTGGAAGGGTTGATGGTTGGTCAGATGGCGCTGAGTCAATGGCTGCTCACTGGTGAGTATGTGATGGGCATGGGATCCCTTGATGCCTCCATTTTGTGATCCTCCCATCCCTTTGACCTTCAGCCTCACCTGTGACAGTGTCGGTAGAGACACGGTCAATCCTTTTGCCTCCACGCAGCCCATAGAGGTGGAAGCGGTACCGCTGGGACGGGGACAAGCCAGGCACTGTCACCGAGCGAGACCACCCATCAACAGGCAGGGCCTGGGGCTGGCCCTGGGCATCCCGGTACTGCAGCATGAAGGAGTCAAAGGAGCCACTGGGGACAGTCCAGTGCAGCTGCACAGAGCTGGGGGTGACGCTCAAGACCCTCAGGTCTTCCAGCACCGCCTTTGCTGGAGTGGCCTCAGATAGGGGGGCCTCAGTTTGGGGTTTCTCATGCTGTGGTTCCTCTGTGGGCAGGGGCGGTTCCTCTGACTCTTCTGCAGCTCCTATGGAGAAGGGATGTTGATGGGAGCTTACATCTAAATAGCCATCCACCACCTATATCAACCCACTCAATCATCTACACTACCATATTCTGGACCATTCATTCTAGCAAACATCCATCAACCCATCCATCCATCCATCCAGTCATATTTCTTTTCACACATGTTTTCCTTCAACACCTTCTTTAATCTCACCCTCCTTTGGGTGAGAGGAGCACCCAGCATCCAAGCACCCAACCAGCCATCTGATCTGATCTGTCAAGCAACCGTGAATCTGCCCTACAAACCATCATGCAACATCTGTCTTCATCCAGCCTGTTTCCTTCAGTCCGTCCTTGAATCCAATCCACCATACACACTTATTGCCATGCACCTCCCAAACCCAGGTCACAAACCAGCAAAATGGTCAGCCATAAATCTGCTGTCCGTCCATCCATCCATCCATCCATCCATCCATCCATCCATCCATCCATCCTTGTATTCCTCCATCCCTCCACCACTCCATCCCTTCCACCAATCACCCATTCCTCCATCCGTTCATCCCTCCATCCCTTAATCCCTTCACCTCTCCATATATCCAATATTCTTCATCCATATATACACCCACACTTCCTCCTCTTGGCATTCTCCCTTACCTGTCAGAACCTCGGTGGAAACGTGGTCAATCTTCTTCCTGCCCCTCAGCCCATAGAGGTGGAAGCGGTACCGCCGGGAAGGGGACAGCCCTGGCACCATCACTGAGCGAGACCCCCCATCAACAGGGAGGGCCTGGGGCTGGCCCCGGGCATCCCGGTACTGCAGCATGAAGGAGTCAAAGGAGCCCTCAGGGACATTCCACTGCAGCTGAACAGAGTCGGCTGTGACACCGGAGACTCGCAGCTCCCTCAGCACAGCTCTTGCTGGGAGTGCCTCAGATGCTGGAGACTCAGTTTTGGGCTTCTCCTGTTGGGGCTCCTCTGAGGGTAGGGGCACTTCTCTGGCTGAATAGGAGAGGATATTGTAAAGGGCATTGGCATCCATGTGTCCCTCTAAATGTCCATCCCACCATCCACCAAGAAAGCTATCCATTCACCCATGTGTCCATCCATCCATCCATCCATCCATCCATCGATCCATCCATCGATCCATCCATCCACCCATCCATCCAACCATTCTTCACATCATCCACCATATAACACAACCCCCTAGACAGTTCCATATCAACTTCTCTGCCTCGTTCGTATCATATCTCTCCATGCCTTCATATCTCCCTCCTCCATTTCCTATGGGCAATCTTCCATTCATCCATCACTGAATCCATTTTTGTTGGATAGATGATGAAAAAAGAATGGCAGGAAAGATGGATGCATGATAATTGATGGATGATGGTGATGGGGATAAATGGTAGAGGAAGATGATGGATGAGAATGGATAATTGATGGTTGCTGGTGCTGATGGTGGATTGTTGGATGATGGAAGGGGCAAGTGAATAGGTTGGTGGAAGGGTTCATGGTGCTTACATCCAAACATCCATCCATCCACACTTCCACATTTCCTTATTCTTGACCATTCATTCTGGCTTCCATCATCCATCCATCCATCCATCCATCCATCCATCCATCCATCCATCCATCCATCCATCCATCCTTCTATTGCTCCATCCCTCCACCACTCCATGCCTTCTTCCACTTAACCGTCCCTTTATTCTTTTATCCCTCCATCTCTCCATATATCCAATATTCTTCATCCATATACCCACCTACCCTTCCTCCACTTGACCTTCTCCCTCACCTGTTACAACCTCAGCGGACACATGGTCAATCTTCTTCCTGCCCCTCAGCCCCAAACATCCATCCATCCACACTTCCACATTTCCTTATTCTTGACCATTCATTCTGGCTTCCATCATCCATCCATCCATCCATCCACTCCTCCAACACTCATTCCTTCCTCCAATCACCCATTCCTCCCTCTCATCACCGATTTATGTCTCCATTTATCCAATATTCTTCATCCATTCTTATACCCAGACTTCCTCCCCCCCTTACCTGTCATGACCTCGGTGGAAATGTGATCAATCTTCTTCCTGCCCCTCAGGCCATAGAGGTGGAAGCGGTACCGCCGGGAAGGGGACAGCCCTGGCACCATCACTAAGCGGGACTCGCCATCAACGGGCAGGGCCTGGGGCTGGCCCTGGGCATCCCGGTACTGCAGCATGAAGGAGTCAAAGGAGCCCTCTGGGACATTCCACTGCAGCTGCACAGAGTCAGGTGTGACACTGGAGACCTTCAGCTCCCCCAGCACTGCTCTTGCTGGGAGTGCCTCAGATGCTGGGGACTCAGTTTTGGGCTTCTCCTGTTGGGGCTCCTCTGAGGGCAAGGGTTCTTCACTAGCTGCATTGGAGAAGAAATTGAAAAAACCAAGGGCATCCACATGTCCCTCCAAATGTCCATCCCCCCACCCACCAACCAATCCATCCATTCATTCACCCAGGTGACCGTCATTGGATCATCCATCCATCCATCCATCCATCCATCCATCCATCCATCCACTCATCTGTCCATCCATCTGTCCATCTGTTCATACATCCGTCCATCCGTCCATCCATCCATTCTTCCAATCACTCACCCAACATACAACACAACCCCCTAAACAGTTCCATATCAATCTCTCTGACTCCTCCTAATCACATGGCTTGATGCCTTCATGCCTCCCGCCACTATTTCCCATGGACAATCTTTCATTCATCCATCATTCAACCCATCCTTTATGGATAGAGGATGAGGGAAGCATGTCAGGATAGATGGATGCATGACAATAGATGGATGATGGGGATGGAGATAAATGGTAGATGAAGATGATGGGTGACAAGGGATAATTGATGGTTGGTGCTGCTGATGCTGGATGGATGGATGGATGATGGAAGGGGGTGACACTCGAGACCCTCAGGTCTTCCAGCACCGCCTTTGCTGGAGTGGCCTCAGGTGGGGGGGCCTCAGTTTGGGGTTTCTCATGCTGCGGTTCCGCTGTGGGCAGGGGCCGTTCCTCTGGCTCTTCTGCAGCTCCTATGGAGAGGGCATGGTGATGGCTGCTTCCATCCAAACATCCAACCAGCACCTACCAACTAGCCCCTCCATCCACACTTCAACATTTCCATATTCTGGACCATTCATTTTGGCTTTCATCATCCATCCATCATTCCATCCTTCCCTGTATTCCTCCACCACTCCACCCCTTCCTGCAGCCACCCATTCCTCCATCCCTTCATTCCTTCAATCCTCTACATATCCAATATTCTTCATCCACAGATCTACCCAGCCTTCCTCTCCCCTTACCTGTCATGACCTCCGTGGACACACGATCAATTTTCTTCCTGCCTTGCAACCCACAGAGGTGGAAGCGGTACCACTGGGAAGGGGACAGCCCTGACACTGTCACTGAGCGGGACTCGCCATCGATGGGCAAGGCCTGGGGCTGGCCCCGGGCATCCCGGTACTGCAGCGTGAAGGAGTCAAAGGAGCCCTCAGGGACATTCCACTGCAGCTGCACAGAGTCGCCTGTGACACTGGAGACTCTTAGCTCCCCCAGCACAGCTCTTGCTGGGAGTGCCTCAGATGCAGGGGACTCAGTTCTGGGCTTCTCCTGTTGGGGCTCCTCTGAGGGCAAGGGTTCTTCACTGGCTGCATTGGAGAGATGGTAATGGGCACTGGCATTCATGTGTCCCTCCAAATGTCCATCCCACCACCCACCCATGAAGCCATCCATTCGCCCATGTGTCTCTCATTGGATGGTCCATCCGTCCGTCCGTCCGTCCGTCCGTCCTTCTTCCCATCACACACTCAACATACAACACTATCTCCTGGACAATTCCATATCAATCTCTTTGTCTCTTTCTAATCACATGGCTTGATGCCTTCACCCTTCCCACCCCCATTTCCCATAGACAATCTTTCATTCATCCATCATTCAATCCATCCTTCATGGATAGAGGATGAGGGAAGCATGGCAGGATAGATGGATGCATGACAATAGATGGAGGATGGTGATGGAGATGCATGGTAAGGGAAGATGATGAATGACAGTAGATAATGATGGTTGGTGCTGCTGATGCTGGATGGATGCTTGGATGATGGAAGGGGCAAGTGAATAGGTTGGTGGAAGGGTTGATGGTTGGTCAGATGGCGCTGAGTCAATGGCTGCTCACTGGTGAGTATGTGATGGGCATGGGATCCCTTGATGCCTCCATTTTGTGATCCTCCCATCCCTTTGACCTTCAGCCTCACCTGTGACAGTGTCGGTAGAGACACGGTCAATCCTTTTGCCTCCACGCAGCCCATAGAGGTGGAAGCGGTACCGCTGGGACGGGGACAAGCCAGGCACTGTCACCGAGCGAGACCACCCATCAACAGGCAGGGCCTGGGGCTGGCCCTGGGCATCCCGGTACTGCAGCATGAAGGAGTCAAAGGAGCCACTGGGGACAGTCCAGTGCAGCTGCACAGAGCTGGGGGTGACGCTCAAGACCCTCAGGTCTTCCAGCACCGCCTTTGCTGGAGTGGCCTCAGATGGGGGGGCCTCAGTTTGGGGTTTCTCATGCCGCGGTTCCGCTGTGGGCAGGGGCAGTTCCTCTGGCTCTTCTGCAGCTCCTATGGAGAAGGGATGTTGATGGCAGCTTAAATTCAAATAGCCATCCATCCATCCATCCACACTTCCACATTTCTTTATTCTTGACCATTCATTCTGGCTTCCATCATCCATCTGTCCATCCATCCACTCCTCCACCACTCATTCCTTCCTCCAATCACCCATTCCTCCCTCTCATCACCATTTTATGTCTCCATTTTTCCAATATTCTTCATCCATCCATCCATCCATCCATCCATCCATCCATCCATCCATCCATCCATCCATCCACCCAGACTTCCTCCCCCCTTACCTGTCATGACCTCGGTGGAAATGTGATCAATCTTCTTCCTGCCCCTCAGGCCATAGACGTGGAAGCGGTACCGCTGGGAAGGGGACAGCCCTGGCACCATCACTGAGCGGGACTCTCCATCGATTGGCAGGGTCTGGGGCTGGCCCTGGGCATCCCGGTACTGCAGCATGAAGGAGTCAAAAGAGCCCTCTGCGACATTCCATTGCAGCTGCACAGAGTCGCCTGTGACACTGGAGACCTTCAGCTCCCCCAGCACTGCTCTTGCTGGGAGTGCCTCAGATGCTGGGGACTCAGTTTTGGGCTTCTCCTGTTGGGGCTCCTCTGAGGGCAAGGGTTCTTCACTAGCTGCATTGGAGAGGAAATTGTAAAAAGCAGGGGCATCCACATGTCCCTCCAAATGTCCATCCCACCACCCACCACCCAATCTATCCATTCACCCATGTGTCCATCCATCTGATCATCCATCCATCCATCCATCCATCCATCCATCCATCCATCCATCCATCCATCCGTCCGTCCGTCCGTCCGTCCATCCATCTATCCATCCATCCATCCATTCTTCCCATCACACACTCAACATACAGCACTATCTCCTAGACAATTCCATATCAATCTCTCAGTCTCTTTGTAATCACATCTCTCCTTGCCTTTACCCTTCCCACTCCCATTTCCCATAGACAATCTTTCATTCATGCATCATTCAATCCATTCATCATGGATAGAGGATGAGGATGGTGATGACTGTGGAAATGCCTGTGTCCCTCCAAATGTCCATCCCACTACTTACCAGACCATCCATCCATCCATCCATCCATCCATCCATCCATCCATCCATCCATCCCAACCTCCACCCAAATCCATTGAGCTCTCGTTCTTGCTTCCTACATCCCTCCACACCTCTGTTCCTCCCGACCCCATTTCCCGTGGACAATCTTCTGTTCATTTGTCCATCTATCATTGACAGATGAAGTGGATGGAAGAATAGATGGATGGAAGATGACTGATGAATGATGATAATGATTTATAAATGATGATGATGGCAGTAGTGCTCATACATGGTAGATAAAAATTATGGATTATAATGATGGATAATAAATGGATGATGATGATTATGATGATGGTGATAATAGTGGATGGCAAATGTTGGTCAGCAGGACAGTGGAAGGGTCAATGGTTGATTGGACAGTGCCCATGTCAGTGGATGCTCACTGACATTCGGGGATGGAATGGGAGTGGGATCTCTTGATCCATCCATCCATCCATCCATCCATCCATCCATCCATCCATCCATCCATGTCACTGACCTCCCATCTCACCTGTGATAATGTCAATAGAGACACGGTCAGTCTTCTTCCTGCCCCTCAGCCCATAGAGGTGGAAGCGGTACCGGCGGGATGGGGACAGCCCTGGCACCGTCACTGATCGGGACCCTCCATGAATGGGCAGGGCCTGGGGCTGGCCCTGGGCATCCCGGTACTGTAGTGTGAAAGAGTCAAAGGAGCCCTCAGGGACACTCCACTGCAGCTGGACAGAGTCAGGTGTGACACTGGAAACTCTCAGCTCCCCTAGCACTGCCTGCACCATGGGGGCCTCAGATGGGGGCTTCTCAGTTTGAAGTTTCTCATGTTTTTGCTCTTCTGAGGGAAGGAGTATCTCCTCGGGCTCTTCTGCGCCTGCAATGGATGATGGCATGGCAATCCCTGTGGCCCCTTCAGTCATCCATCCCCCTGCCCACCAATCAATGCATACATCCTTCCATTTACACTTTTATCTGCAGGACTATTCATTCCAGCACTCATCATATACCCGTCCATGTAACTACAGTTTATACCAAGCACATTTTCCTTCAACTCCTTTAATCTCACCATGCATTAGGTCATCCAACTACCCCCCCCACTGATCTGACATGTAAAACCACGGTCAAACTGCTCCAACAGCTATCATCCATTATCCATCTTCATCCATTCACTTATCCATCCATCTTGTTTCCTTCAGTCAGTCTTTGAATACAACCCTATTTGAATATGGTTTGAATACAGTCTTACACCCCTGTTCCCCTATAATCACACCCTCACTCAGGGCAAAAACCAGCCATGGGCTCAGCTGCATGTGCACCTGTCCAGCCATGTGTCCTTCAGCATTCATCCATCCAATCGACCCAGGAGGCCACCCTCCATCGATATATCATCCATCACTATCCATGCATTCCCCACCATCTCCCTACCCTTCAATCTACCCAACCAACTAACTCACTCAGGAACCACCATTCATTTTCAATCATCCACCCATTCCTCATCTCTTCCTCTGTCCATTCAACAATCCATCCATCAATGCATCCATGTCTCACCTTAATTGTGGATCTATCCATGCAATCCATCCAAACACCATCCATCCATCCATCCATCCATCCATCCATCCAGCCATCCATCCATCCATCCATCCATTCTCCATCTTTCCACTCCTGCACCTCTCTACCCCTTCCTTCACCCACCCATACCCTCATCCCTTAATCCCTCCCTCTATGGACCCTTATCCCCCTGACCTTCTCCCTCACCTGTCACAGCCTCAGTGGATACATGGTCAATCTTCTTCCTACCCTGCAGCCCGTAGAGGTGGAAGCGGTACCGGTGAGATGGGGACAGCCCTGGCACCATCACTGAGTCTGACCTCCCGTCGATGGGCAGGGCCTGGGGCTGGCCATGGGCATCCCGGTACTGCAGCATGAAGGAGTCAAAGGAGCCCTCAGGGACATTCCACTGCAGCTGCACAGAGCTGGGTGTGACACTGGAGACTCTCAGCTCTCCCAGCACCGCCTGCAGAAGGGGTGCCTCAGATGCTGGGGACTCAGTTCGAGGTTTTTTATGTTGGGGCTTCTGTGAGGGCAGGGGCTGCTCCTCTGTCTCTGCTGCAGCTGTGGTGGACAGTGGATAGTGATGGGTGTGGGAATGGCAGTGTCCATGCAAACATCCACCACCCACCAACCAACCCATCCATTCATTCACAAAGATACCATACACCTTTTCCTTCAACTCCTTCTTTAATCTCACGTTGTACTGGGTCATCCAACCACCCAGTCACTGCTCTGATATGTCAAACCACCAAGAAAATGCCCCCAACAACTATGATGCTCCATCCATCCATCCATCCATCCACTATTGCACCTCCTCCACGTCTTCCTCAACCCACCCAATCCTCCATCCCTTGATCCCTCCATCTTTCCACCTACCCATCATTCTTCATCCATCCATCTACCCACCCTACCCCCTCTGACCATTCCCCTTACCTGTCATGGTCTCGGTGGAGACATGATCAATCTTCTTCCTGCCCCTCAGCCCATAGAGGTGGAAGCGGTACCGCCGGGAAGGGGACAGCCCTGGCACTGTCACTGAGTGGGACTCTCCATCAACAGGCAGGGCCTGGGGCTGGCCCTGGGCATCCCGGTACTGCAGCATGAAAGAGTCAAAGGAGCCCTCAAGGATGCTCCACTGCAGTTGCACAGAGCCAGGGCTGATGCTGGTGACTCTCAGCTCCCCCAGTGCTGCCTGTGCTGGGGATGCATCAGATGCAGGGGCCTCAGTTTGGGACTTCTCCTCTTGGGGCTCCTCTGAGGGCAAGGACAGCTCCTCTGGCTCTTCTGCAGCTATGATGGAGAGGGGATGGTGATAGGTGTGTCCATCTGAACACCCATCCACACTTTCATGTCCTGGATCATTCATTCTGGCTTTCATTGTCATCTCATCCACTTAAGCACGGTTCTTTGCAGGCACCTTTCCTTTCAATTGATTCTTTAACGTCTCCCTCATTTGGATCATCCAGCCACCTAACCACTGATTCGATACATCAAACCTCCAGCAAATTTCCCCAACACCCATCATCCATTCACCATTCATCATCATCATCACCGTCCATCATTACCCATCATAGTCACCATCCTTCCTTCCTTCCTTCCTTCCTTCCTTCCTTCCTTCCTTCCTTCCTTCCTTCCTTCCTTCCTTCCTTCCTTCCTTCACTTCTTCCGCCACTTCCTTCTGCCACTTCCTTCCTGCCTTCCACCACTTCCTTCCTTCCTTCCACCACTTCCTTCCTGCCTTCCTTCCTGCCTTCCTTCCTGCCTTCCCTCCCTCCATCCAGCCATCTATCCACCCTATTGTGCTGTTACCCGTCCTCCATCCCCAAGCTGGCACACTTGGGACTGGGGGAAACTGGGGACAGCTTGGCTGGACGGATGGGTGATGGACGATGGATGATGATGGGTGATGATGGTGTCAGTGGGTTCTTGATAGCAGGTGAGGATGGGATGGGATGGGATATATTGATCCCTCCATCCATCATCTATTCATCCATCCACCCTCACCTGTGATGACATCAATGGAGACACGGTCGATCCTCTTCTCACCCCGCAGCCCATAGAGGTGGAAGCGGTACCGGTGAGATGGGGACAGCCCCGGCACTGTCACTGAGTGGGACCTGCCATCGATGGGCAGAGCCTGGGGCTGGCCCTGGGCATCCCGGTACTGCAGCATGAAGGAGTCAAAGGAGCCCTCAGGGACATTCCACTGCAGCTGCATGGTGCTGGGGGTGATGCTGGTGACACTGAGGTCACCCAGGACTGGCCGGGATGGATGCAGCTCTTCTGGCTCGGTTTTGACTGCAATGGAGAGGGAACAGCGTGGGCACAGGCATCTGTCTGTCCATTCACATGGCCACCCATGTTTCCAGCCCTCCCTCCATCTATCCCTCCCTTATCCCTCCATCCCCTCCTCCATTCATGTCTCCATTCATCAGGCTCTCCATCTCTCCAATCCATGTGCCATCCATCCATCCATCCATCCATCCATCCATCCATCCATCCATCCATCCATCCATCCATCCATCCATCCATTCCTCCTCTCTCCATCCCAGGTATCACAGAATCTTCTCAATTGGATGGGACCCACAAGGGTCATCAAGTGCAACACCTGCACTCATCCCATCCATCACCCCCACATCAGTACCTGTTTTCCCCACGTCCGTCCATGGCTCTGTCAGCTTCATCCCATCCATGTCCCCCCATTCCAGCACTGGCTCCTGGTTTCCACTTTCCCCTGCCCCCAGAGAGTGTGTTACAGGACAGCCCCGCCACCCCATCTCTCTCATTTCCCTCCCCAGGACGTCCTTCCCCCTGATTCCTGTATCCTTCTCAGGATGTCCCTTCCACCCATCCTCCCCATCTTCCCTGTTCCCCTTCTCCCATCCCTTCCATCCCACCCTCCCTGGAATGTCCCTTCCCTGTCCTGTCCCACTCCCACAATCTCCCCAACCACCTCCCTGCACTCCCCTCACTGTGATGTTCCTTTCTCCCCATTCCCCCTGTTCCTCTCTCCAGGATATCCCTCCCCTTGCACCCTCCATCCCTGAGGCATCCTTTCCCCCCTCTCCCTCCCCAGTGTCCCCACACCCTCCTGGTTCAGTCCCCTCTGTGACATCCACCTGTGGGTCCCTGTCCTCTCCCAAGGGTTGGGTGCCGGCGCAGGATGTAGGCCAGGATGGCACGGGCCACCCCTGGCACTGTCTGGTTGCCACGGAGTGGGAAGTTGGTGGCCCGAAGGTGGCTCTCAAGACGCTGGAGCAGGGATCCACTGTACGTGGAGAGCCGGGCCACCAGGTCCTGCAGGGAGGGGATGCCTGGGGACAGTGGGGGCCACGGGGACACTGGGGACCACGGGGGTGGAGGAGACCCTGGAAACACTGGGGACTCTGGGGACCATGGCAGCTCTGGGGACTCTGGGGACAATGGAGACTCTGGGGACTCTGGGAACACTGAGAAATCTGGTGACACTGATGATCCTGGGAATTCTGGTGATGCTGGTGACTCTGGGGATTCTGGTGACACTGATGACCTTGCAGGTGCTGGGGATCCGAGGGACCCTCGAGCTACTGGAGATGCTGGAACCTTGTGGGGTGCTGGTGACCCCAAAGACCCGGGTGACCCCAAGGACAAGTCTGGTGATATGGGTGACACCTGTGACCCTGGGGACCCCAGGGACCCTGGGGATCCTGGGGACTCTGGGGGCCCTCGGACTGATGGTGCCACTGCTGGGGACCCCAGGGAGCCCTGAGGCGACCCTGGGGACCCCTCATAGTGAGGCACAGACGGGATGAGTGCTGTGGAACAAAGGGGACCCATGTCACCAATCTGTCAAGAGAGTCCCTGGGAGACATCCCTGTCCCAATCCCTGGGTCATCCCCACCCCTGTCCCCATGTCCATGTTACCCCCTGTATCCATGCCTGTGGATATAACCCTATCCCTCTTTCCCTGGCATCCCTGTTCCCATCCTTGTCCCCACCCCCTTGATTTTGCCATCGCCATCCCCAACCCCATCCTTGTGCCAGCCCATCTCTGTTCAATGTCACACTGTCCCCATGCTGTCACCACGCTGTGACGCTCCTGACCACACATCTAGGCTGTCCCCTTAACGGTGTCACTGTGCTACCACTGTCTCCATGCCCATGCCAGCCCCCACCCCATCCTTGTCCTCTTGCTGTCCCTGCCCCCATGGTGACCCCATGTCATCACTGTCCCCATCCCTGTGCCATCCCCATTCCCACTGCCTGTACACCATGTCCCTGTCCCTGTCCCCATGCCACCCACTGTCCCCCTGCCTTTCCTTCCACCCCCACTCCCATTCCTGTCCCTGCTGTGTCCCTAACTTCATCTCTGTGCCCGCTGCCTTGTTCCCAGGCGTCCCCACCTGTGCACAGGTGCAGGACCCCAGGCTCTCTCCATCCTCATCCCCATGCCACTCCCACCTTCACCCCTGTTCCTGTCGCCCCACCCCCTTCCCTGTTCCCTGTGGTGTCCCCAAGTGTCCCCACCTGTGCGCAGACGCAGGACCCCGGGTGCCCCCAGGTGCGGCCCCCGCCGGGCCTGGACCAGCAGCTCGAAGGGGCGGCCTGGAGACAGCCCTGTCACTGAGAAGGCGACAGCAGAGCTGGGCAGTTCGTGCGTTGTCATGGCCACAGGGTCATCCTGGGGACGGGGACAGTGTGAGGGGATGGGGGGAAACCACGGGGAGACACTGGGGACACATTGAGGACACACTGGGAACACCTTAGGAACGTGTTGGGAACGTGAGGGACACATTGGAGACATGTTGGGGACACAGTGAGGACAGAGTGGCGACTCATTGGGAGTGTGTTGAGGGATACATTGGGGACGCCATGGGAACACACCAGGAACGTGGTGGAGACACAACAGGGAACACTGGGGACACACTGGGACATACTGGGGTCACGTTGGGGTCACGCTGGGGGGATGCACTGGGCACATGTTTGGGACACATTGTGGGGGCTTATACACACTTGGAACACGTAGGGGATACCATTGCGGACGCCTTGGGGACACATGGGGATGATTTCGGGACATACTGGGGTCTTCCCATTGTGGCCACACGGGTGGCACTGGGGTCTTGTCCCTTCCATGTCCCTGTTCCCCTGTGTGTCCCCTCCTGTCCCTGTCCCATCCCCGTGCCCCCACCCACATGTCTCCAGTGTCCTACTCACCAGGGGGACAAGTGTCACCCGGTAGCCATCAGGAGGAACGAGGGGCTGGGGCCAGGTGATGCGCAGGGACGTTGGGGTGCGGGAGGCCAACCGTGGTGTCACCCAGGGCACCTCTGAGGAGACAGTGCAGGGACACCATGGGGACATCCGTGGGATGGGGACACCACAGAGACACCCTGGGATGGGGTGTGTAGGGGATGGACACATGCTGGGAACACCCTAGGACACGCTGGGGACACAACGGGATGGGGCCACTCAGGTATGGGGCACTGGGAGTGGCACACCGGGACACCTGGGGACACACTGAGGTGGCACGAGAGCCCGTCTGGATGGGGAGAGCAGCGGGGGTGTACTGGGAGCACTGGGATGGGAGCACTGCAGGAACTCTGAAGGGCGCTGGCGAACACTTGAGTATGCATTGGTGCCACAGCAGGGTTGCACACAGCATTGGTGCACGCAGGAGGGGAGGAGGGGGAACATTGGGAGCACTGAGGTGGCAGCACTAGGAAGTCACTGGAGGAGCACTGGGGGGCACCGGGAGCACTGGGGAGCCGCCGACGGCACAGCAGGTTCCCCTCCCATCCAGGGGCACGCGCGGGCGCCCCACGGGGTGCACGAGGTGGGGAAGACGGGAGGTTACCGAGGGGCACTGGGGGTACCGGGGGTATCGGGGGTACCGGGGGTACCGGGGATACCGGAGGTACCGGGGGCACCGGGGGTACCGGGGGTACCGGGGGCACGGAGGGTATCGGGCGGGGCAGGCGCAGCCGCCGCCGGCAGGGGGCGCACAGAGCTGCACCGAGCGGCCTGGGGGGACACGGACACAGGGGTGACCCCCAGCGACCCCCCAGTGACCCCCAGCGACACCCCAGCGACTCTCAGCGGCCCCCTTCTACACCCCCAATCACCTCCCACTGACCCCAGCCGTGACACCCCCAGTGACCCCCACCGATCCCCCAGTGACCCCTCCCAGTGACCCTCCCAGTGACCCTGATGGCTGCCAGTGACTTGCACTGGCCCCCTTTTACACCCCTAGTGACCTCCCAGTGACCCCCGCTGACCCTGGCAGAGACCCCCCCCGTCACCCACCAGTGACCTCCCAGTGACCTCCCAGTGCCACCAGTAGCGTCCCAGTGACCCTCAGTGCCCTCCCAGTGCCACCAGTAACATCCCAGTAACCTCCCAGCAACTTCCCAGCGTCCCCTCCCAGTGTCCCCAGTGCTCCCAGTGCTCCTCAAGCCCTCCCGGTGCTCCCAGTTCCCCCCAGTGCTCCCAGTTCCGCACTCACCCCGGGCTGGTCCCCGCTGCAGCGCGGCCTGGGGGCTCCCGGGGGGGACACTGGGAGTCCCGGGGGGGACACTGGGGGTGCCGGGGGTCCCGGGCTGGGGGCGGGGTCACCCCACGGCCAGCCCGGGGGGGGTCCTGGGGGCGGTGGCACCTCTGGGTGTCCCCTCCAGGCCACCCGGGCCCCTCCCCCCGACACCCAGGACCCTCCCCGTGCCCCCGGCTCCCCCCAGTGACCCATGACCCCAGCAGTGACACCCACTGACCCCTCAGTAACCCCCCCGACCCCAGCAGTGACACCCCAGTGACCCCAGCAGTGACACCCACTGACCCCTCAGTAACCCCCCCGACCCCAGCAGTGACACCCCAGTGACCCCAGCAGTGACACCCACTGACCCCTCAGTAACCCCCCCGACCCCAGCAGTGACACCCCAGTGACCCCAGCAGTGACACCCACTGACCCCTCAGTAACCCCCCCGACCCCAGCAGTGACACCCCAGTGACCCCAGCAGTGACACCCACTGACCCCCAGCTGGACCTGACTGATGCCCCCAATGACCACAAGGACCACCATGACCCCAATGTCCCCACCAATAACCACCTCAGTGACTCCCCAAGGACCCCCCAATGACTCCCCAGTGACCCCCCATGTCCCGCCTGTCCCTCATTCTCGCCTGCCCCTGTGTCCCCTCCGTGTCACTAATCTCTGTTACCTGTCCCAGCCTCGGGTTCTGCCATGTCCCCTCACTGTCCCCATGAGCCCCATGTTCCCCCATGTCCCCTGTGTCCCCCTCCCTGTGTTCCCCTGTCCCAGCCTGGGGCTCCCCCGTGTTCTCCCCACTTGTCCCCTGTTACCTGTCCCGGCCTGGGGTCCCCCCTTGTCCCCACAGTGTCCCCTCAGTGCCTGCACGTGTCCCTCGAGCTCCCGCAGCCGCCTCAGCACATCCGCCAGCGCCGCCCCGCACGGCTCGGAGGGCGACTCGGGGGGAGACGTGGCAGGGGACGCTGAGGGGGACACGGAGGGGGACACGGAGGGGGACACTGCCTCCCCCCGCAGCGCCAGTGCCAGCAGGAGCAGCCGCAGTTCCAGGGTCACCGGCATCGTCCTGGGGGAAAGCAGGGGGACATGGGGACACCCAGAGGGAACACAGACACCGTGGAGAGACACAGGGACAGCTGTGGGGACACCCATGGCGGGACACAGGCACACGTGGGGGGGACACAGGGACACCTGTGGAGGCAGCTAGGGCACAGGCACAGGCAGGGACATCCATGGCGACATCCATGGGGACACACAGGCACCAATAAAGGACATAGGGACATAGCGACGGGGACGTCCAAGGGAAACAACCCACGGGGAGGACGGGGAGACACCCTGGGGTCACACAAGGGATACACATGAAGCACAGGGGACACCGGTGGGGGGATGCAGGGGGACAGGGACATCTTGGAGGACACCCCAGCGACACAGAGGGGGAAGAGAGACATCTGTAGGGGACACCCGTACACAGTGGGGACACCACTGGGGACATCCTCAGGGATACATGCACACCAGCAGGGGACACAGGAACATCTCTGGAGACACCTGAGGGACACGGCGACACACACGAGGGGGGCACAGGGAGACCCATGGCAACACAGGCACAGTTGTGGGGGACATGAGGGACACCCGGGGGACATTCCTGCAGACACACAGACATCCCAAACCACAGCACCTCCCAGTAACCCCCAGCGACTCTCCAGTCACCCCCAGTGACCCGCTCAGTAACTCCCGGTGATTCCCAGTCCCCCTCAGTCCCCCAATCCCCACGGTTTCCCCAGAGCCGCCTATGGAGCCTCCCGGTGCAACCCAGTTCCTCCAGTCTCCCACAGTGCCCCCCAGTTCCCCCAGTACCTTCCCAGTCCCTCCCTACTTCCCCCAGCGACCCCCCGTTTCCCCCCAGTACCCCCTGTTCCCGCAGTGCCTCCAGTTCCCCCCCGTCCCTCCCAGTCCCTCCCAGCCCCTCTCAGCTCTCCCAGTGCCCTCCCCGCCCCCCCCAGGGGAGCCGCCCCCGCCCGTGTTTGGGGAGTCGCCATGGAAACCAAACAACCGAGAGGGAAGGGTTCCCAGTGCTCCCAGTGACACCAGTAACGTGCCTCAGGCTGACCCTCGGTGCGCAGGAACCCCAGTGTGGTCCATCCCAGTGCTCCCAGTGACACCAGTGACACAGCACAGTCCATCCCAGTGACACCAGTGACACCAGTGACACAGCACAGTCCATCCCAGTGACACCAGTGACACAGCACAGTCCATCCCCAGCACAGCACATCCCAGCGCTCCCAGGAGCACCAGTAACCCCAGTGCCACCTGCCCTCCAGCCCCCAGTGCTCCCAGTCACACCAGTAATATGGCTTAGCAGGACCCATTGCTCCCAGTACTGGGAGTATGGCCCATCCCAGTGACACCAGTGACATGGGAAAGCCCATCCCAGTGCTCCCAGGAGCCCCAGTACAGTCGGTGCCAGGGCTCCCAGTGACACCAGTATAGCCTCAGTGCTCCCAGTGACACCAGTAATGCGGCACAGCTCACCCCAGTCCTCCCAGTGACACCAGCATGGCCCATTCCAGTGACACCAGCAGCCCCCAAAACCCCAGTAAGCCTAACCCGTGACTCCCCGTAGCACATCCTGATGCTCCCAGTGACACCAGCAACACGGCACAGTCCACCCCAGTGCTCCCAGTTACACCAGTGTAGTCTGTCCAAATGCTCCCAGTAACACCAGTACTGTGGCACAGCGCGACCCAGGGCTCCCAGTAACACCAGTGTGGCTCATCCCAGTGCTCCCAGTGCCCCAGCACAACCCCTCCCGGGCGTGGCTGTGACTCACTGCCCCGGCAGCAACAACAACAGCGGGGGGGCTCCTGGGGCCCCCCAAAAGGCCGGGGAGTTGTGGAGGGGGGCAGCAGGCGTGGGCAGGAGCAGAGCGGGGGGAGCGCCCCGTGTCCCCCCGATACCCTCCCCTGGTCCTCGCCCTCCTCTCCCCTCCGTGTCCCCCCCACCGCGTGTCCCCCCGCCCCCGCCAAGGAATTTTCTCCATCAACACGATGAGCTCATGGGGGGGGAGGGGCGGCGGGGCCCCGCCGGGGGGGTCCCGGCCCCAGCCCCACTCCCGACGCCTTTATTGTTTGATTTATTGATTTGTTGTTGCACAGGTTTCTAGATGTACTGATTGACCTCGCACCCGGTCTCTGTCGCAGCCCGGGCCCCGAAGTCACCCCCTCCCCACGGTGTCCCCATCCCTGTTCCCCACTGCCCCTCGTCCTGCAGCATCCTCATCCCTGTTCTCACGGTCTCCATCCCCAGTGTCCCCCTCCCAGCCCTAGTCATCCCCCTCCCCGTCCTCAGTGTCCCCCGCTGTCCCCCACGGGAGGGTCCTTAGCTCCTCGGGGCTCTCCAGCTCCCGCAGCTTTCCCCCCTCCAGCAGGGCCACCCTCTGTGCCCGCTGTGCCAGGGCCACCCGCCCTGTCACCAGCAGCACTGCCGGCCCCTCCCCTGTCCCGGAACACAGCAGCTCCTGCTCCACCTGCGGGGACACGCCAGGGGCAGGGCAATGAGGACACGGGGGGACATGGTGGAGATGGGGGACGTGGGGGTGGCAGGGGACCCCGGGTGGAGAGCAGAGACCTGGGGAGTGGGGACATGTGCACCCAGAGGACATTGGGACAAAGGGGACTCTGGGATTGGGGTCATGTGGGACAGGGACCCAGGGATGTGGGGATCCAGGGTAGGTGGGGACATTGGGACCAAGGGGACACAGGGGCAGGGTCCTGGGGGATTTGGTGGCCCAGGAGACCTGGCACAGGAGATCCCAGGGGACACGGGGGTTAGGAACAAAGGGGACACAGGGAGTGGGAGCAGAGGGGATGCAGGGCACTCGGGCAGTGGGGACCCAGGGGACATGGGGCACATGGGGGACACAAGGACTGGGGACCCAAAGGACATGGGGATTGGGAACCCAGAGACCATGGGGACAAGGAAGGGACCTAGGGGATACATAGGGACCAAAGGGACACAGGGGCAGGGATCCAGGGAATTTGGTCACCTAGGAGACCCCAGGGGACCTGGGGGCAGCAACCAAGGGGACATGGGGAGTAGGGACCCAGGGGACATGGTGACCCAGGGGACAAAGCATATGGGGGACATGAGGACTGGGGACCCAGGAGACACAGGGAGTGAGGACTCAGAGGACATAGGGACCCAGGGGATGGGGCTGTGGGACACAGGGCCAGGGCTGTGGCCTACCTGGCTCCGGGTCATGGGGTCGAGTGCCCTCGTGGGCTCATCCAGCACCAGCACTTGGGAGTTCCTGAGCAGGGCCCGGGCCAGTGCCACCCCTTGTGCCTGCCCCCCTGAAAGCTGCATCCCCCGTGGGCCCACCTCTGCGGACAGAGGGGACACCATGGGGACACCACAAGGATACTGTGGGGACACCATGGGGACATTGCATGGACACACTGGGGAGCTGCACCCACTGTGCACCCACTGCTCCGGGGACAGGGAGGAGGCAGAGGGGACAGCAAGGGGACAACAGGATGCTGTGGTGACAGCACGGGGACACTGAGGGGACACCATGGAGACACACTTGGGACACCAAGGAGAGACACGGGAGTCATGTTAGGAAGGACACCCCTGCACCCCCAGCTCTGGGGCACACAGGGAGAACAGAGATGGGACAGTGAGGGAACAGCGAGGTAGCAGAGAGGACATGGAGGGGACAGCATGGGGACAGTGAGGGAATAGTGAGGAGACAGAAGGAACATGGTAAGGAGACTGTGGGGACACTACAGACACCTTGGGGATGGTGAAGCAACATCATGGGAACAGCAGGGGACACTATGGGGACACTACGGGGACATAATGGGGTCACAATGGGGACACACAGGGAAAACTAGGGAGAGCAAGGGGACACCTTGGACACGTTATTGGGACACTTTAAGGACATCTTTGGAACACACTGGAGACACCACAGGGGGACCACGGGAGCACTGGCTGTACCTGTGTCATAGCCATGTGGCAGCTGCTTGGCCCAAGTGTGCACCCCCACCCGCCGCGCCGCTGCTGTCACCTGGGTCCCCTCCTTGTGTCCCCAGCCCAGCGCGATGTTGGCGCTGAGGGAGCGGGACAAGAGGGACGGACACTGCAGGACACCAGCCACCTGCGGGGACAGGGGACATAGGGGAACAAGGAGGACCATGGGACCACTCAGCGATCTGGCAGGGACAAGGAGGGGACATGTGGAGACATGGGGTGGTGGCAGGGTCATGGTGAGGCTGGCTGATGACACAGGGGTGACTGTGAAGAACTGTTGGGAACACAGGAGTGACTGGGGGTGGCAATGGGGATGTGTTGAGGACATAGGGTCACATGGTAGCCATGGGTGTTGGGACAATGGTTGAACTGGGGTAGCCATGGTAACCCACTGGTGGCACAGGGGTGGAACTGGGCACACAGGGGTGATGTTGGCGTGGCAGTAGGGACCCATTTGGGGCGCAGGAGTCACCTGAGGGTAGCAGTGGGGGCCTGTTGAAGACCAGGTGTGGGCCCAGGGGCGGCTGTGGGGACCTGTTGCGGACAAAAGGCTGCCCAGGGTGGCCATGGGAACACAATGGAGAGGTTTGGTGACAGGGGAACAGCAGCAAGGGATGGATGGTGACCTAGGGGTGGCCGTGGTGGCCCGGGGGTGGCCCGTGTGTGTCACCTGTTCCCGCAGAGCAGGGTCCGAGTGAGGGGTCAGGGGGGTCCCGTTCAGCAGCACCGCCCCGCCCGCCAGGGGGCGCAGCCCCAGCGCGGCCGCCACCAGGGAGCTCTTCCCGCCGCCAGGGGGCGCCAGCACGGCCACGACCTCCCCGGGGCGCAGCGACAGCGACACCCCCTGGTGGCAGGAGCAGGGATCGCACCCGACACCTCCCCGCGCCCCAAGTGCCCCCTGGCCCCAATATCCCCTTGTCCCCCATGTCCCATGTGCCCCCTGGCCCCAATATCCCCTTGTCCCCCATGTCCCATGTGCCCCCTGGCCCCCATAGCCCTTTGTCCCGCCATGTCCCATGTGTCCCCCTATGTCCTCAATATCCCCTTGTCCCCCCATGTCCCATGTCTCCCCTGACCCCAACAGCCCCTTGTCCCCCGTGTCCCATGTGCCCCCTGGCCCCAATAGCCCCTTGTCCCCCACCTCCCATGTGCCCCCCTGCAGCCCCAATATCTCCTTGTCCTGCCATGTCCCATGTGCCCTCATGCCCACAATATCCCCTTGTCCCTCTATGTTTCCCCATGTCCCCAGTATCCCCTTGTCCTGCCATATGCCACGTGCCCCTATGTCCACAATATCCCCTTGTGGCCCTGTCCCATATCCCCCCAAGTCCTGTGCTTCCCCATGTCCCATGTGCCCCCATGTCCTCCCCAAGCCGCCAATATCCCCTTATCCCCGTTTCCCCATGTTGTCCCCATGTCCCCAGTATCCCCTTGTCCCCCCATGTCCCATGTGCCCCCATGTTCACAACCCCCCCATGTCCCCCCATGTCCCCGTGTCACCCAGCACCTTGAGGACTGGCTCGGACCGCCCAGGGTATGACATCCAGACATCCTTGAGGCACAGCCCTCGGGTCTGTGTGGTCTTGTGGCCCCAGGGGGTAACAGGTGATGGTGGCCCTGCCAGTGTCCCTGTCTTGGCCTGCTCCAGCAGTTCCAGGAGTGTTTCAGAAGAGCCAACAGCCTTGGCCAGGTTCGGGACATACAGGAGCATGACCTGGAGGAGGACACATGGAGACATGAGGTGACACGGGGGAGCTATGGCATGGCCTGGGGGTATGGGAGGACTTGGGGGACACAAGTGACATTGGGGATACAGGAGACAGTGGCACAAGGGGGGGGTGATGGGGATATGGAGAGACATGGGGACAGGGACAGGCCTAGCAAGGTGGGAATGGCGCTTGAGGGCATGGAGGGGACACAGCAGGGTTATGTTGGACACTGGGGGGATAAAACATGGCTGGGATAGGTTAGGGACATGGAGAGCAGGAATGGGGACATGGATGGGGACATAGGGAGCTGGTGGGCACATGGCAGGGGCACACTAGGACATAAGTGAGGGACACAACACTAGGACATAAGTGAGGGTGGGGCTGGGGACACAGGAGACAGGGACAGGAACATGGCCAGGAGAACATGGGGACATCACTGTGAGGATGTGGGGACATGGTGGGGGGACACAGGGTTGGGGACAAGACAGGACATCCTGGGGACATGTACAGGACACACTTGTCACCTCCACAGCCCTGGTGAAGTGCAGCTGGCACATGAGAATGGTGACCAGTTCCCCACGGGTGACAGTCCCTGCAGCCACCAAGCGCCCCCCCAAGAAGAGCAGTGCCAGCTTCAGGATCAGTGCAGGAAACTGGGGACACAGGGACACAGGGTGTTAGCCCAGCCTCATGTCACTGGGTCTCCCAGCCCCATGCCACCATGTCCCCTTCCCCAGGCCACCCATCCCCATGCTCCTCAACCCCAGGCCACCAGGTTTCCATGTCTCCTGGCCCCACACTGCTGCTCCCCATGTCCTGCCACCTCCACGCCACCACGTCCCCGTGTCCCCTGGCCCTTTGCCATTGTGTCCCTGTTCCCCAGCCCCTGCCACCCCATCTCCCATCCCTGTACCCACGTCTTCATCCCCCTGCCACCACACCCACTGTGACCTGCTGCCACGTCTCCATGTCCCCTATTCCAACGCCACCACATTCCCATGTCTCCCACGCCTCTGCCACCGTGTGCCCTTGTCCCCAGCCCTGTGCCAACACTTCCCCCATTCCCCAGCCACTGCTCCTCACCCCCCGTGCCCCCGGTGTCCCCGTACCCCGCTGGCCCAGAGCCCGGCCGCGTAGGCCAGCGCCTCCTTCTGCTCCAGCCGGTGTCCCTGGGCGAGGCGCTGCCGCACGCGCTGCGTGACGCCGGCCTCGTGCCCGAAGGCCCGGACGGTCCCCATGGCCCCCAGCGACTCCAGGGCCACCGCGGTGGTGCTGGCCTGCGCTGCCCGCACCTGCCGTGCCAGGTCCTGGCGACACGGGGGACAGGGGGTCACCCTGGGGCCACAGCGGGGACACGGGGGTCACCATGGGGACGCAGAGGGGCCACCACGGGGACGGGGGGACACGGGGTGGGACAGAGGATCACCACAGAGGGAACAGGGGGGTTACATCAGGGTCAGCACAGGGGCACCATGGGATCATGAGGGGACAGGGAAGTCACCTCGAGGTCACCAGGGGGATGGGAAGTGGGGGACAGAGAGGAAACAGGGGACAGGAGGGGGTGAAAGAGGGCATGGGGAAGTGACAACAGGCACAAGAAGGGGACAGGAAGGACTTGGACTGAACTTAAGGTGCAGGGAGATGACAGGGAGCCCAGGGAGGTGACGCTGGGGACAGGGAGGTGACAATGGCCCCTCACACCCCACGCCCCCTCAGTACCTGTTGGATGCGCCCGACGGCGCGTGGCAGCAGCAGGAAGAGGGGCAGCGCCAGGAGGGTGAGCAGGCCCAGCACCGGGGACAGCCAGGCCACCATGGCCAGCTGTGACACAGCCCGGGTCAAGGCCCACATCCCCGGCACCAGGACATCGCCCAGCGCCGAGTGCGCTGCCTCGGCGTCCCCTGTCACCCGCGCGGCCACCGCGCCCGGCGTGTCCCCCAGGCTGCCCCCCGGCCCGGGCACGTCCCCGCGGAGCACCGCGGCCACCGCACCGCGCTGGAGCCGGTCCCGCGTCCGTGTCAGCGCCAGAGTGGCCATGCTGTCACAGGCCAGCTCGGTGATGGCACTGTGGGGACAGCGCGGTCAGGGGTGGCACGGGGTCACCGGCACCTCGGGGTGTCCCCGGGGTGTCACCCACCTGCCGAGCCCCACCAGCACAAGGGGCCACACGGCCGCTGCCGGGTCCTCCTCTGCCACCCGGTCGGTGACACGGCCCGTGAAGTAGGGGGCAGCCAGCTCACCTGTGGGGACACGGCATCAGGGGGGTGACCCCTGAACTGGGGGCAGAGGCCCGGAAATCGGATCCTGGCCACTCCCAAAACTGCCTGTTGAGCCCCAAAACTGGATCCTGATTCCCCGAACTGGGTGCTCACTACCTCCAAATCGGGTCCTGACCCACAAATTGGTTTCTGACCTCCCTCAGATCAGATCCTGCCTGCCCCAAATTTGGGTCTGACCCCTCAAATTTGCCTTGCAACCCCCCATCGGGTTACGTCCAAACCCTCCAAATGGGATCCCGAAGCCCCTCAAAGGGGTCCCCTCGTACCGAGAGCAGAAGCCCACATCAGCCCCCCCACCACGGTCCAGCGCCGGCGCTCGGGGCCCAGCAGGGCCAGCAGCCGGCGTATGGGGGGGGACAGCATCGGGGACAAGGGGACCGGCGGGTCCTGCCGCCTCCTCGTGGCTCCCGGTCCGGTCCCGGTGGGTCCCGGTCCTGCTCCCGGTCGCTCCCGGTTCTCGCCGTCGGTTCCGGGGAGCCCCAGGGGTCCGTGCGGGTCCCGGTACTGCTCCCGGCGTGTCCTAGTCCGGACCTTGCCGGTCCCGGTGCCACTGATGCCGGCCCGGTCCCTTCCCAGCAGCTGCCGCCTTTTCCCGGAAAGCCGAACGCGCGCGCGGGGGGCGGGGCGGAGCCGGCGGGAATCCCCGGGAATCCCGGTCTGACACGCCCACGCCTGGAATAACGTTCGCGATTGGTCACAGCGGAGGTGACATCATCGGTTGCCAGGCGGACGGAGCCGGAGCAGGTTGGGAGGCGAAGGAGGCGATGCCAGGAGGGGGCGGGGTTTGGGCGGGATCTGGGCGGGAGGGGGCGGGGTCTTGGCGGTGAAGGGGCGGGGTCTGGGCGGGGACAGGGCGGGACAGTGCGGGAGGGGCGGGGCCTCGAAAGCGAAACCCGATAGGACCTTGTTGGGAGCTACTGGGGAGCTGTACTGGGAGCACTGGTGTGGACTGGTGAGTGCCCCAAGCTGGACCGGAAACATTGATGTGGACTGGGGAGCTGAGAGGGCTGGACTGGGATCACTGGTGTGGGCTAAGGAGCATCCTGTCTAGACTGGGAAGTGCCCCAGGCTGAACTGGGAGTACTGGTGTGGACTGGTGAGTGCCCCGGGCTGGACCGGAAACATTGATGTGGACTGGGGAGCTGAGAGGGCTGGACTGGGAGCAGTGATGTGGACTAAGGAGCATCCTGTCTGGACTGGGAAGTGCCTCATCCAGACTGGAGAGTGCCCCAGGCTGAACTGGGAGCACTGGTGTGGACTGGGGAGTGCCCCAGACTGAATTGGGAGCACTGGTGTGGACTGGTGAGTGCCCCAAGCTGGACCAGAAGCATTGATGTGGACTGGGGAGCTGAGAGGGCTGGACTGGGAGCAGTGATGTGGACTAAGGAGCATCCTGTCTGGACTGGGAAGTGCCTCATCCAGACTGGAGAGTACCTTGTCTGGACTGGAGAGTGCCCCAGGCTGAACTGGGAGCACTGGTATGGACTGCTGAGCTCATGGGGCTGGACTGGTAGCACCGTAGTCTAGACTGGGAGCACTGGTGTGGACTGGTGAGTGCCCCAAGCTGGACCGGAAACGTTAATATGGACTGGGGAGCTGAGAGGGCTGGACTGGGAGCAGTGATGTGGACTAAGGAGCATCCTGTCTGGACTGGGAAGTGCCTCATCCAGACTGGAGAGTGCCCCGGGCTGAACTGGGAGCACTGGTGTGGACAGGGGAGCACCCCAGTCCTTCCTGGTTTTAACTGGTGAGTTCACAGGCTGTTGATCTTTCCCCAGGAGCCGCACAGGGAGCACTGGTCTGCACTGGTCCCGCCATGGCGCTGCCGTCCGCTGGCCTGCTGCCCGGTGTTCTGCTGGTGGCCGATGCCCTGGCACTGGTGTTACTGGTGCCGCTGGTGCCGGTGCTGGCGCCGCTGGGCGTGGTGGGCGTGTGGCTCGAGGCCGCCCTGCGCCTGCCCGTCCTGGTTGCGGCCACGTGGCTGCTGGCCCCTCGTCGTCCCTCCAGAGCCACCGCGGCCGCCGTCACCATCGCCGCCACCCCCGCGGTCTTCGGAACATTCCAGCACCTCCTGGGGCCGCTCGGGGCTGGGCCGGGGCTGCTGGCGGCCGCGCCGCCCACCTGGCTCGGGGTGACCCACGCCGCTGCCGCGCTGGCCCTGCTGGCCTGGGCCGCGCCCCCGGCCCCCGGCGCTGTCCCTGAGACCCCCAGAGGCGTTCCCAAAGCTCCCGGCAGCGTCCGGCGCGCTCTGGAACTGACCTGTAAGGAGTGGAAGGTCCTTGGAGCTGCTGTCCTCTGCCTCGTGCTGGCCGTCGTTGGTGGGTGATGTGGTGACAGCCGCTGACACCCCAAATTTGGGCTCTGCAGCCCCAAAATGGGAACCCCCCCAATTTGGGACACCCCTCCGAAATTGGATGCTGGCGCCTAAAAATTGAGTGCTGAGCCTCTAAATAGGTGATGACCACCCTAAAACTGAGTGGTGACCCTCCTAAATTGTGAGTTGACCCCTTCAGTTGGGTACTGACGCTGCCAAAACTGGGTGCTGACTTTCCAAATTGGGTTCTAACCCTGCAAACTTTACTTCTGGTCCCCCAAAATTGGGTGCTGACCCTCAAACTTAGGGTCTGATGCCCAAAAACGATGTTGACCTCTAAGACCTGGGATCTTAAGGTCCTGATCCCCTATGTTTAGGTTCTGACCCATAAAATTGTGTGCTGAACCCCTCAAAATTGGTACTGACACCCTAAATCCCAAAATTTGTCACTAAACCCTCTAAATTGGGTCCTGACCTCTCTAAATTGCCTCCTGCCCAAATTGTGTCCCGCGTTTCCAAAATTAGATCCCCACTCCCCAGGGTGGGTCCTGCCCCTCACGGATCAGGGTCCCCCTGTGTCAGCGGTCACACCCATGGTGACACAGTCTCGGTGACACCCAGGGGAGATGGCGGGACCGTACGTCACCGGGAAGGTGCTGGATGCCATTGGGAGTGGGGATGGAGTCACCGCCGGAGCTGTCGGGATGGTGGCGGCTGCTGGAGCCACAAGGTGAGTTGCAGCATTCCCAGGCCCTGTCCCCATGTCCCCAGCATCCCTGATGCCCGTGTCCCTGCATCCCCACAGTGTGCTGTTTTCCGGGTGCCGGGGGTCTCTCTTTATGCTGTTGATGGCACGTCTCCGTCAGAGCCTGAGCCTCCGGCTCTTTTCCCACCTGGTTCACCAAGACCTCGACTTTTTCCAGGGAACACCGGCAGGTAACGGGGCACAGCCCATCCCATCCCATCCCATCCCATCCCATCCCATCCCATCCCATCCCATCCCATCCCATCCCATCCCATCCCATCCCAACTATCCTGTCACCCCAGTCCCAATCCCAGCTTTGAATCCCATCCCCACCATCCCAGCTCCCAGTTCCCCATCCCATCCTATCCCATCTGTTTGTTATCCCATCCCATCACTCTATCCCCATCATTCCCGTTCCCACCACCCCACCCCATTCCATCCTATGCCATCTTCCTGGCTTCATTCTACTCCAATGTTCCATCCTGTCCCCATCCCACTTTCCCGTTCCAGCCACTGTTCTATCCCCTTTATTCTCATTCCCATGCCTCTATCCTATTGCATATCCCCAGCTTCCTCCCACCATCCCATCATTCCATCCCACAATCTCCATTCCCACCATCCTATCTCCCCTGTCCCATCCCATTCCACCCTGACCATCTCCATACCCATTCCCATCATCCCATCCCACTGGTCCTCATCACATCATTCCCATCCTGTCTCACCCACCATGATCCCAACCTCTTTTCCCACCCTGCAGCTGAGCTCTTGGCTCAGTTTTCCGTGGAAGTGCCACGGGTGTGCAAGTCAGCACCGACTGGAGCCAACCAGCTGCTCCGAAGCCTGGTGATGGCCCTGGTGGTGGGAGTGTTCATGGCGGGGCTGGCACCGGGGCTGGCACTGCTGGCACTGCTGGAGGTGCCCCTTGGAATTGCCACCCACCGCATCCAGAGCGCCCGGAAACAGGTCAGGAATACAGGAGGGAAAGAGTAGGAGGGGGACACAGGGGTGGGAATGGTGGAGCTGGGATGGAGGCTAGGGAAATGGGATGGTGGGGATGGGATGGGATGGAGAATGGAAAGGAGGACGATGGAGATGGAAATGGTGGGATGGAAGGGGATAAAGACCAGGGGAGTGGGATGGTGGGAATGCTGACATGGGGATAGAATGGAATGGTGGAGATGGGAATGGTGTGGATGGGAAGAGAAGGATGAGATAAGGTGGGATGGTGGGGAAGGGACAGGGTGGGGACAGGATGAGACAGTAGGGATGGGGATGGTGGGATTAGGACTGGGAGAATGGATGGGAATGGTGAGGGTGAGAGAGAAGGGTATGGCATGGTGGGAATGCAATAGTGGGGAGGCAGTGGGTGTGGTGGGATGGGAACGCTGGGGAGAGGATGTGGATGGTAGCCCAGGAAGGTGGCCTGGGAAAGTTGGGAATTCCCCATTGCTGCCACAGGCACTTCAACAATCCATGACGGAAGCATCCGCCCGGACAGCCTCGGGGGTGCAGGAATCTGTTGCCGCCATCGAGACAATCCGAACCTTTTCGGCGGAGGAGGAGGAGGAGGAGCAGCACAGACAGAACCTGGCCAAGGAGCTGAGGCTGAAGGAGCAGATAGAGCTGGAGCTGGCACTCTTCACCCTTGTCCACAGGGTCAGAGGGGACTGGGAATGGGAACACCAGGGAATGGGGGTGCCGGAATCAGGGATGAGGACACTGGGAATGGGGGTACTAGGAATGAGGACACCAGGACCAGGAATAGGAAACCAGCAGCTGAGATGGGGGTACTCAGAGCAGAATGGGGACACCAGGAATAGGGACACCAGAACAGGGACATTGGGATCGGGAGCAGGCATGTCAGGAGTAGGAATGGTGGCATTAGAAACAGGATGGGGACACTGGGATAAAGGTTGGGAACATCAGGATCAGGAATAGGGACATCAAGAGGGAGGTGGGGACACCAGAACTGGAATGAGGACACCAGGAACAGTATGAGGAACCAAGCACAGAGATAAAGACACCAGGAGTGGGATGGGGACAGGCGGAATGGGGTCACCAGGAGTGAGTTGGGGGCAGCAGTATCCCTGTCCCACCCACAGATGATCCAACTGGCCATCCGGGTCGCGGTGCTCTTCCGGAGCCACCAGCAGCTCCATGACGAATACATCACTCCTGGGACCCTTGTCACCTTCCTGCTGTACCAGGAGAGACTTGGTGACCATGTCCAGGTGATCCCATGGAATGCACGTGTCTGTCCATCCGTCCATGCTTCTGTCCATCCTGGTGCCACCCCTTTCCTTCTCCCCAGGTGCTGCTCTATGGCTTCAATGAATTCCTGACCAATGCAGCTGCTGGACGGAAGATCTGGGAATACCTGGATCGGCAACCTGCAGGGAATGTCGGGGGGATGCGGGAGCCCCCCGAGCTTCAGGGCCATGTCACTTTTCAGAAGGTCTCCTTCACATATCCTGGGAATCCAGAGCACCCCGTGCTGAAGGTAGGTCTGGGGGGAGGTAGGGCTTCCCAGGGGTCAGAATTCTGGCATCACCTGTCCCCATCCCACAGGACGTAACCTTCGAGGTGCGTTCCGGGGAGGTGACAGCACTGGCAGGGCCCAATGGAAGCGGGAAGAGCACGGCCGTAGCGCTGCTGGAGCGGCTGCGGGATCCTGGGAGTGGGACGGTGCTGCTGGATGGGATCCCGCTGCCAGAATACGAACACCAGTACCTGCACCGGAAGGTGGGGGCAGCAGAGACACTGGGAACACTGGGAATGGAATGGGGAAAATGGGGACAGGGGTGGGGACACTGAAATGGAACTGGGACCACGGAAGCATGGGTGGGGCCATCAGGAGCAGGAATGGGGCCATGGGAAGAGGAATGGGGACACCAGAAATAGGATGGGGACAACAGGAAATGGGATAGGAACATTGGGAAATGGGATGGGGGTGACAGGGATGGGGATGGGAAAAGTAGGAAGTCAGGGGTGGGGACACTGGGGACACAGATGGGGACAATGGGATCAGGGATGGAGACTATGGGGACACCAAGGTGGGATGGGGTTATGGAGCAGGGGTGGGGACACCAGGAGCCAAGACAGCATCACAGGGCTTGGTGCTGGGGCAGGTGGTGCTGGTGGAGCAGGATCCCGTCCTGTTTTCTGGAACAATCCGTGAAAACATCATGCTGGGGCTGGAGCACTGCAAAGAGTCCGAGCTGCGGGAGGCCGCCACTGCTGCTGGAGCCATGGACCTCATCCAGGGGCTGGAGCAGGGCTGGGACACTGGTGAGAGCCAGGGGGATGGGGCACCCCTAGGGCACATCCCCCTGATCCCAGGATCCTCTGGCAGAGATGGGAGAGCATGGTGGGTGGCACATGGTGGGGTGTGCGGGGGATCCCTGAGGTCAGATCCCACTGAACCCAGTGTGGGGGGTAGGGGAAAGGGGGGGAACCTCTCAGGCTGGGATCCCGCTGATCCCAGGATCCCCCCCCAGAGGTGGGGAAGCATAGGGGGTGGGAGGAGAGGGGAGAGCTGCAGGGCTGGATCCCACTGATCCCATGTGATTGCTCCCACAGAGGTGGGGGAGCGTGGGGGGCAGCTGGCGGCAGGGGAGCGGCGCCGGGTGGCCCTGGCCCGGGCTCTGCTCCGGCGTCCAGCCGTCCTCATCCTCGACGAGGCACTGGACGACGGAGACGACGGAGCGGTGAGTGGGGTGGGATGGAAGGGGTTGGTCTGGACAGGGGTGCAGTTGGTGAAAATGGGGTGTGATGGTATGGGAGTGGAAGGGTGGGATGGGTGGGATGGCTGGAATAGGATGGTGGGATGGGGACTGGAGAGATGGAGTGGTGGGAGTAACAGATAATGATTGGGATGGGGTGGGAATGATGTGATGAAAACCGGGATTAGATGTGGTGGTGGGGGTCAACAAGGTGGAGAAATAGGACAGGATAGTAGGATGGGATAGAGACATGGGGTGCAGCATGTCAGAAAACTAGAATCAAGGGATGAAGACAAGGAGATATGATAGGGTGAGGTGGGATGGAATGGAGGGATAGGAATGCTGGGATTAGGACAGAGAGATGGAAAGGGTTGGGTGGTGGGAGTAGGATGGGATGAGACAGTGGGAATGGGGCTGGCGTGGACAGGATGGCTTAGTGGGCAAGGGGATGGGATGGAGAACAGGGAGGTGGGATGGTGAGAACAGGATGATGAGGTTAGGGCGGGACTGAGAGGAATGGGACAGTGGGGTGGGATTGGTGGGTTGGGATTGGGTGGGATCAGGTGGGACAGGGTAGGACTGAGTTGGATGGGTTGGGATGAGGGTTCTCTGGCCCCAGGCACAGCACTGGGTGCGCACTGGGCTGGCCCAGACCGTGCTGGTTGTGTCCCACCGGCCGCGGGTGCTGGATGCGGCCGATCGCCTCGTGGTGCTGGAGCGTGGAGCCGTGATGGAGACAGGAACACCAGCGGAGCTGCGGAAACGCTGCGGGGCCTACAGCCGCCTGCTCCTTGAAGGAGGCAGCACTGGGCAGCCCGAGGCCCCCAGGATGGGCAGCAAGAAGGGGGCTGCATCTGTCAGGGAATGAAGGGGAATTAGCCCCAGTATCCCCATTCCCGGTGTTTGTGACCCCAGCCAGCTCCTGGTGTCTGCAGTCACAGTGTCTGTGAATTCCTTCTCCCCACATCCTCTGGATCCCAACCCCTTGTGTCACCTTGGTCCCTGTGTCCCCCATGTCCCCACTGTGTCCCCCAGGTCTGCCCATTCCATGGATGTCTGTGTCCCCTGTATCCAGCTCCCCCATGTCCCCATGATCCTTGGTCCCCATGTCTGCTCCTGGACATGGAACACAGAGTGGGAAATAAATCCCATGGAACGGATCTGGGCATGGGCATCATATCCTCATCCCACTCCTGTTGTGCTCACTCCAAGCTCCTGGTGTGCCTAGTCCTTTACCAGTGTCCCCATCCTTATCCTCAGTGTCTTCATCCCCATTCCCAATGTCCCCTTTTCTATTCCTGGTTCCCTGAGAGGAAGTGCTGGGCACTGGAGGAGGGAACTGTGATTTTTTGCCCAAACCAGGGTATTTTCACACCAGAATTAAAACATTTTGAATAACTGTGTTTAAATTCTTGTATTTAAAACATGGGAAAACAGGAAGTCAGTCTGTTGGGAAGGGCTGCTGTGTGATGAGTGGGAACAGTAGGATGAGCTCTGCCAGCAATTTGTGGCTTTCTGCAGGGAGAGAGAAGGGGTTGGACCTGGCACCATGGATCATTCAGCTGGTGATTCCTGCTAGGATGAGAGTAAGAGTAGGTGTCACCCTGTCTCTGTCACCATCCCATGGGCTGGATCTGGCCGAAGAGCCCACAGAGAGCCAGGATCCCACCAGATCCTACTGTATTCATTGTACCCCAATCCTGCTCCATCAATACCACCTGATCTGCTTTGGAATTCCCCAAGGCCTATTCTGGAATCCCACTCCAGTGCTGCTCCATCCATCCAACCTGATTCTGTTCTGGAACCCAGACCAGACACACTTTAGAATTCTGCTTGATCCTGATCTGGAATCATGCCCTGGTCTGGAATCCTGCCCTATATTCCTTCTGGAATCCCACACAGGTTCTGCTCTGTACCTGTGGTCAAGCAATTGGTTTCTCTGCCTGTTTCTGTAGAATGAGAAGATCCATGAGATTGCAGCATGGATCACATACCAGGATTCATTTGCATGGAGGTGATCCAGAGTTGGATCCACCACTGTGTTAGGTCACATGTGGGGGGGTGAGGGGCACAGGAGATGGAGACCACTCACCCCAATGTTCATGGCAAGAGAGGATTGTATTTTCCACGCCCTCCTTTATATTGAGCATTTGAAAGGCCTGGTCTGGATGCTCTCATTGGTTTGAACTCCACACCCCTTTGGGTCCTGGGCTACTGAAATGCCTTCAGCCTTATGAGAGATCTAACTGGCCAAAACCCTGTCGCTCAGCCCAGGGGCTGGCAACGTGACACCAGCCTGTCACCCTTTCTTTTCTATAAATTTTAATTTGCATTATAGCTGCAGCATTTATGTCCAGGACTGTTATGGTGTGATGTCATGGTTTGCCTCAGTTACTCTGGGTTTCTCCCCAAAGTTTCCTTCCCCAGGTGTGTCAATCATGTGTTCTCTGCCGAGTACTGTCTATCAACCCTGGAATTCCAGAAGGCCATCGAATAATTGGGCAGATTCAAAAGATGCTCTCCGCCCCTGGGGCGCATTGGCCCACACAGGTGTCTTTTTTCCATGAGACCTCCTCCCCCCCTACCTGGTGGGGGTCCTTGGATTCCTCCCCTCCCCTTCTCCCCAGGTTAAAAGGGTGAGCAGACCACGCATTGGGGAGTCCTGGTGGAGCTGTTGATAGATTCAGGGGCCTGCAGGCCAGAACAAAATCCCTGGATTAAACCCCTCCATCAGAACCGACTCCTTCTTTCACCATCGCCTTAAAGCTTCTCCAGCACAGGGAATCCTGAGGAGCGACCATCTAAAAAGAGTAAGCTCCAGGAGGATCTATCCCGCCGCCACTGGAGCTCAGGCATGCCTCAGCTTGTCTCTAGGTGCTCAGCTGGGACTCACAGCTAGCCAAAGGTGTCTCTGGGGTGAAACACCACAGCTGCAGCTATTTGGTTCAGCAGCAGGGACAGACAAGCCAAGGCACATCCCAATTCAGCAATATTGGTATATTCCAATATACCTGCTAGGAGAGAGCTCAGGTAAATATGCCACAGGCATTTGGCTTATAGGTTACAGATTACTATTTATTTTCAAAACCAGCAGACCATTTAACCCCTGAAGACAATAAAACAGTCTGTAAGAACAAGAATCATTCAACCCTTATTAAAGAAAAAAAACCCAACAACTCAAAAACTAGGAAACAATCTGTAGACAAGCAAAACAGTTTGTAAACAGGGAGATAATTTGTAAACAGATGAATCTTTATGTTCCAAGTTTCCATGAGGCAGTTCCCAATCGCTCTGATCACACAGCTCTGCGATGCCTGCTGAGGGTTTATCAGGAGGGTGCTGTGGTCCCAAGCAGGATGCAGTGCAGGCTGGATGCATCTGGCAGGTACCCAACATGTTCCACTGTCTGTTGAAACATCTGCATATCCCCAGCCCCAGGTAATGAGATCCCAGGGACCCCCCCATGTACTGGTAAGGAGGTCTCATACCATTACCTTGAGTTTGGGCAGCTGAACATCACATGGCTGCATTGATAAGAAGTGATTTAGCATAACTGGGTTCTGGGATATTCCTAATACTGTTGAGTGATTTAATGTGTATATAGCATTAGCTACTCTGCTCTGTGGGGCCTCACCACATACCCCCTTTTGTTTATTAAGTATACCTTTTAAGGCACCATGTGCTCTTTCCACTGTTGCTTGTCCAGTTGGTAAATGAGGGATGCTGGTTTGGTGTGATACACCCAGAGCTGTAGAAATTGTCTGGTTTTCTGTGAAGTGTATGCAGGCCCATTTTCAGTTTTGATGCTTTGAGGAATGCTCAAGGCTGCAAAAGCTGATTGCCAGTGTGCTTCCCACCCTCTTTCCCCTGTGTGTACTGTAGCTCACATTGATGAGGAAAAGGTGTCAATTGAGACATGGGTGTATTTTAAACGGCCAAATTCAGGGATGTGTGTGACATCACTTTGCCAGATTTGCAAAGCACGCAGTCCATGAGAGTTCACTCTCATCTGCAATGGTGCAGAGTGACCTTGACATCATAGATGCTAACAATATTACAAGCCTCTGTGTTTGACAGCTGAAATTGCCACTGTAAAGCTTGAGCACCTTGGTGGAAAAAAACTGTGCAGTGCCTTTGCTTGTGCCAGCATGTCTGGCTGTGGTGCTGTCCAAGCAGGGCCAGCTAGCAGATCTGCTCTGGCGTTGCCCTCTGTGATAAAACCTGGTAAATTTGTGTGGCTCCTGATGTGTAGGCTGTGGTACAAGTAGGTCCTGGCCTGGATGATTAGACAAAGGAATATTAGCAATTTAAACAGTTGCACATTATCAATCTCTTTTAGTAGTGCTCAGTCTAATCTTTGTGCAATCTCAGCCACATATGCAGGATCAGTTACAACATTTAGGGAAGTGTGGGGAAAATGTTGAAAAGCCACAGTTACAGTTCTACTGTAGTAGTTCTACTATTTGAGGTGAACCATTCTCATGTCCCTCCAACATTTGCCACTCACCCTCCTCTATCCATGTCACAATGGCCTTTCCTGTTTTCCCAGAGCCACCAGTAAACACCATAACACCCTTCAGAGGTGTTCAGCTATTCAGGGGTTTTAGAGAGAGTGTAGTTTCATCACCTAACTTTAGCAATCTATGGCTTGGTAAATAGTGTGTGATTTGTCCAGTAAAGTTTTGAAGGGCACATTGCAAGGCTGTGCAGTTAGCAAGACTCCACTCAAATTCCTCTTGTTTTATGGGAATAATAATTTGTGCAGGGCCTTTTGCATTCAATTGCAGACACCTGTGACGGCATTTAATGGTTGTCTGTGCAATTAGCTCAAAGATGGTAGGTGCATCCTTTTTGGTCGGTGAGGTAAAAACACCCACTCTAGAATGTGCAAAGGGTCAGGCCAGTGTGTGTTCCACTTCCCAATATATGTCAGTAATATATGTCAGTAATATGTCAATGATGACAAAGAATGTGGTGATACACACCTCTGTGGTGTGGACCTGTTTGTTTGTGATAGCTTGCTCTACTATTTCAAGGGCAGCTTTTGTGTCTGGGGTTAGTTTTGTGGGGAAAGTTGATTTGGGATTCCCTTTCAGGAGGTCAAATAAGGATGTTAATTGTGAACTGGTTATTCCCAGGTATGATCTTACCCAGTTAATAGTACCCAAAAGTTTCTGTGTATCATTTAAACTCTCAGCCTTGGTTGAAAATTGAATTGGTTGTGGCTGTATTGTTTTGTTCATTATTTTAAGTCTCAAATATTTCCAGGGTGCTTGTTGCACTTTCTCTGGCGCCACCTGCAGCCCAAATGATTTTAATGCTTGCAGCAGATTGGGCTGAATCTGTGCGAGTTCTCCTTTTGTTTGGGTTGCAACCAAAATACCATCCATGTAGTGATAACAGTATGCCCTGGGTACTGTTCTGTCACGGATGAGAGTGCCTGTGCAAGGTACCACTGACAGATACTGGGACTGTTCTGCAATCCTTGTGGAAGAACAAAGCAAACTTTGGGGTATTGTCTGTGTGCAATGGAATAGTGAAAAAACAATCTTTAGGTCTACAATCAGGATGTCCCAGGAGGCAGGTATTGTAGAGAAAGGCCTACCAGCTTGCAAAACCCCCATGCCCTCCATCACCAAATTCATTCTTCTCAGGTCACACAGCAACCTCCATTTACCAGATTTCTTTTTTACACCAAATACAACTGTGTTCCAAGGGCTCATATATGGCTCTATGTGTCCTTGAGCCAGCTGTTCTTTTAGTAATGATTTTAGGGCATCTAGCTTTTCTTTCTCAAGGGGCCACTGTGGTATCCACACGGGCTGAGTTATGGCTCCACTGTGGCTCCACATAGCCATTTTTGAGCTGGTGTGGAGCACCTTATGCTCATCAACACAGTGGATCCTGTTAAAAATCCATCCCCACCTGAACTCCCCATGCAGACAGAACGTTTTCCCCCCCACAGGTTCAGTGGTGCCGCAGTGATGTATGGCTGGATTGTCACTTTTTGGCCCTTGGGATTCTTTATCAACAGAGGATTGCTGCTTAAGCAGCTCTGTGAGAGCTCTCCTAAGCCAGCAATGGCAGATCCTGAAGTTGTAGTAGGCCACGAGTTGGCAGAGATGACGGTGATGTCTGCTCCCGTGTCCACCATCCCACTGACCTTTATCTGTGAGGGCTTTGCCTTGGGCATTGTCACAGTACAAGCCATGTTGGGTCTTTGGTTACTCACAACCTGAGTCCAGTTCACGTGGGTGGATCTGAAGCCCTGATCTCCTTGCTTTTTAGAATCTATTTTGAGGATATAAGACTTATAAGGGACAAGCTGAGCAATTCTAGTTTTTACGGGAATGGTCACTGGTGGAGTAGGGGTGGAAACTATTGCATCTATTTGTCCAGCAAAACTTGTATCAGTAACACTAGGGTACACAATTATACCTTGCATTGTGGTACTGAACTTTCCAATTAACAATGCACTCAACCCTTCCACAATCGGTCCCCAAGCCTTGAGAGGGACTGTAGGCAAGCCTTGAGAGGGACTGTAGGAATGTGCTCCCTGTTGACGGAGTGACAAAATTATCCTTTGTCTCCATAAAAAGGAAAAAATCCCAGAAGTTTCTCTTGTCAATCAGGTAAAAAGATGCCTCATAGGACTTTGAGGACTTCATCTCAAACTTAAGGATAGCCAATTGGACAGAAGCCAAAAAGTCCCGCCTAAGCAATTTACTAGAACAAGAAGAGAGCAAAGAAGCTAATCACTTTTGTGAGGTGTTCTACCAGGAGCAAGAACCTCTTGCCCTGGCTCAGTTTTTCTCTGTAAACAGCTTTGCTATTTTACCTTTATTAAAACTTTTCTGTTTCCAACACTGCCACTGCTGATTTTATGCCATCTGAGGTGCCTATCTCAGGTGTGATATAAATCTCCAAGAGCTTATAAGACTTAGCTCGAAAAGATCCTTATATCAAGGGACCCTGTGTAGCTGTGAAGTGCATATAATTATTGTGACAGAGGTGGACACATCCACTCCAGCTGCTCCTCGAGTCCTTCTTGCTTGCTGATCACATAGGCTCATGCCAGGGGCTGGGAAATTACTCGTGTCATCGCATGATTTCTGTCCACGCTAGGTATCCTGTTTCCCTGGTCCTTGAGAAATTGCCCATTAGCATGAACCTTTGACTTGCATACCTTGGTTATATGTCCGGTCCTACCACACTGGCTGCAGCTGGTATATGCTCTGTTCTGTCCTTGAAATGTCCCCTGTATTGCCAGCCAGGGTCTATGTACAAATCACGAATGGGACAGGACTGCTGGGAACGTGTCTTGAGCTGTTTTATTTTCCAGCATCAGTCTCATTACATGGTTATGACAATGGGAAGATGCCAGCAACTCACATCAGCAGACAAAGAACTTAATGTTACAACTTACTTTAAAAGTTTTTTGACCAATCACACGAAGCAAAGGCATAATGACAGTAGTTCTATCCAACCACTATAAACACAACCTTTGGTTAAAACAATTGCTTGCTTGTTGCAAATACAATACCTACTTGTAAGCATTAAAATATGATGCACAGAGCTCCGTTATTAAGCTTAGAACTTTCTAACGTCTCACTAGACAGACTTTTCTGTAGCTTCAGGAGTTATTCTAGCCAAGCGTTAATACACAGACCATTGTTCTATTTGTCCTTACTTTTCTACTTAAATAATTTTTCTGCTGACAAATCTTATGGCTACTGCTTAGCTCCAATTGCAGTTCTGCTGTCTTTGAGGCCTGCCTTTCACAGCTTTCCCAAAACCATCTGATTTTAAGGATTCCCACACACTGTGGGAAGGACTTTTGGGGACAGCTTCCTCTCAGGTGGCCTTGCCAGCCGCACCAGGAGCATTGAGGTGCTACCCTTGCAGCTGCTGTTATAGAATCTGCTAACACAGTCATGTTATGGAAATTGGATCCAAGCTTAGCACAGGCATTTATCAGGTCATTTAGTGATGGGTTCTCATGAGGTAACAGTTCTATCACCCTCCAGCAGTCCTCGTTGGTGTTGTTTCTTGCCAGCTGTAAAATTAGCTGATTTCTGCTCTAACAATTTATTTTTCCAGTGCATCTTGCAATCTCTGTATGATTTTTAGGTACGGGTCTTTGACTCCTCGTCTTATCTTTAAGTATGTTTGGGTCGGGTTTGTCACGTTAGCTACTTTGAACAGTTCTTGCAGACCCAATTCCTTCACTTGTGCCAGTATTTGTGGGTGTAGCCTGCCTTGGAGCCTTGTATCATCCACTGGCGTGAGACCCAGAAGCTGAGGGATCCCTGCCCCATAATGTGGGTCCTCCCGTGGAAGCTTTAGATTTTTTAACCCCTGGTTTTCAGCACTGATCTTCCATGCTGATTCAAAGAGCATATATTGGACAGTCATAAATACCAGTTTTGCTAGTTGCTTTATATCAAAGGGAGTTACCTCCTTGGTGGTAAGAATTGTAGCATATTAGCAACTGCAGTAGAACCCAAACCATGCTTGGCCACAAGCTGGATCCTGGCACCCCCTTCCTGCCCCATGTCCTGGTTTGGAGACAAACTCTAGAAGAAAAATGCTCTAAAATGGGTGTTTTTCTCTAAAGAGAGAGGGCTTCAATAACTGTCCTTTCTTCTCCCAAGGAGAGAAATGAATACTGGGGATGAAATAAAAGAAATTATAAAAAAAACCCCAAAAAACCCCAAAAAAACCCCAAACAAACAAACAAACAAACAAAACCCACAAACAAAAAACCCCAAAACCAAAAAAAAACCCAGAAAAACTGTTTATTAACAACAACAACAACAACAAAAGTGCCCACAAAGCACATAAAAAGAAGGAAAAAATAAAATAAAATAAGAAAAAAAAAGAATAAATTTGAACCTTACACCACACTTCCACCTCGCCAGGCAGCCGAGAGGCAAAGATGCCCTCTTTGTCTGTGGGGATGGGAGGAGAAAAGAGTTCACAGCAGCTGGGACCCTGTTGGATTTTCTGACGTGGGTCTTCTCCTTGCACAGCCAAGGTTGGTGGTGGATTTTAATGTCCTTTATTGTGTTGGTTCAGCTCCTGCAAGGTCTCGGGTTCGGGGCAGTCCTGCCGGCTCCCTGGACAGGCCAAATAAAAAAAAAAAGAAGTCAAAACAGTTCAAAGAGAAAGGAGAAATAAATCTCCGAGAGGATTTTTACAGCCCTGACAGAGCCTCCAGGCTAGGAGAAGTGAAAAAACCTTTTTGCTTCACACTAGCAAGAAATCCCCAAACCAATCCAACAGAATAACAAAGTAGGGCCCGAAGCACACAGAGCGAGCATTTTGAAGCTACAGCACTCGATTTCTGGGCATAAAGCAGATGATTAGGGAATAAAGTGTTGAGAGTTTTTTGCAGGACAATGGACATGTGCAACATATGCACAATCCAGCCTTCACAGAAACTGAGTGAGGTCACCATGCCCTTGAAGGACACAGAAGGAGAAGAACACGCTCAGAAGCAGACAGTTCAGGATGCAGAGGCAGACAAGAAAACTGCAGCAAGACATTTGAAGAAAGACTAACTAAAATTAACTGAAATATTAAAATGCGTGCGTAGAAGGATTTAAGCAATCATGTATTAGCTTGAGGTGTGAACAATAGAAAACAGTACAAGTACAGCTTGCTTTTTGCAATAAATCAGCTTCACTTGATCATATTGATCATGGTGTGATGTCCACAATAAAGCATCATTGTAAAATCACCCCAAGACACCCCCACTGCTGCTAGCCCAGCCCCACCGCATCTCCAGGATGCTGGCAGCCATGCTCTGGTTCCTCCTGGCATTCCAGGTCTGGGTATCCAATATCCCATCATCCATGGCATCTTTGGCTCCATCCAGCCCTGCTCACTCCAAAGGGTTCTTGTCCAGGTACCCCATGGCCACACACAGGGAAACCCCAGGCTGGGCTCTGTCACTGCACAGGAATCACAGGGCGTGCTGAGCTGGGGGGACACAAAGGCTGGGGGTTCCAGAGGGACTCATGGACCAAGGAAAGGGAAATGGAGTGATGAAAGGAATGCACACAGGACGATAAATGTGGCTGGAACCCGTGTACAAACAGATAAAAAGGACTACAGTGGGGTTGTGGTTATGCAGCAAGAAGCAATAGCACATACCCAAGTAAAAAAATTCAGGGGAAGGTCACCTTTAATAACAAAGCATTCAATGAATACCACCAGGGACCCCTTTAGTCGACCCTCAAGGACCATAAAATTACTTCCATAGGCGACAAATGCATGGAAATGACTTTCAGGAAACTGACATTTCTGTATTAGCTAGGAGACACATGGTAATGAATATGTATGATTGTGATGCACAAATATCTTTCTGTAAAATGTCGCCTCAAACACAGAATAAGGAGAGATCTTGCATGTGTCCTGCACACGATACCTGCTCTCTAATGTTTCAAGTTGTGTTAGAAGTTTATCTTCCAGCAGATTTCAGTATCAGTGAAAGCTGGGAAAGCCAGGAAGGGTATTTGGGGATCCGAGGGTGTGAAAAATGAGGTTCACTTTTCTGGTAAAATTTAATAAGTTTAATAAAAAGGCAGTAGGAGACAGAAATAAAGCAAAGGGTTAAAAATGTCCAGGTGCTTGGCACTTAGCCAAGACCACACTGTTATCCTCTGAGAGACCTCTTAAATACCCTTTCCATTACATCATCCTGTTGCATATTCATAGATCCTTATGTATATTCATATTTTCCCACTAGCTACTTTACATATTCCTGGACGTATTTTTCATGGCCCCTCCCTGGGTCGGCCTTTTTAGAGCATGTGTGTTTCTTGGCTGTGATTTTTGTCCGTTCTCTTTACCACTTCCAGTCTGGGTCTTGGTCCATATTTTCTTCACACAGCAGATGCTGATAGTTGGCATTTCAATAGCAGGGTCCTCATTTCACATTCACTGGATGTTATCCCGACCAGACAGTTCACTCATAGCTATATCACCACCATTATTACTGTGTCTAAGTTTTTGTTAATAGCAGAAATAAAGGCAAAGTTATTTTAACATTATACATATAGCATTCATCTTCATATTGTGAAAAGCCAACAATATAACATGTATTTATAACACAGGGTCAAAGGTGGGTGCAAGACCTCCCAGTGCCAAGGGAATGGGGGTCCCAGGCTGGGGAGAGCAGGGAGGGAGCTCCAGAGGGTCCCTGGTGTTGAGGAAAGAGAGGTTATGTGGGCTAAGAAAGGCAGGAATGGGGGTCCATGGGCTCCCAGGGTCAAGGAAAGAGGGGCTATGGGGTCTGGGAGCGACGGGGTACCGGGATGCAGCTGGGTGTCGGTGTTGTGGAGTGGGGAGCTCAGACGGGCCCTGGTACGGGGAAAGGGAGCGCAGGGGGGTCCCAGTGCCCGGGAGCGGGTTCGGGGGACCCTGGGCCGGGGGTCCCGCTCACCCCGCGCCATCTCTCCCCGCAGAGCGCCCCCGGCCCCGCGATCGGCGCCGCCGCTGCCTCTCCGCCAATGGAAGGCCGCGAGTGCAGTGATGTCACCGGTCGCTGGGCAGATCGGCGGGAGCGCGGCGGGGAAGGGTCGGGGGCGGGAGGGGCGAGGGGTGACATCGAGGAAAAGGTCACCGGCCGGGCACCAGCGAAAAGCCGCTGAATGTTAAGCGACAGCGCGACAAGGTTCAGTCTGCTACTTACAGACAGTTAAGGCAGACCGAGGGAAAAAGGATAAAAACCAAAAAGGATAAAAACCAACAAAATCCAGTTAATCAAAACAGAAATTAACTGTCTGCGTGTCTGTGTCTGTGTGTCTGTGTCTCTGTCTGTGTGTGTCTGTGTGTATTTAGGTGCGTTGACGAAGGATAGAAAGGACAAGGATAAAAAGGAACGCAGCCTAAAAGCTTAACAGCGCTCAAACTGAACAGTGCTTATGCCTTAACACTTTAACAAAGGAATAAAACTTAATATTATTTAACTTAACATATAACTTAAAGTAAACTTACTTGCAGGCCTAACTTAGATATCTAAGGTACTTAAATGACTACGATAGCATCGTTTCTCCCAGATTTGCTGTGGCATATGTGCACAAAAAAGCACACAGCCACAAAGAGCCGGTGCAAGGTACCAGTGAAAAATTCCTCTCCAAGCACAGCTCCAAGGGGCTCCTTTTTTAGAGAGCCCCAAGGGATGGCCTTTATCACAACAAGCCTTCATCCTGGCCTCATTTTGGGTTGGCAGCTTTCTTTCAAAGTGTGAGAACAAGGATTTTGTCCAATTAAGGCAAGAAAAGCAGTTTCCAAGGCTGTTCATAAAGAAATCAGGTGCTCCTTACACAGCAGCACTGCCTGGAAGCACATTGTTTCTGACAAGCTCAAGAAGAGCTGGGCCCAGGTGAGGCTCATCAGGGCTAAGGGCTAATGAACATTTCTTAGACCATGGTGCAGCCTGGAAAAGGCATGGGGCAAATCCACCACTACAGGGAATCCCTGGGGATTTACCTGGATCCCCCTGGGAAACTCCCTGGGAATGCATGGGATCCCTCTGGATCTTCCTGGGACTCTTCCCATGACCCCAGTTAGAGTGTACACACAATTCTTGTGTCTTCCATTTCCAGTGCCTGCTTTCCCAGTGTGCCCCATACTGCTATTCCCCATTCCTGATGTCTCTCATTTCCAGTGTTCTCCATTCCGAGTTCCCCATTCCTGGTGGGCCCTGTTACCAATGTTCCTCATTCCCGGTGCCCCTCATTCCTGGTGTCCCCCTGCTTGTGGTGGTCCTGGTGCCATGGCTGCATCCCAGTGTCTCCCAGTTCTAGGAGTCCACTATTCCTGCTGTCCCCTGTTCCCGGTGTCCTTCATTCCCAGTGTCCCCCACTCCTGCCACTTCCAGTCCAGATCCTGTGGAATTCCTGGCAGTGGGTCTTCTCTCCAAACCCTCCTCATCTCCAGAGCCACAAACTCAACTTTTGTTCTCTTTGTGCTCAGGAGCTTTCCCTCCAACAGCCCCTGGGTATGGGCATCTCAGGGATCACCTTGGGGTCACCTCAGGGACACCTCATAGTCCTGGTCATGGTTGTCCCTAGGTCTTGATCACCTCATGGTCATGTCCTGGTCATCTCAAGGTCATCTACTGGTCACAATCATCTCATGGTCCTGGTCCTGTCATGGTCATAGTCGGGGTCATCTCATGGCCATGGTTGTCTCATGGTCACAACCATGTCATGGTCACAGTCAAGGACATGTCGTGGTCAACTCTTGGTCACCGTCATCTCAGATCTCATGTCAGCCAGCTGATTGACATCTCTGTTGATTTCCATCACCGAGGCACCATGACACAAGCTCACAGCTGGTCCCTGATGAGGATGGAGTAGATCCCAAGGGTTGGTGCCGTATTTCCAGCAGATGAACGTGGATGGACTGGAGCTGGGCTGCAAGGATCTCGACACTGTGCTGTGGTCCCGCTATTACAATTTTTAGAGATGCCTCTCTCTGAATTCAAGTCCAAATGAGACCAAGTTAATAGTATGGATTTTATTTAATAGTAAATGAGAGAGAGAAAGAAAGAGAAGAAACAGAAAAAGAGCTGGGTGGAAAAAAAGAGAGTGACAGAAAAAGTATCACCACTCTGTGGATCCAAACAGCATCCCATTGGGCCTGTAACAAGTGAGAGGGGAGAGCTTAGACAAGTGTCTGCCTTTGTCCAGGTTTCTGGCAGTAGGCAGCAACTTCATTGAGGCAGCCAGCACCCAAAAACACACTTGCTCTCAAGTTCTGAATAATGACCAATCAGTCCCATTACAATTTGAATTATTTATTTAGTAGACAAAAGGGAAAAACCAGACATGAGACTTTGAGAGGCTTACTACACAGATAAACTAAATAAACAATTAGTAGGTTCATAAGACAATGCATGATAATAAAGGTACCTGTGTTACAGCTAGAGAAGAATAGCAGAGATTAGGAGCCAATGTCACTTACCAACAAGTGACACTGGGGTGCAGAAGTCTCCTTCATCCCAATCCTCAGCTGGGAAGTAAACACAGCTTGATGTCGAGGAGAACTCTCCACACACTCAGAGAATGTATGAGAGATTTCTGGTTTTATGAAAATTGCAGTGCTCTTGTGCAAGGCCTTAAAAGGTGTCCCCTGTGTGTGGCTTTCCTGGGGTGGGGGGGTTTTTACTACTGAGCAGTTTTGTGTAACAGAGGCTGGGTGCTCACCGCTGCTGACCAGAGGTTATATCACACCCCTAAAATTCCCCACTTGGCCCCTTGGCTGGGGGGTGTGTGCAAGCCTGGCCTCGGCAGATGAGCCTGTGGGCCATGGCCTCCCCCACCCCAAACCCACCCAGAGATGATTTTCAGGACAGCTGCTGGCTTTGGTTTTCTGGGGGTTACTTTCCTCTCCCTCAGCCTTGTTTATTTCTCTCTAAACATGAGATAACTGAACAACAGTGTCACCTTTGTCCATCTCAGGCCCCCACCTTCCCTCTCCCCACATTCCCCTCCCGGGGGCTCAGGCGGGATCCAGGGGGGCAGCGCTGCGATCTGCGGATTTGCCTGGCAACTGATGACTCGGCGGCAGAGCGTTCCCTGATTGGCTGATGGCTGTCGGGGTGCTGCAGCCGTGGGTAGGGGGCAGGGTGGGATCGTGGGCTGATGGGTCTGGGGGCGCGGGGTGGTGCGCATACCCAGACCCATCACGACTCGCATAACAGAAAGATTTTGATCCCCTCCACAGCCCCCTCAGGATGATCCCCAAACCCCCTCAAAGCCTCCCAGTCACCCAGTTTGGCCCCGCCAGTGTCGCCGGGGGTGCAGAGGAGCCGATGACACAGATTTGTGGGTGCCAGGACCCCTACAAACTCCTTTACTGCTGCTCCAAAGCCCCCCCAAAATCCAAGGAACCAGATCTCCAGTCTGAGGGTGTGCGGGAGGTTCAGGGGGCACTGGTGGGGTGCAGTGGGGATGGGGTGGGGGTCACCGCGACACAGCGGGATTGGGGATGGGGGCTCTGGTCTGGGCCAGAGCTGAGAGTGAGGGGCTGAGGTTGCAGCAGGAGCAGAGGAGCCCTGTGGGGAGAGAAAAGGGGGTGACACTGGGAGGCAGGGGTCCCATTCCTGGGGTGGGGGCACATCCAACATGTCCATGGCCCCTCTGGCAGCCCTGAGGGGGACCCCAACCCACTCAGGACAGCAGGGACATGGCCATCACCGGCAGCCTGGGAAACGTGGCACCCTGAAACACAGAGACGCCTCCATGAGTGCTGAGGACTCCATGAGGACCACGCACCCCGAATGTCCCCTCACCTTCTCCTGCAGGTACAAGCTGAGCCCCAGCGCCAGGAAGATGAACCCCAACACAAAGCCCCCGACCCCCTCGGCATCTTGCACTGTCCAGTGATAGCTGTGGGGTGCAAGGGGGTCAGGATGGGGCTTCACAAACCCCCCAGGATCCCCCAAACCACCTTTCAGCCCACCCCAGGACCCTTAAAACCAGCTCACAGCCCCACAATAGCCTGCAAGACCCCCTAACTCTCCCAGTTACCCCCAGGACCCTACAGGACTCTCCAAACATTCTCTCAGCCTCCCCCTAAAACCCCCAAACCACTCCATGGTCCTCCCAAAGGACTCTCCAAAGCCCCACATGTCACCCAGAATAGCCCTAAACCCCCTCCCAACTCCTCCAGGACCATCCCAGGACCTTTCTCATAGACCAACATCCCTATCCAGCACCTTCCAAACCCCCTCCCAGGTTCCCCCAGGCCCCCAAAACTCCCTCAAACCCCCACCAAACATCACAGCTTTCCCAGGACCACCCCAAACACCCACCTTGCAGGGGGGAAAGTCAGTATGGGGGAGTCAGAGCAGGGATCCTCCCTCTCTCTCTCCCCAGCACTCTGGGGACTGGGCTGTACCCCAGTGCCAGCTCAGGGGGTGCTCCAGGCTGGGCATCCTGTGCTCCTTGGGGACCACGTCGGTGGCATCAAGTGCCCCCTGAGCTCCCACCCGCCCTGGAACCACCTCAGCCGCACCTGGGCAGGGTGAAAATGCATCGAGGAGCAGAGCAGGCAGCCGGGGACGAGCTGGGAGCTCGAGGGCACCAGGGAAATGGACATGCTGGGAGGCACAGAGAAAGCATGGAGACTGGATGGACTGAGAAGGCACTGGGAGAGAAGGGAGTGGAGTGGGGAGACACTGGAAATGGGCTGGAAAAGGCTGGGAGGGAATGGAACTGGGCTGGGAGGCTGCAGATCCCAGGGCCTGGACGCTGTGGGTCTGCCTGGCAACTAATGAGTTGCTCTGGTTGGGCCTGGGGCTGGGAGCTCGATGGCATGGCTGAGATGGGCAAGAGGGGAACAATAAGAAAGAGGGGACAGATTGGAATTGACTGGGATGGACGGGGAGAGCCCCGGGGAAGCACTGGAAAAGAGGGGACAGATTGTGAATGGGGCAATAGACCATGGGGATGGGGACAGAGAGGGGCGGGGCGTTCAAAGCAGGCACGGAGAGGGGACAGGAGACCTCGGGGACGGGCACGAGGAGGGTTGAGGTGTTGTAGGACATTCCCAGGAAGGTCTTGAGGGGCTCCAGGGTACTTCCCAAGGGAAAGGCCGAGGGGACATGCTCTGCCCCACGCTCACCTCTCTGATTCAGGAGGAATGAGGCGAGCCCCCATAGCTGTACTGACACTGGGCACTGCAGCCCCAAACTCCAGCTGGCTCTTACAGCTCCCAGCAACTCGCTCCCAAAGGGAATGTTCCCTGTAGTGCCCCACCTCTCTGTCCAAGTGCATGTACTGTCACCAGCTAAGGCTGTCATGAACCTCACCTGGTCTGTGAGGTTCAGGAAGTGGCTAAATCTTTCTATTCTGACCATAAAGGTGAGTCTTGCTCGGTTAGCACACCTGTTATGTCTGGTGTTCTATTGCAGCTTCCACAAATAGGAACTCCTAAATCTGCTTGTTTTATCTTTTGTTCCATGCACTCCTTCTGAAAAATGCATTGAAATAGAAAGCCATCATCTTATATTTTAACCAAGATTCTAACCAATATTTTGAAGTTATCACTTATTTTGCTGCTGATTTACCAGATTTTCAGTCAAATAGAAAAATGCAATGCATTTCACACTGAACTTGGTGAAATCAATTTCTACAAGGTTCCTAGGCATCTAAAAGCAAACCTGAGTTAGGCATAACCATCTCCTTTTGTACTTGCCCCTAATGCTTGAGCTGGGAATGACTGAGGGTCGTGCTGAGGGGTGTGCTGGGTGTTGGGGGGTTGTGGAGGAGGGTGACCCCAGCCAGATGCCAGGTTCTCCCAAAATCATTCTTCTGGAGGATTTTGTGAACAGCTGGCTAGTTGACAAAGGTCACACTGATATAATACCATTATTTAAGGAAGAAGGAGACAGGTATAGGAGCCAGCAGTCAGTATCTAAATCAGGCAAGGGCACTGTGCCCTTGGTGCAACATCAGGATGGGGGAGAGGATCCTTAGTTAGAAATATGAAGTAAAGATGAGAACAGCTGCAACATAGTAGTCGCAAGAATGCTAAGGTAGGTGTAGTTAGCTGATAAGTAACTAACCAATAATGAGCTCGCCTTTTGCAATATGTATTAGCCTCATTAACACCAATATAAATGTGTGTGCCTATCAATAAAGTTCTGAGATTTGCTGATCACTCATATTGAGTGCCGCATTTCTTCCGCCGCTTACCACACATTCTGTCACTCCTCCCCTCACCTGGACAAGGGAGAAAAAATAGTGTGCATTCCAGTGTTGAGATGGGGTTTGAGTTTGTGGTTGGGATATGTGGGGTGATAGAGGAGCATGAATTGGGCTTTGAAAGGCTGTGGGAAACTTCGAGGCATCAGCAAATCCTAAGGTAACCACAGACTGGTGTTTGAAGCAGCAACCAGTGAGGGCAGGAAGACATCAGTAAATCTTGGGACATCCTGTAGTCAGAGAGAGTTTGGGGAGCAGCAGATGGTTAAAGTGTGCAGAGAAGCAGCAGAAACATCGGGCAGTGTAGGACAGTCTGTGGCAGGGACAACCAAGGGCCTTGGTGGGGCTGGGCACCCCCACATTTTCCAGCTGTAACGAGTACCTCTGACTTCCTGCTTTACCAGAACCCAGGACAGTGTTCTTTTCTGGTCCTGGCCTCTCTGGGCTCTTCAGTGATGGCCCTCAGTGGGGGCAGTCAGACCCTCAGAGTCTTGGGGGTTTTGACAGACTTTGACTCCTCAGGAGTTTCAGCCTCCCAAAAGTGCAGTTCAGGGATTTGGCACCATTGGGTGCAGGAACATGCTGAGTGCCTGACCAAGCCTCAGCTCTGGGTATGATTTCCTCAGTTCCCCAGTCCTTGTGCAATTAACTGAGTGCTGTCAAAGTGAAAAGACCATGAAATTAAATAACAAGAAAGCATTTTTCTAGTTTTTCTGCCTACAGAACACACAGTATCCAGAGCTTCTTATTGAGGCATTTCTTAAGCATGAGCATAGAGCAGAAGACCAGAACTGTGAGGAATTTTTAGTGTACCCCTTCAGGTGAATTGAACACATGCTTTTGCTAAAATACAAACCCAAAAAAGCTCCCCCCACAGAGCTTTGGGCAGAATCCCACTGCCATAAGCTGTTCTCCTAGGACTCTGCACAGATGTGTCCAGAACTGATCTCTCACAAACAGCTGCACCAGCTCAAGGCACCTAAGCCCAGCCTTGGGCCCAGCCCCAAGCCCAGCTCTGCCACCTGAGATGGCACTCCCATTCCAGGATGAACTGGACAATGTTGTGGTTGTTCTTTATCACCAAGAGGATCTTTACTCCCTTACAATCCTTCAGTCTGACAGGAAAGATGTCATTTATAAACAACTCAATAGATGGTGCAATTTATTTTTCTTATCTTCTCCATAGGCAGGGAGGGTGAGTTTGGTTCCCATCTTTACTGCATGGCTCAGAAAGTCACAAGACCTCTAGTTACAAGACCTTTTAAAGATTTATTAACTAATAAAACACTGCTAACAGGGATATTTATGCTTTTGACCTAATCTTTAAATATTTTGTCTTATGCACTCATGGCTACAGTGTAAGCTTTCTTAGTTAATCATGTTATGACACACAAACTTACAGTACATTTTAAACTTCTTGTTACCTTTGTAACTGCTTTTATTTTTCCTCTATCCTAAACTCCAAAACTATAAACTTTCTTCTACTTTGCTTAACGTGTCTCTGCTTTAAACTACAAATCTACATTCTTGCTTCTAGCACCCAAGTTTTGGAAGCCGTTTCTAAGGTCTCAAATCCTGTGTTTAATTCTGTCCTAAGCTTTGTCTTACAGGCCCAGAGTTCTGACATTTCCCTGCATTTCAGATTCCAACAAGGAGGAGTGGGTGTTAATGTCTTCAAAATGCGTCTTAATGTCTCTACCAACCCCAGGCCAACAGAACCCAAACAGTTTGACCCAGACAGTTTGAACTCCTGACCTTTAAGGTAACAAGAGATTTGCACAAAGCCCATTGCAGAGCCTAAACAGCCGGGACTTCTGAACACTGAGGGAAAATGGTGATACCTGCTCAAGGGAGGATACGTGGTAGGTGGTTCAGGAAGGCTCTACCATCCTGGTACCGCAGCCACGGGAAAAGGAAGAGGGCAACATGCGGGACTTTAGGATTAAAGGGGGCTTTGTCCTCTAAAACTGAGAGAGAGACACCCCACGGGAACATGTCCCAGTGGACTCTCTCCCTTTGTTCTAATAAAGTTGTAGGACTCCTCTGTCTCCTTCTGGACACTGGCTTCTTGTAGTGTGGCTTCCCTGCCCAAGCTTCTGGCATTGATAGTTACAGCCTGTTTAAGCCTTTCCTCAGCTAGGCCTTCCCCATTCCAGGTTATTCCTTGGTCCTAAACTACCACTACTGAGCACTTAAAACCAGAATTTGCCCTTCAGGTGTCCTGGCACACCCTGCTGCTGAGGCCTGAAAGACAGGCTGGAAATGAATCCTCACAGACCGATGTCTGTAGGGCAGGTATTTGTTTATTGCAGCGCTGGTGCTGAGGGGGATTTCTCCTCCTAACTCACCCACCCTTGTCAAGTGCAGCAGTATATTTGTATAGTGAATATTGCTTAGCATCACTGTGTCACAACATCATCATATACCTGCTGGAACTAATTTACACAGTGTGATCTCATGGTTATTAGATAGTTCTTCTGCACTGCCCTTGCACCTCCCCAATCCAGGGGTATTCAGGGGTCTTTAATGAAGGCTTCCAAGGTCTTCTTTGCACCTGAGCTTTTCAAGTTTGTCTTCAGATCATGCACAGTTATGATGTTCCTTGGTCTGTCTGGTCTTAACCAGCTTAAGTTCTTTGTTTTGTGGCTAATTGGCTTTGTACTTGTCATTTTTTTTTCATTAGTACTATACCCATTTATCTCTAAAGCTATCCACCTGGTGAGTTTTTTCTTCTTTTTTTCATCTATTCAGCATTAAGCAACTAGTGACCTATATACTAGCCACTAGACAGTATAAGAAGTTGTTTATGTTGGGTTATATAGATACAAAAAGCTATGATTCAGGTTACATAGGTACAAAAAGCTATGATTCAGGTTACACAGGTATCAGATTGTATAGATATATACAAAAAGTCATGGTTTAGGTTATATTGATACCAGGTTATATAGATATATCAGGTTATATTGATCTCTTATAACTCAAGCTATATAATCAGCTTGTAACTTAGATCAAAGTTACACAGGCATCAACACCCAGATCTCATCCCCCAGCACTGTGAGCAGCTCCCTGGCTGCGAGCTGCTCCTGGCAGGCAGCAGAGTCCCTGCCCTGGCACACAGAGCTGTGACACAGGGATCCCATTCTGCAGGGCAGGCCTGAGCACCCCTGGCTGCACAGTTATTCCAAACTGCCCCCCTGTCATCGCAGGCCGTTCCCCAGGTAAGTATTAGCATTGACTCCATGATTGCAGAAGGCTGATCAATTGCTTTATTCTACTATATTATACTATGCTTCTTGATAAACTCATCACCCTTACAGACAGTCTGATACAGACAGATCCAATTGGTCAATGAATCCAACACTATCACCAGTGGCTAACTAAGAAATCACCCTTTGGTAAACAAATCTCCATAACACATTTGAAATGTGAATAACAACAGGTGCAGCAAGTGAAGATAAGTGTTGGGTCGGCGAGAGAAATGCGGCATGCAATATGAGTGACCAGCAAATCTCAGAACTTCATTGATAGGCACATACATTTATATAGGTGTTAATGAGGCTAATACATATTGCAAAAGGCAAGCTCATTATTGGTTAGTTACTTATCAGCTAACTACGCCTACCTTAGCATTCTTGTGACTACTATGTTGCAGCTGTCCACATATTTTCTTCATATTTCTAACTAAGGATCCTCTCCCCCATCCTGATGTTGCACCAAGGGCACAGTGCCCTTGCCTGATTTAGAGACTGACTGCTGGCTCCTATACCTATCTCCTTTTTCCTTAACTAATGGTATTATATCAGTGTGACCTTTGTCAGCTAGCCAGCTGTTCACAAAATCCTCCACAGATAAGAATTGTTTCTCATTCCTTTCTCTGATCCCACAGCCTTCCCCAGGACGCTGCCTGGGAAAGTTGTGCTTGCTGCTCTCTGCGGAGAGAGCTGCGGCTACACCCCGCAGCAGCCCCCTCCTGCCAGGTGCCCTGGGCTGGGCTGTGCCAGCTTTAGGAGACGCCTCCAGGGCCTGCACTCCCACAGACTCGCGGCGTTCCGCGCTGCAAAACCTTTGTCCTCCCGCGAGCTCTCCGCGCTTTGCCTTTCTCTGCTCCGGCTCCTCCCGGAGCTCCCTGCGCTCCGGTGCCCGACACACAACATCCCATCCACCGACGTTTCTGAGGGAGCCATTTACAACAAGGGGAGCACAGGAGGACTGGGCTCCCCAGTTATTCCCTGTACAGTTGGGACCCCCCTTCCCCGCCAGACCTCCCGTTCCCTCAGACCTCTCCCGCTTTCCCCGCGAAAGGTCCCGCTATGCCCGCCCCGGCCGGCGACCACGGCGACATCCCCAACCCGCCCGGCCCCCCAGGCTGCCCCGACACCTCTCTGGCGTCCACGAGCGACGGGCGAGCCCCGCCGATGGCCCCGATGGCCCCGCGGCCGCCGCTCCGTCCGGCCGGGCCGGGCCGGGCCGTGCCGTGCCCGGGGCGGGTTCCGCTAGGGGGCGCCCCCGCTCCCGCGCTGAGGGGCCGCCGCAGCTTCCCGCCCTTCGCGTCCGCCGGGAGCTGGGCCTGCCCGCCCTTTTATCGGAGCCATGGAGAAGGAAAACCGGTTTAAATTGTTCATGCCGCCGCGCCTGAGCGGTGGGCAGGTGTCTGCGGGCAGATCCCAGGTGAGCGCTCGGCCGCGGGGCCGCTGAGGGCGGCTCACAACGCCCCCTCCCCCCGCCGCCCCCTCGGGCTGTGCTGGTCTGCAGGCCGTGGCTGAGGAGGGGGCGGGAGGAAAGCTCAGAAAGCTCAGGGGCCTTCCCGGGGACACGGGGACAGTGCTGTGCCGGGGGAGTGCCCCGGCAGAGCCCCGAGCTGGAGTACACACACAAACACCCACACACATACACACACACACACACATACATACATACCAGGCACACACCCACACGCGCACACACACACACACACACACACACACACACACACATCCCCCCCCCACACCCCCCACACACACCCCCCTGCGCACACACACACACACACACACACACACACACACATCCCCACCCCACACCCCCCACACACACGCCCCTGCCCCTGCTCTGGGCTCATTTCTGTGCACATGCCTAGACTGGCATATGCACAGACACCTTCAGTTCGGATTTCAAAGGCTTTTGTTGTTATTTTCTGTCAAAACTGAAGGGAATAATCTTCTCGAGCATCTGCTCTGTGTTGTAAGTCTGTGTTTCATACGGGTAATTCAGCACAGAGAGCGAGCAGGGCCCCACTCATGCTTGAACCGGCGTTGAATTCTTGGTGTCACCAGGTCAAGTGTACAGTGAAAATGTTCTGTCTCCACACTGAGTTATGGAAATTCAACAAGTTATTTTTTCATGTCAAAGCTCGTTATGAATTATGTCGAGATTCAAACGGGATATTCTGACAGCAGATGAGTTAGCTATTTACAGGATGAACTTCTGTGACTTCAAAACCTTGTAAAAGGGTATTTTCATGCTGAAACATAATCAGATATGGCTTAGAACTTAGAACTGCCCTTGAAAGTAAAGCAAAAAAGAAATATCAACTACTGGTCTTCAAAAAAGCAATTTGTCTCCTTGAGTCCTTTACGATGCACCAGTGCCCAGACAGACAGGAGCCGCTGAGTTCCCTGCATTGAAAGCTTCCCCTTTGGCCACAGTCTGTAAAGCAAACTGCAGGAGACCGCCAGTTCCATAAACCACTGTGAAGTGAGCGGCAAGCGAGTTCCAAAGTCATTACCAATACCTTGGGCTTTGAAAATTGTAGGCAGCTATTTTATTAATGAAAAATTCTATTTTCACGTCATCTGTAGGGATTCTTTTTTCCTGGATTTTAAAATTCTTCTTTACAAATCTACCCATAAGACACTAATTTTTTAATTTGTGCAGGGTTTTAACAAATGCTCAGATGATGATTTTAAGCTGCCATTCGATGTGTCAAACCGCGGCGAAATCACTGATTCAGGTAGGATTAAAATATTTGCCATGCACGTTCTTTAGATTTTTATATATTGTCAAGTTTTAATTTTCATGAGTAGTCTCACAGTTTCATATCTGTAACTGTTAAATACAGCTTCACTGTTATTTTTTTTAGAAATACATTGATCAAAATCTCTTCATGTTTCAGATACAATTTCACAGCAAGTAAAACTTTGCTCTGAAGTAGATGAAGAGGTCAGCTAAGTATCAACTCTGCATATCTAATTCCTTGGGGTCTTTTGAATTTGTTCCCAAACGGTGCCTAATGCATTATTCAGTAGATATTTCAGGGCTAAAGGAAGTAGTCAAAAGGGAATAATGTGTTCTGTCTCCTGTTTAAAGCTGAATCACTTAGAGGAGATATTTGTGATTTAGTGAACATGACTGGAAACAAATATGTAAAAATTAAGGTGATTGCAATGTTGTTGTTTTTTCTTTGAAGTGCCTGTGAAGTCTAGGAGCTTTAATTAGGGTCAGATTTAAACACTTAAGTATCCTTGTGAAACTGGCTCTGAATATTCTATTGAGGGGCAGAGGGGTTGAAGTCAGAGTATTCTTTGGAAAACTGAAGTAGATAATCCCAGTTGCCTTGTGTGGCCTTATTTTATCTGTAAAACAGTGAATTTTTTGTTTCCTCGAGCACTGGATTCTTTTCACAGCGTCTTTACCAGCATATTTCTGCTTTAGCACAACTCAGTAAACCTAACTTTTTTTGCAATAGCTTCTGTACTGTGCAGCTACAAAATGCTGTTTGCTACCACAAAAGAAAACACATTTCTTGCACTCTCCCTGCTGATTTTCATATCCCTGACGACTAGACTTTTTTAATCCTAAGCTATTAAAGTACCATCCGGACTGTAACAGTACTGTGATGCAGCCAAAACAAGGATGGTGTTTGGGGGTGTTGTACGTGACCTGAACGCCCTTTGGGCTCCTGTGTTGCTCTTACCTGCCTTGATCACTGGCCCCGAACTGCTTGTAGGACGATTTCAAAGTGCCCTAAGGGCACAAGGGTGGTGGTTTTCCTCCCTGCTCCTGTGTGTTAATGGCAGTATCACAGGAACTCTTGGGCAAAGTCTCTGAAGCTGCTTTTAGTTAACTCAGCAGTGTCTGTCAGAAGGAGAGGACAGAAATGGTGCGAAGAACCTCTTAGAAGGAATTTTGGCTTCACTGATAATTCTAGCAAAACTTTTATTGCTTTTGCTGAACTGCAGTTATCCATGTCTTTTAAGACCATCTATTTGGTGATGTCTGAAGGTGGTTTGGGATATTTCATTGTATTTGTTTCTCCTATGTGCTCTGTAATGCCTTTTGATACATACATAGAGGACGCACAAAGATTTAAACTTTGGCTCCTGATCATATAGGCTTATATCACCATCTTTGGAAAAATGTTACTCTTGTGATGTTTCTAAGAGGTAAATATGTTATCTACAACAGTATTAATTAGATAGTATTTAAGATTAAATTGTGGTACCTGTTTTAATAGAATACAGAAACAATGAATGAATTGTTCTCAAAACTCTACAAAGAGGCTGAGAAGATTAAGCAGTGGAAACTGACTGTGGAATCGGAACTAAACCAGAAAGAAAGAAAACTCCAAGAAACTAGAAAGATTGTTGAAGCACAGAATAAAGCCATTCAAGAACTGCAGGCCAGTATTGTATAGATGTATACATTGAATAGACAACGTTAAGTGCTTCCTGATTCAGTAGGACAGTATTATTGATACAATTAAATATTAAAGACTGTTGCAGTTTGGTTTGTGCCTTGAGAAAGTTATTATTTTGAGAAGTTGCAGGTACCTGTCCTGTGTGAGCATGTGTATGAAGAATATACCTGTAAGTGTCTCAGTTGCTGGTAAATTATTGTTCATTAATTATTACATCTTTCATGCAAAAGATGAGTCAGCATGTAATACCAGATAAAACAGACTTCTCTCTACTGATGCCCAAAATTACTTTTTCATGAGGGATTTGAGAAGTCGAAGTGGATTTCTAATATATTTTTCAATAACAGTGTCTTTTTGCACTTGTTCCCTATGAAATTAGTTTGAAAATGAAAAACTCCGTTTGAAACTGGAAGATGAGATATGTGAAAATAAAGATCTCTTGAAAGAGTAAGTAATAGAACCAAGTATATATTTTTGTGGTGAAAACAATCAGTTTTCACGTGGGCAGTTTTATATAGCTGTTAAAATTTAAAGGTCATTTACATTGTTACTCCTTAGGTACACAAAGTACTGTGCACTCCTGTGAAATCATGGTGTTTTTCCCTCCTTTAGAGCCGCTGCTTCAAGGCATCTGTGTAATCTGCTCAAGGAAACCTGCACTCACTTCACAGAGAAGACCAGCAAATGTAAATGCTTTTTTATTTTTTATTTATGAGAGTAAATGTACTTCTAGCTAGCTCTAAATTCACGAACAGAAGAAGAAAGTTCTCATGCTGTTCAGATAAGTTCCCCAGTTGAGATCGACTGGATGTGGCTCTTAGCACGAGAAGTGAATTTTAATTGGCTCATAAAGTTGGAAGTGATGCCACAGGTCTAACAGACATATCATTTGTAATGCTAAATCCAGAGGACTTTTGAAGCCAGTAAAAGTGTTTGCTGAAAGGCTGCCAGCCTGGGAGCTCTTTGGGTGCCTAAACAGTGATACAGGATTGAGGCAGTGCCAACACCCCTGATTAGCCACTGGCAGCCGCTCCGGAGCAGGGCAGGTCTCCTCAAGTCTGGTCAGCCAATTGAAGTTTGTCAGTCCCATCCAGATACTGTGAATATATTAAGACATTTGAAGTGACACTTCATGCCTGTTTTTAGGCAGTAGAATCTACTCTAAATTCCCAGCACTGTAACAAATTTCCTGAGCTGTCAGTTCCTCTTTTCAGCCATCACACATTTGTGAGGAAAAAAGGTCTTATGCCCAAGATATAATGAGTAACTAGAATTCTTCTCGTGAAACTGAACAAGCCAAGACAGTTGGATAATTTAATGAAGCTTAAGTTCTTGAGGTTTTAAAACATGTTCTTGATTGGGAATTTTACTTTACATGCAATTTAGAATTGTTACTATAATCATTAGAATTTTACTAACTTGATCCTGGATGCTTAAGAAGTGTATATTTCTTTTTAGCTTTAATTCTAGAAACACTTGTGTATAGATGTACTGTTCTTTTTTCATAGCTGTGTTTCTTACTGTTCTCTTTTTAATTGCTTTCTTAGGGAAAAATAGTATAAATTACAAAAGTGAAAGGAAAGAAGGAAAATATGGACATGGAGTGTTGTTGCAATTTTATAATGACAGTTCTGTGGTTATAGGTATATGCTGATAGGAAGAAATTCAGTGCTAAACCCTATATTACAGTTTATCAAATACTAACAATTTTGATACATTTTTATTCCACAGCATTAATACTATAATAATTAATATGGTTACATAGACTGACCCAGAATTACACTTTTCACAGGAAAAAAATATATTGGGAAGGAAATTTAAAAGCTGAACTTACTTAATGTTTCAATGAAATACACATTTTCCCTAGATTCTGTAACTTTTGGCACCATGTTTCATAATGACTTATTTAATAAGAATGGAGCTGATAATTCCTTTTTTATTCATTATGCTGATTAAGTATTATGACTTGGATAGTTGGTATTCTTTTTCAAAATAAAAACTTTCTTGTACGTTCTTGCTTTGACAGATGAACAGGAAAAAGAAGAAACAATCAAATTGTATGAGGAACTTCATGGCAACATAGAAGTAAGTGACCAAGCTTGATGAAAGGAATGGAATGTGAGTTATGTGCATATACTGAGCTGAGTTACATGTTGAGATGCTATTTGTATCCATCATGTCATGTGTGATGCAAGAAGTCGAGTTTCAATCCCTTTTCAAGCAATATTTTTGTGTTATATAAAGCAAATTCAATGGAGAAAGCGCAGCGGCATGTGGGATGTAGATCCATGTGATGTGTGCTTAGTGCTGGGTGACTGCCAGAACTTCTTTTTGGACTCTGTTTCACCTATGTGGTGGTTTCTCAGAATGGCTGAGGTGGGCAGCAGCCCCTGGAGAAGTTCCAGGGTTTCCAGTATTGAACTTCAAATATTAAATTTTGTTTCTAGAGAATGACAGTGGCATTTGAAGAGCTTCGTGTGCAAGCAGAGAACGACAGATTGGAAATGAGCTTCAAATGTGAGAATTTGTGCTTCATGGCTTGTATTACACATGCAGTATCAGGGCAGACAGATGTGAAGTGCTCGAATGATGAGCAGGTCACACTGAGACACTGGGACCCTTCTTTTATTCATGCTGCTTCTGTTCACTGCCTGGTCCCTTCTATTGTTGTTCCACTGGGCCAAATTTGGAACTTTATTTTTCAAATTGTCACTTGAAGTTTTGTCTGTGAAGTACAGTCTAGAGATCAATACTTACTTCATGTATGTTGTTTATTTAAATGAAAATGCACTAGTGTATAGCTACAGAAACTTTAGCTAAATGCTCTCTCTATATATGTATAGCCTACTATGTTTCTGTTTCATTTTTACATGCTCTTTTTATTAGTTTCTTGTAACAAACATGGAGTAATGGACTAATTCTGTAGAAAGCTGGCAAAAAAAGATATTTTGATTATAAAATCAAACACTGCCTCAAGAATTACTCTTGGGAAACAAATTGTACAGCTGTACAATTACAAGCAATCTTAAAGTGGAAGTTGTATTGAACTTGGAATATATTTCAGCTAGAATGTTAACTATGGATATTACTGTATCTCAAAAGTAAAAGAAGAAGCAGAAAAAGTGGACAAGCTTGAAAAAGAATGCAAACTGGAAGTCAGTCAAAAGGAAAAGCAGGTTTGCTCAGTTTTACCATCTAATATGTAGAGTTTTATTTGTGACTAAAGGGGCAATGCAAGAGCCAATAAGTGTTTCTGGGTGTTAGTAAAAAAGACAAAATAACATCTGAAGCTGCATTTAAGTCAAATTTTGCTAAGTTTACTGATGTTTCAGTACCTGTAGTCTGCTGGAATTCATGGTTTGATTTTGAATTGCAGAACTTTTTTGTTTAGAGTAATGTGACTTGATCAATATTTGGCTAAGATTATATCTAGCCAAATATTATCTATCTGTCTGTCTATCTATCTATCTATCTATCTGTCTGTCTGTCTGTCTATCTATCTGTGCATCTATCTGTCTATCTAATCTAACTTGAATGACAGCAAAATGTCTGCTTATTATAGGTGGAGTACAAATGAAAATTTGTTTCCAGACTTCATTATATTTCTTGCATTTTGCTAGATTTCAGCTCTTACCATAGAGAGAGATGAAAGAGAAGATGTAATAAAAGACATCAAGACCCAGCTGCAGACGTCACAAAATAAGATTGCTGACTTAATAGAAGTAAAATGTAAGAGTTCTGCCTGCTGTGTTTGAATGTAATTGTTTATAGAAGCATCGGAAACAGGGTCATGGTAGTCTTATTCTGTTGCTGGCTGGCAGCAGAATTTTGGGGCCTTGAAGGCCCTATTTTTGTTTGGAACAGAAGCTGCTCATATGGGATCAGGACTGGCAGGGTAGTTTTTAGGGTGAGTCAAGCAGTGAGAGCTTTTGAAAATTGCAAGGAGAAAATATATTGCTTCAGTTTTGTAAATTTACAGTCAGGCAGATGTCACTGAGGAAACTTACTTTTCAGAACTTGATTTTCAATATTTTTAAGCCATCTATATTCAAATTTTATATATTATTTTATAGTATATGATGTCAGTACCATTGGCCTTTGTTAAATTCTTTAAATGTATGTAATTTTCCATTTTTAGCAGCATTTTTTAGTAAATGTCCTATTTGTAAAAATATAAACATCTTTTTTTGTTTAGTACATAATGAAGAAATGTTAAAGGAATCCCAGGTCAGTAAAGAACATTTGAGGGCAGAGCTGGAAGAGGCTAAAATTTCATTGCAAAAGGCAGAGGTATACCTTGCTTATAGTTTTACATTATAAATAGACTAGATGAGTATTTGCATAAATAATTATGGATACTTTAGATATGAAACAGCTGTATCTGTTTGTTGCAAAACATGTTCAGAAGTTATATAATGTTTTGAAGGTTGCTCAAAAGAACTTAGAAACCGAATTCCAGACTACAGTGAAAACATTAATTCAGGTTACCAGAGAAAAGGAAGAACGGGAGGAAGAATGTAAGAAACTGAAGGCTTTGCTTGCAGCCGTGACAGAGGAGTTTGAGACTTCTATTGCCAATTTGAAAAGCTCGCTGGAAGAAGAACAAAATAGGTAAATTAATGAGTTTAAATTCGAAGAGTGATCTTACAGGTTGCAGTCTATGACAGAATCAAGAACAATTGGAAATGAAGCTGAAATTTGGAGGTTTTTTACAAAGTGGTCTAAATGCAGAGAATTTATGTAATTTTTTTACATAATTTTTGTAAATTTATGTAATTTTTTTTATTTGTGATAGTTGATACTGGTCTACAAAAAGTAAATTTTTGCCCCCTCCAACTTTCATAATTCTGTCTTTAAGAAATAGAGATTTCTGTAAGTATATGTTTGTTTACTTTTATGTCTACTGTTCTGAAGTTGTAAAAGTGAAATTTGATATGTGTTGCAGGTAAAGGTTCTTAAAGTGCTTTGTCTTATTGTCCTTTAAGTTTCAAATGCAGTGCTTTGTACTATACATTTGGGATTTTTAAATTACCATTTTCTTAGATTAAAGAAATCTGAAGACAATTCAAAGCTGCTTATCTTGGAGCTGCGAAATAAATCTGCTGAACTGGGTAAGGCTCGTAGAAAGGCAGAAAATGAGCTAGGCAGTAATAAAAAAAGTTTTCTGCTGTTTTCTGGAAATGGACTGTCTCTAGTAGTTGGAGAAATGATTTTACAGTACCTGTACCTGTCAGGAATGCTTAAATTTATTTTTACTCAGCTGACTCCCTTTTCTTTGGGGGCCTCCCTTTTCTTTGGGGGTCCTTGGTACTGGCAACAGCCAAAGGGCAATGCTGTGCAGAGCTGCAATAGTAAGACCATTCATGCATGAATTCTTATGGAAGTAATTTTCGTTTCCAGCTAAGACAGTAGCACTGCAGGTGCCAGGAGTGACTTCTGTAGCTTGTAGCAGAGATAAACCCCTCCCATTAAGGTTTCTGTAGACCCTCCCCATGCTAGAAGTGGAATGATGCTGGCAGGGGTTGTCTTTCAATACTGCTTTGGTATCATGTGGTTTCTAGGGATCTGCTCCTTAGTCCCCAGAGTAAGAGATCTGCCTTCAGGGTGGTTTTCCTGCTGTGCAGCACATGGCCCCAGATCTCATCTGACAGATGAGAAATGCAATTGGATGTGTCCATCTGCCCTGAGGGCAACCGGAGAGAAGTGTTCAGAGGGAACTGCTAATGCTTGTCTAGAACGAGGCAAGATGAGACCTGTGAGAGTTCCACACCAAACACGACCTTGCTGTTGAGTACGTGCAAAACGTACCAGCATTGTGAATGTGCACATAGAAAACATTTGGAAATTAGTAACAACTGCTTTCTTTTTTCAGCATATCCATGTGATACCTTCAGCAGTTCAAATTTTTTTTTCTGGAACAATGCAGATGCATCAATACTTGGGGAATACTTTAGTCTTACAGTCCATGGTTTATTTGAAGCTATAATTGTGGAAAACATAATAGGCTCTAAATTTTATTTGAGATAAATATTTAGTTTCTCTTCAGATACGGATTTGATAATGTCTGAATCATTTTTTCAAGTCTGCATTTAGATTAAGTCATAGGTTAGCTTTTCAGTTTCTTAACTTAATCCAACAAGTTTTGAGAACTGGGTATTGCAAAAGGGTAAATGTTTTATACTGCCTGCTAAATATGAAAAATTATTTCTGTTCCATTAATTTTACATTACATGTGCTGTAGAAGAGATAACTAAAGTAAAATGTGATCAAGAACTGCAACTTGAAGAGCTGTCAGAAACTCTGGTAAATGTTCATTTTATTAATCTCATGGCATTTGAAATTCCTCTTGCTTTATAAGTACCTTAAATGCCATAAATAAATACAATCTAGTCTACCTTAACATTTCTACCAAACTTTCTCACACACAATTTCAATGTTTTCTTTGAAGAACTTCTTTATTGCCACTGTTTTTCTTGTCTCTTGTGCTTTGTTTTTTCTTGTCTCCCATGTTTTGGTTTTCCTTGTCAAGGTTTTTGGTTATTTCTGTCTTTGTTTATGCCCATTCAAATACCACTCCCTCTGGATATAAAGTTTCCCCATTTTTTTCTTACTTACAGGGAGGTAATTAGCTCTGACCTCTGTGAACCCTACTGTACTGTGACACAGGCCCATTTTCTGTCACAGAGGTCTAAGCTGTATGAAGTACACTCCTAATAGAGACTTTTTTTCGTTTTCATTTTATATTTACAAGTCTAACAAGAATTCGTATCAACCAAAGTTAAGATAGTGTGAAATCAGGTGTGCATTTTACCGTGTCTGCTTGTTGTCATAATCTGTGCATTGAGTGTTCTGAATGAGTTTCACTAATTTTCTAAAATGGGCAAATTGGAGGACTTTTACTGAAGAAGCATCTTGAGGCTACTGTAGAAAATTTGCAGAGAGAGAAGAATTTGGAGAGAGAAATGAAAATGCTCTCCAAATGAGAGAGGTCTGAAGTAGGGCAATAGTAACATGTTTTTATAAATAGGGAAGTTACACATCACATCATGACTTGTATACAAGTTCATACATAAGAAATAGCAGTGAGCAGTTAAAGAGCAGTGTCCCACCCTGAAGTGCTCTGCTCCTAACAGTGACAGCAGCAGATCCTCAATCCTCCTGTCTACAGGAGCCTGACTGTTGTCCCTTGCACTCCTACAGTAGCTGTACTAAGGATGGAGACACAGCCCTGTTGATTGCCTTTGTATTCTGTCATATATAACTGGAATTCTCTGATGTTTATTTAGTCTTTTTTATTTAGATTAATGCAAAAGCTTAAAAGTCAGAAGCAAATGTCTTTATTTAAAATCATGTCCAAGGAATCGAATTTAGTAGTTTTGCAGCCTAGGTAATTAAACTCACAGCAGGGGACATTAACAGCACTGGTGTCAGAATTCACTATCTCACACCACTTCCATATCCCACCAGAGATATGTAAAGATACAGTCTGTACATACAGATAATACAGATAATAATAACATAGTAATACCTTTACATACAGATAATCCATGACATGGATATTGTTTGGTTCTTCTGAAAGCCTTGTGCTCTTAGTTCATGTCTGATAAACCTTCATGAGTTGTAGTTTGCACATGTATACTCAAAACTCCTCCTTTTCATTTTGCAGAAAGAAAACAGTGATTTGAAAGCACAGCTGACTAGTACAGCTGAAAAGGAACAAGATTGTTTAAAACAGCTTGTGACTCTGAAAACAGATCTTGAACAAGAGGCGTATGAGCATTTTGAAAATATAGTATTTAATTATTTTTGGTGTAATATAGAAGTTGCTTTAATACACAGTGAAATGAACTATGACTATTTTCTAATGAAAGTTTTGAACCACATAGTATGACATTAATTATATACCTACATTTCTAAAGTACACTTTCTCTGTTTGTATGTGTTCTATGGCATATGTAGTTGTTCCATATCTCTTTGATTTACTTAATAAGAAGAGAAAGTTTCTGCATTCATTGTTAATCTTGCTTTGAACTGCATCATCTTCACTAACCATTATATTTATTTAAAAGTTTACTCTGGTTTTCTTTCCTTCTTCTGTCACCTTTTTATATCCCTGTGACTTTGCTGAAAAGCTTATATTTGTAGATAAAGGCCTGGACTTTTTTCATAATGGAATAACACTTGATAATGGGTATATTTAATTTAAAAGGAGATTTCAAAATGCATGTTCTTATTCCTCTTGGCCATTTGTTTTAAATTAGGTTAAAGAATGAACAACTAACAGTGTATCTCAATAAGCTTTCACTAGAGAAAGAACAAATAGCACAAGAGAAAAATGCTGTGGCTGCAGAACTCAAGAAACTGCAAGAACAACAAGAGGCAAGTTGTAAACTTCCAGGTTTTTTTGAAAGGACAATACTCAATTTTACATATTACTCAGTTTTACAAATTAAATGATGAGCTGCAACATGACTTGGTTCTATAGAGTACCTGAGCTATTTCTTGTGTTTGAATTGGAAAGGAAGTGTATTTACACTTGTGAATAAGGCAGGTCAGTGTGCTTTGGATGTCTTTGAATTTTTAAGGAGTCGCTTTGAATTTTATTTCTTTGCTGACACGAGTCTTTACTTAGGATAGTAAGAAAAAAGAAGAAAATACAAAGCAGTTAGTTGAGAACCTAGAAGAGGCAAATAACCAGCTAAGGCAAGTAAAAACAAATATTAATATCTGATATTGTTAAAGGAAGTAGACTCAAATAGTTAGTTGTGTTCATCTGCTGCTTTCCGGGATGTTTTTCTAGATTATATAGCTAAACAGAAACTATTCAGAATTGCTGTTGGCCAAGTAGATTTTCTCAGATTAGAAATATCTATTGCTACAGGAACAAAGTTTGCCATCATTTTGTATTACATAGAAAGAGTTATCTTGTTAGACATCTTAGGTGAAGGAAATTAAAATGGAAATTCAAGGTTATGGATTAAATGTGACAAGGCAAAACTGGGTAAGTGTTACTCTCTGCAGAAGTCTCTGTATCATCAGTTCAATAGATAGGCAACCTCCCATGCTTCATAGTTGTGTTACAATATTCCAGGTTAGGATGTATTTTCCTTAGGTCAGCTGGAACATCTTTTTCTACTTAAAAAAAAGTATAGACAGTTCACATTTTGACTTACTAGGCATGTTGCTTCATTTTAAGAACATTTTCATTGAACAGCTTATGAAGTTCCCGTCAACATTAGCAGCTCTTTTTAGAAAATAAAATAATAAGTTAAAGGCAATAAGTAAATATTTACTAATCCATGTTAATTTGGCACTTAGAAATGAACTGGAATCTTTGAAGGAGAAAATGGCAAAGACAGGTGAAGAGATTAAAAGTACACTGGACGAAAGAGAAGAAAACGTATGTCACGTCATGTGTCATGAAAATATATTACATAACCTATAGGACAGCATCTAAATGTAAAATCTTTGTTGGGATTTTTTCTTCAAAGCTCTGCCTGGGGGATGTGATCTTTGCTAGACTCTTTCTTCTTTCACACCTGCTACCAGTTGTGACATTGTGTGTCCACATGCTGAGCCTTATTATTTTAAAAGAGAAGCACAGTCACTGGGATGTTTACTCTTTGCTGGGAAGTTTAATATTAAAGATTTGTTTGTTTTCCAGGAAACGGAGAACCTGCTTTTCTGTTTTTTCATATACCCACTCAGTGATGGATGGGCTCTGGATTAGCTTTTTATATGTAGTGTGAGTTTTAGCTTAACTAGATTCAAACAGTTGTACTTCCTTGCTATTGTTTTAAAGCAGCCTGGGGTTTTTAGCATTAGAATGGATTTCAAAATTTCATTGTAAAAGTCAAAGATTTACAATTGTAATTTCAGGTCAAGAGTACTGAAAATGAAATTTCAAGAAAGGAAAAGCTGTTGAAGATTCTAGAAAATAATTGGGAAAATTAATTTTTTTCATGGATGTAGGGAACTTCATAGAAGTGTATTTTTTAAATTGTGAAGATACTGGCATTTTTTTCTTCTTCTTTCTTAACTCTATAACCACTAAGGAACTGGTTTATTGCTATTAATTAACATCTTGTAGTACTTTATGGCTAAAACTCCAATCATTCTAACTTGTCAGATTGTGTTCAGTCCCATTGGAATAAACCAGACTGGTGCAGGTGCATGTTTGAGAACACTTACAGGAATTGCTAACATAGGGAGTCATTTTTAGAACTTGCTAATTAGTGTTTGAAATATCTCTTTCAGGTGAATAATTTAAAGAAACAGGTGGAAAATAAAACCAAATGCATTGAAGAGTTGCAGCAGGAGGTGTGTAGAGATTTTAAATGTCACAAATACATAAACACATCAAATTTTGGGTTGACTTTTCAGCAGATTTATGTCTGCTGTGATATTTTTAGATACACCTATGTAATTTAAAAATTTTCCTTTCTTATCCTAACCCTGAACAAATTAGGGAGTCATCCTTGGAATCACTCGATTTGTTAAATGAGCCTTAATTTGAAAAAGCAATTACAAAAATAATGTCTTTAATAAACATCTACTTTTTTTCATTTAGTGCATAGTATTATTTATGTACTTGTAATAAGTATCTCAGTTACTGCTAGTAGAAAAGAATTCTGCACTCGCACAAATTGTAGTAACTTCACTGTAAAAATAGATAACTTGTAATTTTTGTTATGACATCTTCACCTTCTGTCAGCAGCATCTTAGTTTTAATTCCCATTCTGCACCTCATTTTTTACTCCCTGCTGTTGCTCAGGAGGAGCCTTTCTTAAGGTCATGAAGAAACAGTAATTATCACAGTAATTAGTTGAGCAGTCTTTTGTTTGTAGAATTGTTCTAGAACCTGAGCTGCACAACGGAGAGTTATTTGCCTGATGAAGGCTGGAATTTTGAAGATTCTGACATTCTTGATGCAGTTAGACCATTACATAATTCTGTTAACTTATTACAGTACAGTGCTTGTTTTGTTTTATTTCAACAGAATAAGGTGCTGAAAAAGAAAATTACTGCAGAAAGCAAGAAAAACAGTACTTATGAAGGGAAGGTAGGTTTAAATCATATCATGTTTTATAAATAATATCTTCATCAGAAGATGAGGTTTTTAAGATGACTGTTTTTAAGTCCCAGTCTAAGTAATGATGATACTTGTTAAAATACATTCTGAGCTGGTTTTTGGATTTGGGATACAGATTTTGCAGGAATGAGCTCATCGTTTTTAGACGATGCTTCTATTTTTAATCATTGGGCACCAACTGTTGGACATTTAAGAGATGGACTTCACATTGCAATTAATTATGTTTCTAATCTGTTCCTTTCTTTTTTTTTTCTTTTGTTGATAGTGGACTGAACAGGGTTCAGCAACCTCATTGTAAAAAGCATTTAAAAGACATATATGTATAACTTGCTTTAGGCTGTTCTACAAATGTATTCTGCAGTGGCAATCCCTCTGATGGGAATATTGTGTTCAGCTTTGGGTACTGCACTTGAAGAAAAGTGGACTTTTTTGAGGATATTCATATGATAAACTTAAAAGGAAAAACTGTAATCAAAATGCGCAGCTGAGAGGAAAATGTACCATAAAACCTGTGAAAATCTTATATAGATTTACAAGAGAGGAAATAAAATCTCCATCTGTATTTGTTTTTTTCTGAGGCATTTAGGGTGACTGCTTAGGGCAGTCTTCCCTATTGTACTGTTGCCATTGTTTCTTTGAGTATTTTCTAACTTACTTCAGGCCAGAGTTCAACTCTTTATTAAAAAAAAAAAAAAAAAAAAAAAAAAAGCTGGACTTTTAAATAGGAAACACTATAATCATATACCTGGAAAGTAACAGTGTGTTTCTGCTCAAAAATAAAAGGTTAAAAACATCATTAACGTAGTAATTCCTAAACAATTAACAACAGCAATATTGCATTCTCAAAAGGTGAATAAATTGCAGTTAGAGATGGAAAATATGAACAAGCAACATAAGGAAGCAGTTGACATCTATCAAAAAGACATAGAAACAAGAAAAGTAAATGAAAATAAACTTCGTGAAGAGGTGAGATGTGTTAATTTTTACTGGAACTTAATTTTCTAATTTAAAATGTTTTTATGAAGCTTTATTGTCTGGAGTCCTTGCTCTTAAATTTCAGTCTTATTAACATAATTGGAACTTCTTGTTTATGCCTGTGAGCAAAGCTTTAGTACATTAGGTGCTTAAGTTGAAGGATTTGGATATGTCTTTGAAAATAAGAACTCTGTTAAAAATTCTTTGTTTCAAGATACAGTTCAAAGAAATTCTACCTTTGGTATAAAGTGAGCATAGTTAAATTAGATTACAACTTCTCCCATATTGGTATTTTTCTACCTGCACTTTTTTTTTGATGGCAATTCTAAGAAATGTTAGGGCAGAGTGCTTGAAATGGCCTTTTGGTTTGAAGTAAACTTTCCTGCCATGGATCTACCTTTGATCTTGCCCATTTTAACAATCTGCATAAAAGATGTGGGATTTGAAAGGGGTCTTAAAAGCAAATGCAGCCCAAGTGGGACTACATACTTTATATGCACAGGGTGAAGAAGAAATTAAATTAAGGTTTTAAAAAAATATATTGTTGTTTACGAATGAAATGCAATTTATTACTAACAGATAGAAAAGATGAGGTTGCTTTGTGATGAAACGTCAATGATAAAGAGAGAAACTGATATCCGATGTCAGCATAAGATAACTGAAATGATGGCACTTATGGAAAAGCACAAGGTAAGAGATTTTACTGATTGCTGTGATTTGTAATGTGTGATACCAGGTTAATAACCTTTCAAAACCAGAAAAAGGCCTGAATCTGGGAAAAGGAAGCTGAACACGTGCTTGATTTTACATCATCTAAAATCAAATTAATTTGAAGATTTTGAAAAGATTAATATGGGCTGATAAATTCCATGCATCTAAACTTCTAGGATTTTTAGATTTTTTTTAAATTCAGGCTTCCTTTGATACCATCTGAATGTAGTATTTTTCAGTATCAGTTTGGCCTCTTTCTCTGAGAAGGTTACTTAGTGACTGTCAGCAGTTTAGCTTGCCACATTTTAGTTTGCCTTTCTATTACTCTATTTTGCAATATCTTTAGCAGATACCATTAATAAAGATAGCACAGCTGGCTCTTAGGTGCTGAACACATATTGCTGCATAGAAATAAAGCACTCTCTGCCAGTCCACAAAATAATACTTTAATCAAGCATTTTCTGTTTTACAGTTTCTGCAGAAGCGTCAATGAATCTTTTCTTTCTGAATCTTAAAAGCCTGCTTTGAAAAAATTACTGATGTTTTAAGACTGGATAGCTCTATAATTGTAACATTTAGGCACATGTTTTGAGTTTGTTGTTGATTTGTTTTTTTTAACACAGAATGAATATGATAAAATGGTTGAAGAAAAAGATGCAGAGTTAAAAGTATATAAAATTAAACAACAAAAGCAGTTATCATCAGAAAGAGCACTGGTAAGGAGTATTTTCCAATGTTGAATAATTCAGTGAGGGGGCTGATGTCCTTGTGTAGTGGTTTTATACTGGCTAAGTGCCAGGCATGCACAAAAAAAACATTCACTCATTTTTCTCTGCTGTAGTTGAGCAGAGGAGGGGAAGGAAAAATTCAAGGACTCATTAATTGAGATAAGGATTAGGAGAAAAACACTTTGAGGGTAAAGCAGATTCAAACTTAAATAGTACCAAAAAATATTATTAATAGAATTAAAAATGGGTAATGAGAATTAAAATAAACCTTTAAAACACCTTTTTCCCCAATCCCTCCCTCTTGCCCACCGACAGCGCAGAGAGATAAAAAATATGATCTTCAGTAAGGTTGTGACTTCTAAAAATCTTTCATCTGTTCACTTAGAGAATTTCTTTTTCTTGCTGTGCTCTGGGGTCTTTCCCACCAGAGACAGTTCTCTGTGAACTTTTCCAGTGTGGTTTTAATTTTTACGAGTAGCAGTCCCACCCAACCTGCTGCAACAGATCTTATTCTGGGCATTAAAGTCTCCAAATGTTTCTAAAAATAAATTGGAGTAGCTCTACTCTTCCGGATAGTGTGTCATGTTCTGACTTCACACTTTGAATAGGAAACTTTTGTTTTAGTTCGATTGTGCCCTCTCACCCCCATTCTCCCACGTGTTTTAAGGTATTACCTTGAACTCTTCTGATCAAGTACCTGTTTCTTACAGTACTTCAGTCTTTTTTAAACAAGGTAAAGCAAAGCTTCAAATATAGGGTTGAAAAGCGAATAGAATTGTCTTTTGTATCTAATGAGTATCCCTATTAATTACTGTCTCACTTTGGACTGTTTTCTTTTTTCCGGGTTGTGCATAGTTAACCCTATCCTTTATTTAATGGCTTTTAGGAAAATGAGCTGTCATGCTTGAAAAATGAACTGTCATCCCTTAAGGAACAACTGAAAGCAGAAATTGAAGAAAAGGTGCAGTTTTTTATTAACTAACCAGTGTGGGTGAGAGGTGTGGCCTGGGCTTGAGCTGTGGGAGAAGTTGTATAAGAAATGAAACTGAATAGAAAAACAGTGACTTTTGAATGCTGAGGTTGTAGTAAATCTGGTCATATATTTGTGTGAGCTTTGTAACCATCTGCGATTATAGACTGTGTTCTGTAATTACACCAAGAAGATTTTTAACTACTGAATTCAAATAAATATTTACTTCCTATCACAACTCTTTTTTAGGAGAATCTTGTAAAAGAGCACTCTCGCAACGTGATTCCTGAAAGTGAAAAGAAGTACATGGTAACTTTAACTTTTTAACTTATTTTAGAATTTGGTAGGATTTATATGTGTAGAATAAATTGAAGTGCCGTGATAATTTATTTGCATTCAACAAAAGACATTGGAATGTTTTTGACTTAAAACTTTTTAAATCATAGAAAATACAAACTTATGTTCCTAAACCTTGTTTAGATCTATACTGTGAATCTATTCATCTATTCTTAGAAAGTCTCCAAATTATATTCGTACAGAAGTCAACATAGTGGAAAATAAAAAATGTTTCCTTCAGTACCTGCACAGGAAGCCCCTTGGGCAGTCCAACATTGAAGTTTTGTAACACCTAACAGTAAATTGTTCTTGTTGGATTTTTCTGCCTGTATTCCTTACTTCTCTGTAGATGCTTTTTTTTTTTTCTTTTTTTTCTTTTTTTTCCCTGGGATAAGAAGAGATTTTAAAGGGTCATACCATTCCATGGAGATATTAGACAGCAGTTTCTGGAAGGCCTCCTAATGTGTAGTTTTTCTTGCTCAGCTGTTGCTTTATGTCTCTAGAATTGTTTTACTTAGTCTTAAAAGTGTCCCTTTGTAAAGGCACTTTTTCTCTATAGAAAAGGAAAAAGCTTATACAGCTGTAAAAATTGTCAAAGTATCAAAGTAGTCCTGACTTGCAGAACTTACCCTTCTTCCCTGTCAGGAGTTCACTTGTGGTTTTCCTATTGGAATAAAATCCAGCACCTTTTTTCTAAACAATGATTGCACTGGGACCATTGCAATGCTTCTCAGTTTAACCTCTAGTGAAAAGACTATTTTAAGTAACATCAATCTTTATATAGCTATCAGTCTTTCTCTGAAAGCCTTTTCCTGCAGTTTTGTTTGTTTCTATTTTCTTAGATGTTTGATATAGTCCACAAGTAGTGGCTACAGTTCAGAATAACCTGAATTTCTGCAGATAAGCATGAAGAACTTAAATACAATGTGCCATGAAACTCAGGTCTTCCATAGCTTCCTGTTAATTCTCCTCTTTTGGCAACCAAAAATAATATAAAAAATTATTTTTCCACCCCACCCCACTTTGTTTGGGTCTTTGCTTCATGTTTGGATGGAAAGATAATAGTTCTACCATGTCTCTCAGGTGTCTTCTTGGACACTCAGGTTGTAAACTAGGTCATGAGTTTGGGTTTCGATTCCATACTTACCCCGTGAAATATAATCTAAAAATATAAACATTTTCTTTCCCAGACATATGTTATAAAGACTCCTCCAACAGATAAAATGCAAAGTGGAAGAAGCACAAACCTGTCTTCAGAGCAGAGCACAAGGAAAAAGCAGAAAGTGCTTCTCCCGCTGGATACTCAGTCAGACAGCTCCGAGCACACTGACCTCCTGGTAAGAGTCAGAGAACAAATCATGTGCTGAGCAGTTCTTTGTGCTCACTGCTGTGTCTAAGAATGAAGATAAAGAGTTTGGGCTTCCACATTCATGCTAATATTTATGTGTATATTTTTACTTTATTGGTTCTTTGTGGAATTGTAGCTGTATGTACATAATTAACATTCTTTTTATTGAACTGTTATGCCTCACAATTACATCTTAACTTTTTTTTCATAGTTTAATATCCTTAGGGGGAAAGAAAAAGCATTTTTTTTAATATAGTGTGACTAAGTAACTTTTTGATTTATTAGAGCATAGTCTCGGAAGAAGAAATTTTTAAAAATCTGTACAAAGATTATCCACAAGCTTCACAATTACATTCCACGGCACCAAAAAAGGTATGTTAGCCTTTTATAAGATTAAACCAAAGAGTTAATCAGATGTTTACAGAAACTAGTGGATGGCTTTATTTTCCTTCCTAGACACCAGCTCCATCCAGTGTGAAATCTCCAGGCTCTGCACTGAAGCTCAAAACCATGAGGAGGATGCGAGAGGCGGGCTGGACTGCAGTTTCCAAAATGGACAGGAAAAGAAAAATTAAAGAAGTTGTAAAGTTCTTTGCTTAAAATGCAGAAATACCCAGTGCCCTGGCATTGCCTACTGGTGCCACCACAGGGTTGTTTTTCTCTCAGAGTTAGTACTTTGTTGCATTTTTCTGTCACGTTCAGTATGTTTAATACTATGTTCATTCCTTTACACATATAAACTTTATGGATCTATAACTACGTCCCCCTGCAGAGCATTTTCCACCTTTCCTCCCTTGTGCTTCAAAATGTTGGGACACAAATTAGCCAATTTTAAATTTTGAAATAAATATAGCTACATAGAAAGTTGTTTCAAAGCTGTTTCTGGCATTAGAAATTCTGGTTTTAAAAAACTTCTGTTCTTTTAAATTTACTCTGTTTTTCTTAACACATAAGTACTTAGTGGAAGAAATGTAGCTGTTAAATGTATGTATTTTTACCTGAAGTCCTCTTGCTTTTTCCTGCATTTTAATGGCTGTTAGACCTGTCTTTTTAGACTGTTTTGTTTTCAGTATGCTAAAATGGTATTGAAACTTCTAAACTTTCAGTAGAATTACTTGTATTTAAAAATATTTCAGCTTCATAAGGAGTAAAATATGCATGTTAAAAGACTGTGAAAACAATGTTAAGATGCCATTAAATTGTTTGTCTGAAATACGAAGTGTGGGACTAGATGTTGTTGGTTTAAATATTTGAACACAGACAGAAATCACCCTCCAGCCTTCCTAGGGACCAGCAGAAGTGTAAGGATAGATCAGAACATCTATTTCTGTGTTAATCCTTGATTAATCTTGGTTTCACAACCCTACTTCAGAGCCTAACATAACAAGAAAACTACAAGTACGTCTTAAAATAAAATGAAAAATCAAAAATCCCAAATTCAGCTGAAGTGGGAAGCAAAACATATTTGTTGCATTCTTTTTGTGTAGTCTTATGGATAGGCCAGTAGTTTGGGTTCCTTATGTTGAGCTGTTGAGCAGTGATGTAAATGAGATTTGTTATTGTATGTAGCTAACAAATATTGTGCAAAGATCTGGGAGAATATGCTGTGCTTTCCCCATGAGCACTTGAAAGAAAAATTGAAGTTTGTACTGCCCACTTCTAGACTCAAACAGTAACTAATCAATTAGAACCTTGGTATTTCCTAAGGACATGACTCCGTGGTATATCCCATAATTCTCCTGATACTGTTAGTGTGTCTTTGTGAGGTGTTGTCTAAATCACCTGAAAAAGTACAAAAATATTGCCAGCAACACTCCAGAAAGCTTGCAGGAAGTGCAAACAGCAGGAAAGGGTGTAAAATAGTATCTGCCCGTTTCAGTGCCTGATTTTATTAATGGAGTGAGGGTACCCCCACTTGCTGCCATGGCAACAGTTCATGGTTACATTTCTCTGTGCCTCTTTCTCTGGCCTCATGCCCAGTTTGCTGGAGCACCCCATGGGGGAGAACACCCCTCTGTCTGCTCACACGTGTCTGTCAGCTCCAGAGATTCTGGGGCTCCAATACCCTCTGGACTGCAGCTGGGCCCCCTGGGAGTGCCACGGGAGCGAGGGGGATGAGGGCTGGAGCTGGATGTGCCTCTGGCTCTGGTTCAGGGGTTTCCCAGGTGCTTTGTGACCTTCGGGGTCGCCAAAAAACTGATGCCTTGTGAAGGCTGACCTAGAACAGAGACTGGATGGAGCTAAAGAATCAAGTAGGTATTTATTAAGAGACCTCAATGGATCCACCTTGGGCAGCACAACCCAAAATGGCCACAGAATGGACAACAGGTCACGGGGTCTCACACTTCTATAAGTTTTGGTCCATTAGCATATTGGAGCTAATTGTCCAATTACAGCTTTAGCCCATTAAATCCCACCCTTCTTGTTTTCTCTCTTCGGTCCACCATTGTTTATGCTCTTGGGCCTGAGATCTGGAGCATTTGTCCTTGGTCCCCAGCTAGAGAAGGAATTGTTTTGTTTCCCTACTCTGTGAGGAGAGCTTATTATCCCCTAATATGAAGCCTAGACTTACACACTAAAGCAGAACAGAATCTGAAAAATATAAAAGCTAAAACCTGAGGCATCAATGGCACTTACCTTTCAATAGCATTGATTCATGCAAGTCCCTGGCAATTGGTTTATTGATGGTTGCCATGGAAATTGCAGCAATGGGGGTGGTCTCTGGGTAGGTTGTCATGGCAACTACCATAGCAACTGCCCCGATGGTTGTCATGGCAACCAGTCTTGGCAACAGGACCTGAAATGGTTGTGGTGGCAGCCAACTACAGCAACAGGTCTCAGTGAAATGTCCAGGGCAACAGCCCCTGGCAACATATCCATGATGGTTGCCATGACAGCCATCCCCAAGTGCTGGTTACCATGGAAATAGTCCCTGGCATAGCATTTCCCTGTCTGGTTGCCATGACATTGGACTTCAGCAGTGCATTTGGCTGATGTTTGTCATGGTAACATGACAGGTCCAGAATTCCATGGCACAAGCCCATAGGAATGGGGGGGGGTTTCCTGGTGCTGGTTTCCATGGCAACTGAGCATCACAACTGGTTCAAGCTTTGCTTGCTGTGGCACCACACTTAGGAAGGGGTCCTGAGTTGATAGTTGCTGTGGTAACAAGTGTGATTGATAATTGCTGTGTTAACAAGTTCCTAGGGTGGTGTGCATGTCCCATTCCCATAAACAGTGAAGGTCAGGTGGGACAGAGCTCTGAGTAACCTGATCTGGTGAAAGATGTGCCTGCTCATTGCAGGGGGGCCAGATGAGAGCAGAGATCTTCCAATCCATTCTCTCTGACTGTATGGTGAAAAGGGACTGCTCAGTGGACTTTCTTGTCTGATCCTGGTACCTGATCACCAGGGTCTGCCCTGTCCTGCTCAATCTTCTTCAATGTTTGCTCTCAGTGTATTCCCAGTTTCACTGTGTGTGTGTGTTTGTGTGCTGTGAGGACCAAGTGCCTGCTATTGGTGAGACCTTTTGGTGAGAATGAGTGAGAACTGGGCCCAGTCTGGGGTCAGACTGGGGCCATGGGGGCCCTGCCCAGTGGTGTCAGCTACCAGATTAATCGGCATCAAAAGATGGAAGAGCCCTGGAGAGCAGAGGGAATATAGAGCACTGCTCTCAGAGACATGCTTATGTGAAGATAGGGTTATTTGGGATCAACAGGCTTAGGCTCCCCTGGTTTGCCTCCCTGCAGATGCACACAACTATCACAATAGATCGCTCACGATGAGGGCCCACAGTATCACTGTGTCCACTTGGTTCCATGAGGCCTCATGGTGTCACAGGGGCTCCTCAGCCCCGTGTTTACATTCACATGTTTTGGTTACAAAGGCCAATGGCCACTGGGTTCAACATGGCCTTAGGGTGTCACAGTGGCCCCTGGGCACCAAGAAGCCCCAGAGAGCCTCTTTGTTTCATGACATCCTGCAGTGTCACAATGGCCCCTTGGTTCCGTGTGCCCCCACAGAGTCACAATGGCCATTGTGCACAAGACCCCTCAGTTTTACAAGGATTACTTGTTTCCATAAAGGCCTGCAGTGTAATGGGGTCCCCTTAGTTCCATGTGCCTTCAGAGTGTGGTAATTGCCCTCTGTTCCTATAAGGTCCCACAGTGTCACAGGGTTGGTTCCAGGTGTCCCCACAGTGTCACAATGGCCTCTTGGCACCACGAGGCACCGCAGTGTCACAGGGTCCCTCTTGTGATTTGGCCCTGGCTGGTTCCAAGTACCCACCAAAGCTACTCTATCACTGCCCTTCTCAGCTGAACAGGGGAGAGAAAACACAATGTTGTGATGTCCTCTCGGTGCTTTTTATGATCTCTCCTGTAACAGGGAGCTCAAGCATGTCTGTGAAGAGTGCATCCAAGTCGCTGATAACACCTGTTATCTCTACACAGAAATTCACTTTCAAATAGAATGCACTTCTCAAAACAAAGGATAAACAAAAGTAGGTAAAATACACTATATTTTCCCACACTAAGGTTCTCCAGCCTTAGCATTCCCAGGTGCAAGGTCACCTGAGCAATCTACCATTCTCCTTGCCATTATCCTGCTTAATTCTTTTAACCCTTTCTTCCCAACACTCCATTTCCTTGCTCAAGAGCCCACAGATGCTGGAGCCTGAAATGTGGGACAGGATAGCTTGCACTTAATGGAGCACGCAGGCAAAAAGGAATAAACATATAATGCTCTAAGGTAAATGTCCCAGTCCTCCTGTCAGGGAATTAAACTGTTCAGCTGTCAGGGCACCACCCACAGGTTGTCTCAGTTGATGGATGAAGTCCTGTGGATGTCAAATGTTCCTCCCAATGCAGCTGGTTCAGGGTCATGCTGAGGCAGCACAGGCCATCACACTCAGAACAGCACCTGTGGAGCTGAGACAGGGGCTGCATTGTCAGCAGCTGCCCTGCTGAGGCTCCCAGGGGCAGTTACTGCCACCTTCCAGGCAACAATTACCTTTGACAGTCCAATTTCAACCTGAGATGCAGGCACACCCCAGATGCTCTTTATTTGCTATGTGGAGAAGAAAAAGGATAAAAGTTACCACAGACAAGTACATGCATAGCAATCCTGCAGAAATGTATCCAGAGTATGTGCATGTCATACAGGTCTACCAAGCACAATGAGCCAGCCTGTGATAAGGAAAGGAAACAGGAGTGTCATCTCCTTCCAGGGATATGGATGCAACTCTGACTCCTTCAGCTGAAATTACTCCAGGCCTGGTACCTTGAGATGAGAGGATGGCCCACACAGATTGAAAGTGTTTGGTCTGTGCCCTTTCAGACTGAACTTCAATTTGATGGTGGGTTCAAAAACAGAGTTCCACCACTGTCCCCCCAGATAAGACCCAGCCACTGGTTGAAGATACCTGACATACAAGAACTCAAGAATCTGTTATTAAGAAAGGGTGTCATGTAAGGGGAGAAGCTGGAGTACAGAACCATACTCACTCTCAGGTGTTATTACATGAATTTTCATACTTAGACTAACAGGCTGTGGTCCCACCACACAATCCATTGATGCAACCATTACTCCATAACTTATATTTTGGGGGAGATATCATCAGGAAGAATCTCAATCCTCACAATGTTTTGTACTGGAAGTGAGGGTGTTTGGTTATGAGTATTATGGCTGTTTAAAAAAACCCCTGCTTTAGTAGGGTGTGAACACCATTGTTGTAAAGTTTTAGTACTGGCAAATTTTCTCAACATTTCCTTCAATATCCCATTCATTCTTTCAGTCAGTCTATTAGCTTGGGGATGGTAGAAAATGTGGAATAACCAATCTATTCCCAGTTCTGGACATTATTTCCACTAAAGCATGTTCCTTGGTCACTCAGTATTTGGTGAGGGGACCTTTGTAGGAGTTGCTGTAATGCTTAAGTTTATTAGTTGGCATATTTGGTGAATTGAGCAAAGAGCAATCCTGACGCTGTGTCCACAGCAGTGAAGATACATCACCACCCCTCAATGGAGATGAGGAGCCAATGTAATCAGCCTACCAGGTAGTCAAAGCCCACTGACTCCACTGTATTTTTCCCCAGGGCCTGTAAAATGCCTTTAAATGCAGCTGTGTACAAATAGCACAGTCATGTGCAAATGTCTTATACACACGTAACAGCAAAGGGGTTTGGTTGTGAGTAATTTGTCCACAAGCTGTATGTGCATTCATAGGCTGTGCTTAGCAGCACTCATATCATCCACTCCCCTATTAGCCTGTGACTCAAATCAGTCATCCTTCTGATGGGCTTACTTTTAAGGGATGTTCTTGTACACGTTTCCAAATTTGTTGCCATGTATCTGACCCACACACAAGGTATTTCTGTACATGCCAATCTTCCTGGGCCCAGAGAGGGAGGGGTAACCAGATTGTCAGGCTATTTTAGGCTATTTGTTTTGTATAACACAACTGTTAGGGTATAAATAATGTGCCTGCACTTACGAGATGGCAAAGGTTGCTGCAGCCAGTTCAGCCCACAGACTAGATGCCTGTGCACCTGCTTGCCAGGGTGTGATTGTTGGAACCAGAGCATCTGCAGCTGCTCTCCACCTTTCCTGTTCAGTGTCAGTATATTGGTAATCCAGGCATCATTACTGTGCTCTTCTGTTTTATCATATGGGGGTGCTTCCTCCTCAGGAGATGCAGGGGCAGCTCTGGGGAAGAAGGTTCACCCTGCACAGGCACATGATTAAAAGACACAGGTCCCAGAAGAGAGACAAATTGAGTGGTTACATGCAGTTTTCCTGGTGAAAATCAGTGCTGTAAATAATGTTTGTATTTCCAGTGTGTGGCTGCCTGGCTGTTTTGCCAATGGGCGGGGTATACATCAGTTTAAGGAATAATGTAATTTATTACGATTTAAAGAAGCAAAGAGTTACAAAAGAAGCAGCTCAGCAATGCACCTGATCAATACTACAAAAGAATGCCATAGTGATTAAGAAAGATCCATCACCAGTTATCCTAATACTTTACCATCACCCAGATCCTCACATTAGCTGGGGAGCCCCTGTCACAGCCAAGGACTGGAGAGCCACTCCTGACCACTAGGAACTCCTATGCAGTGCATCCACATGCAGACAAAGAGCAGAGGCTTCTGACTTCACTGTGGGAGGGCCCAGTCTGGAGAGTGTGCAATAAATAAGCTGACATAATAATGAAACACTTTTTGAAGACTGTCTGCTGTTATCAGGTTCTTACATCTGTCCCAACTTCAATACATGCAAGGATTTGTGCAGAAATAAACTGCCAGACAGGTCTGGATTGATGTGACATCTCATGGGCCTTCTGTCATGTGAAACTCAAACAGTGAGTCTGTGGTGCTTTCCCCTTCCTCTGAAAGAAACTGTCATTACTGTCCAGGAGCACACAACCAAAGATTGCCTGTCCAAAATTCAATAAATGCAAGGATTGGTGCCAGACAAAAGCTGCCAGGATAGATGGGTCTGGCTAGATGGCCTGAATGGGCATATTGGGGATCTGTGCAGGTCTGGCAGTCCTCAGAGCACCAGGCTGCCCCAGGTTTAGGTAGCAGATGATGAACTTTGACTCAATCCAACTGGCAGGCCTGGAAATATCACCTGGAGAGGACTTCAAGGGATCCTCTAGAGCAAAGCCTTTACTGCAAAGCTGCATATGAAACAAAACCATGATTTCCTAATGTTAGAATATTCCATGTGTTAGGTGGAAATGCTTTTTGTGACTGATTGATGGTGAAAACTGAAGTCCAATAGACTCTGGCTTTAACTAAAGCCAGCATGATGAAAATCAGTGCAGAGGACAGAATTCTCTTTCAGAGATCTGGGTTTGTTGTTTCTGAGAGCTGGATTTAAAGACTACTGAGGAGCACCAGCTGTACAATTTTGTGATGTCCCAAGTACTCTGTCCACAATCCCAGGATTTAATTCCTTTATCTCTTTCCCCATAGCTTAATTCACCAGCCTTTCCATTTCTTCTTAGAGGAGAGGAGTCCTCCTTCCTTCTGAAGTGACCCATGGTGCTGTATGGAGGAGCTTGACAGCTGGCCTGCAAGCAAAGCTGAGTTAATGGAAGAAATAACAATTGATGATTTTCGAGTGTATCCATAGCAAGGAAGAAGACAAGGCCGTCAGCATGGAAACAGATTAGAAAAGATACATGAACATTTTTGTAAACTAGGCTACATGCATAAGTAAACATATATACATGCCTTATTAAATTTCTGTAAAACACTTGGCAATTATATTGACGTCAATTGCTTTGCACCAATTAATATAGTAAGTTATTGTGATGTAGTTAATGACTTAAGATCACACTTTGTTATGGGTATATAAGCTGGAGAACATGCAGAATAAAAACTTTTTTCTTCTTGGACCCTGATCACATGTGTGTATGTCACGTCTGACCTAATGGTGACATTGCTGCCCCTGTCAACGCTCATTTCTGAATACAGGGGGCAAAAAGGTACCTAAAAAGGATAGCACATAATAATCAATAATCAATTTACTGACTGACTGCTATAATATTTATTGCTTTAAAAAATTACTTCAGTATTGCAGAAAAATATATTAGGAATAAGATATTTGCTTGTGAACAGGAAAGCCCAAACTATTTGACAAAGGCTTTTTTCTTTTTATATTCTCTCTTTTGCAATCTGCTAACTGAAATAAGTTTGACAGAATAGTGCTAAAACAAGTGCAGTTGACCACTTTCTCAGGGTGTCAAGTGCCAGGCTGAAGGAATTTGGGTCCGAGTGGAAGCAAAACCTGTCCTAGAGATTAGAGAGGTTAGAGTCTCTCTCTTAGAGACTCTCTCCACTCTTAGAGAGTCCAGAGAGCCCAGCTTGCAAGTCCTCTATTTTCATCACAAACCATATTCCTGTAGGGCACCAAAAGGCTCTTGGTTTTGCTTTTTGCTTTAATCTGAGAAACAGACACTGGCTTTGAAAGTCCTTAGACCTCTTGATTTTCAGGTTTCAGGTGAAATTGCATCTCAGGATTTCTCTCCAACTCTAGGTGTTCCAGGTTGGTGCTGCTGGTTCTCTTTGCTATTCCTGCCCCAGGGAGTGCCAGGCCAGCCCCGCTGTGCCTTGGCTGTGGGGTCACAGACCCTTAGCCCTGTTATAAATTAACACTGCAATTTAATAATTAAGGAAATTTATTAAATAAACAAAAGTATAAATTTGGAAAAAGCCACAAGCAATTCGACTCTGAGCCAGGTGATCAGGGTCAGGGAGACTCAGGATTTGGCCTCTATAGTACCAAAGTCCTCATGGGTCTCCAAAGGTCATTTCTAAGGGGTCCGTTTTATACAGTTTTTCAGGCTCTTCTTTAGCATATTATCGGGTTTTCCAGAACCGGTGGATAATTGGTGGAATCCTGTCAGGTGAAAACTTTCCGGGATAAACTTCTGATGATGCCTATCAGAATGCTTCCTGCTGGAGTCTTGTCAGACGAAAAATCCTTTGGGATATACATCCCTGGAGACAGTCGCCTTCCTGGTGTTTGAATCTTTATCACTTACTGCTTGTTGCTGCCACCGGTTTTAGTACACAAAATGCTGTGGTTTTTAATTTCATTAAGCACGAATTATTTTATAACATATACCACAGCTCCAGTGCCGATGGCTGATGGCACTGTCAAAAATAGGTTAGAAACTGTTGTAAAATCGTTGATAATTGTTAAACATGTGCTGTTAGTTTTGTTATTATATTGTAATATTGCAATATATTGTAATTGGTTATCATATTGTAAAAGGTGTTTAAAAGGGTTGTTGTAAGAAATATGGTATTCAACATACCTATACCTAAAGTACACCACCCCCAAGAGAAACGAGTCAGCCTGGACAGAACTGTAATGGGCCAATCAGCACCTTATCCTTCATGCAAATGAAGGATCCAAACAGAAACCAACCCAAAGGAACAAAAAACAGGATAAAAAGGGGCATCTGACCCAGGGAAGCTGTGCCTCTCCACCTGGAACCTTGGGGACATCGCTGCTCAAGCAGACCCAGTGCTGGCACTGCAGCGTCCTCGACGGCCCACGGGCCCCCATGCTTTTCTTTTTTATTGTAATAAATGCTGAAATCACTTTTAGCACAGGGAGTGTGGTCCCCTTTTTAACAACACCGCTGGTGGCACTGCAGGCACCAGCAGACTCGAGCTCAGGGTCCTCCTCATCCTCAGATCAACTCCACTTCTGTTTCCCTGAGTCTGGAGAGAGGGATGAGAAGTGGATGGCTCGGCGTGAAAAATGTGTATTTTATGATTGGCTTTTCGCAAATATTAAAATGAATATTGTGTGTATTATGTTAGAAAGTTATGCTGTGTTAATTTTCTTAAGTAGTGTGTTAAATATAGTTTTAGGTTATAACATAAAATAGAAGCTATGCTATGTAGGATATTTTTTAAAGAAAGGAATGAGGTACTCGCACCAGACAGCAGCCACAGGACACCTAAATCTTTCAGAAAGAGAATTTATTGCTCTTTTATCAGGAGAAAGCTTTAGGATTAGGATTTAGTTAGGATTCAGAGGAAGACATTGATGATGACCAGATAGAATCCTTTGTTTGAATGGAATTTATGCATCATGTATGAGAAGTATGAATATGCAACAGGCTGTTGTTTTTAAGGGTTAATCCTCTGTTAACATATGTCCTTTTCCAGGCTTATTTTGCCCAGATAAAAGATACCTAGATGTCCATAACTCTGTTTTTTATTGTCTCATATTGTCCAAATCCAAGTTGCCCAATTTTTATTACTCTAATTATACTATTATTTTTATAACCATTTTATTGCTATTAAACTTTTAAAATCTTAAAGATGAGTGATTGGCGTTTTCCACACGCAGGAATGTCCCTGTGCCACTCCCTGCTGCTGGTGTTTCTGCTTTTGTCCCGGGCACATTTCCATGGCTTCCTGCTCTCCGCGTATGGCTCGCTCTGGCTGTGCTGCTCTGGGGTCGTTCTTCCTGCTCTTCTGCCTCCTGCCATGCCTGCAAGAGAGGGAGTGGGAGGTGAGGGAAGAATCGTGGGATTTAAAGTAATTTCAAAGAATCCCAGAATGGTTTGGATAGAAAAGGACCTCAAAGATCCTCTTGCTCCAATTCCTTACCATGGGCAGGGATGTCACATTCACATTTTCTGAAAAATCCCTTCGCCCAGGATTTTTCTCCCAGGAAGCTGAGAAGCCTCAGAGAAAAAGAAAATAATAATTATCTCATTTGCTTCTTCTGTGTTTTGCTGCTTTGGAATGTGTTTGGAGATTGCTTACCCACAGGTGATTGTTTCATTGGATTTTGCTGTGAATTGTTTTGACTTATTGGCCAATCAGGGCCAAGCTGTGTCAGACTCTGGAGAGAGAGTCACGAGTTTCATTTTTATCTTTGTAACATTCTGTAAGTATCCTTTCTGTATTCTTTAGTATAGTTTAGTTTAGTATTCTTTAATATAATATAGTATCATAAATAATAAATTCGCCTTCTGAGAACATGGAGTCAGATTCATCATTCCTTCCTTCATCAGGGCACCCTGCAAATACAATAGAGGGACACCTTCCACTACCCCAGGCTGCTCCAAGCCCCATCCAACCTGGCCTTGGACACTTCCAGGGATCCAGGGACTGCCACAGCTTCTCTGGGCACCCTGTGCCAGGGCCTCCCCACCCTCACAGCCAAGAGTTTCTCCCTAATGCCCAATCTAAATCTCTTTCAGGTTAAAGCTGTCCTCCCTTATCCCTGTCACAGCTTGCCTTTGCAAAATGTCCCAGGACAGCTTTGTTTTGTTTCCAGAAGTGACTTCTGCCAATGCTTTACCATGGATTTTAGCATCAAAAAAAGATGACACGAAGGGGCAATATATTAAAATTAGTTGCCTTCCATTCTTTTAACTTTACTGGATGCATTGGGATAAACAGATTTCAAACACCTTATTAAATTATATTAAAGTAAAATTAAATTTTAAAAAGGAAGCAGAATTAAATAAAATGGAAGTCTCTAAAAAAGTCTTTCCACAGTCCTGCACTGGAGATCTAATGCCCCTTTTCTACTTAATCCTGCTATGAGGAGGGCAGGTACTCTGCCCTATTCCAAAGCACCATCTGAGGTGCCTCTTCTGATCCTGACAAGAAGGGGTGTTCTTTCATGGAAAACAAATTTCAAAATCGACTGAAACATATGAAATCTATTTCTACTCTGAACATATTGCTCGTGCTTAGGACATGTATTACTGTGATTACAATGAAATTTAACAGCACCACCAGGGATCAGGTTCCTGTTACATTTGTTCATGTTCAAAGGTGTTCAACCAACCGAGCAGAGAAAAGAATTCTCTTTTGGGGTGAAATGGGCGTTCAGAAATCAGGCACAGAGAAATGAACCCCACTCAGGGACACACAGGAGAGCCATGGCTGAGCAGCTTCCCCCTTGCAGGATTCCTGCAGTTCCCTAAGTTCCGTTTCAAAGGGGTCCTGAGCCAGCTCAGCACAGCTGGACCCGCCTCAGGGGCTCTCAAGGAAGGTTCCTGTTGAAGAAACATGTGGGAAGGGAACTGCTGGCTCAGTCCAAGCTCCTGGAAGAACACAGGGATGAGCACACTCCGGAATTGCATGGTTATCCCTGAGGCAGTTGGTCCTAAATGCTTTCCCAGCCTATCCCAGCTCTGGAATTGCAGTTCAGCTCTTCCTCCCCTCTTGGGGATCCTCTCAGCCCTGGACTTGGAAAATGGAACAACAGAACCTGCTGGAAGGGGTCTTATGTGATGAGAACACCAGAAGGGAAGTTGTTTCACATCCAGCCTGGCCTTGAACACTTCCAGGGCAACCTCTCTTTGCCCTGGGCAACCTGTGCCAGGGCCTCTCCACCCTCCTCACCATTCCTCCTCCAGGGAGGAACTTCTTCCCAAGATCCAACAGAACCCTGGCCTCTGTCAGCTGGAAGCCATTCCCCCTTGCGCTGTCCCTACATGTCCTTGTCCAGAGTCCCTCCCCAGCTCTCCCTGAGTCCCCTCAGGGGCTGGAGGAATCTCTAAGGTCTCTCCTGAGCCTTCTTCAGGCAGAGTGGTCCCAGCTCCTGCAGCCTTTCCCATAGAGAAATGCTGCAGCCCCCCCAGCACCCTCTGATCCATCCTGTGGGCTCTGGGCCACAAGGAATCATCTGGGAGGGGACTGGGAGACACCGATGGCAGTGTCTGGGCAGTGCTGGGGCTGGGCTGTAAACTGGGGTGCTGGGAATGCAAGGAAAAGCTGCTCCCTCCTTAGTGCCTGCAGTGATGGGAGATGTGGGTGTGCCCTGGCATGGCCCCAGCTCCCTGGCAGGCCTGTCCCCAGGGCCGGAACCAAAGCTGCCACCAGCTCCAGAGCAGCCCTCCAGGGATGCCCTGGTGTTCCCAAAGGGAACCATTCCCCACGGGACAGCCCAGGCCCCCCAGTCCCTCTCTGGGCCCAGCACAGGCAGAGCTGCCCCTGCCCCACTCACCTGCTGGGGCTCCATCAGCTGTTCTGGGCTCCACATCCCCATCCAGGGCAGCTGGAGAGCACCTGCCCCAGCCCAGCTGCCCCCCCAGCCCTTCCCCACCTCGAACACCCATGGGGCACATCGGGCACTGCTTCTGCCCCACAACTGCTGGCAGGGTGGGGACAGCTCCAGGCCAGCCCCACTGAGGGCACTCAGGTGTTGTTGTAGTGGGCCTCTGGCCGGGTAATAATTAATATTGACTCCATGATTTACAGAAGGCTGATCAATCCCTTTATTACATATCATTATTGAGAAACTTGTTGCTTTTTTAGACAGTTATGATACAGGTTGACTTAATTGGTCCTCCAATCCAAACACTATCACTAGTGTCTAGTTAAGAAACCACCCTTTGGTAAACAAATGTCCATAACACATTCCACATGTTCACAACAACAGATGCAGCAGGTTAAGATAAGAATTGTTTCCCATTCTTTTCTCTGATCTTCTCACAGCCTTTCCCAGAAAGGCCTGGGAAAGTTGTGCTTCTCTCTGTAGCCAGAGAGCTGCTGCCACACCCAGGAGCTTCCAAACCAATCCCTCCTTCCCCTGCTGGGGTTCACCTGCAGCTGGCACTGGGCTGGGCTTGTGCTTGTGCTTCTAATGACCACAAAGACCATTCTCCTCTGGGAGCAGCAGCTGTCACTGTGCAGTCAGGGGCTGCTGCTGAAGGGATGTGACCAGGTCCAAACATGTCTCTGTCATTGCAGGGCCAGTTTTCAGAGCTGCTGAACAAAACTCTGCCAAAATTAAACACAGGCTTTGGGGTCAATTGCTTTGGAAACCAAACTCAGAATTGGCAACAGCTCTCGTCTCCAGCTGGTGTTGTCTAGAATTAGATTTAAGATTTTTCAAGATTTTCACCTGAAAGGGAATTTGAGTGGATTCTTTCTCCAAAAATTGCAGTCTAGTGAAGTGGCACCTAATGATCAATTTTATTTTTGCTTTACCTTCAAACCCAGGAGTATCTAACTTTAATAAGTGCCATTTTTAAATGGACCTCAAGGTTTAAATAACTCATAGCATCTTTCTTCACTGCAAGGATATAATAGGTTTTTGGTGCAATCTGCCTTTAAAAAATGGTGGATGAAAAGTAAAATACCTTTAGAAATATGGATTTGTTTGTGTGTTCATATTCTGAATGGCCAGCTGCACAAATCCTGCTGTGGTTTGGTGCAGAAACCCAATTTAGATTTCTTCTGTAGCTCTGAGCTGGCTGTGATCCCAAGTCTGGCTCAGCTGGGGGGAAGCGTGGCATAAATCAGAGGAACAGGCACAATGAACTTGCCCAGAAAATAAAAACTTTAATGACAAAGATAACAAATGTGGATGGGGACAAGATCCAAAGACCCAGCATGGCAAAGGCAGTCAGGCATAGACAGAGGTGTCTGAGGGCAAAGGTCCAATCACAAACACAAACTTGGCCATGATCTTATTTGTACCAGGTACTGAGCCAACTGAGAGCGAGAATCAGAAACCTGACCAAATATAGGAAAGTTCTAGCAGCAAACCAACTCCCATGGCCCCACTCTTCCCATCATGACCTGGCCAGGTGCCCTCCCCCCACACCAGTACCCTGTTTGCCATGGCCTGAGGGTGATGCCTTCTGTGAATGCTATTGAGGCAAAAGTCCCAGCTGGGCATGATTCCATACTGAACTTGCAGAATTAATTGGTTGGTATTATAAGGAAAATTAATCCACAAACATCAGAGGTTTATGTCCAAAAAGAAGACAGAAGAGTCCTTTGACTTTATTTGAATAAAGGAGAGGCCATGGGACATTCCCCTGGGGTCTCTCCAATTTTTGGAGGACTCAGCCTCCCTTTTTATCCCAATTTCCTGGCCGCATTTCACTTCTCTCTTTCCCCATTTCTGAGGTACTTGAGAGGTACAGACTTCCCAGAATGCCTGATATCAAAGATTTCCCTCTAATGTATAATCCTTCTTTTTAATTTTTAATTCTTATGGAACTTAGGGCTTTTTCTTCCCATTGTTTCTTTCATCTATCAATGTCTAATTTAATTTATCAGAAAACCTTAAGTTCATTTGTAAAAGCAAATATTTTTTTCCATTAATTAATCAGTGGAATCCTTCCCACAGTTTCTTTTATCTCCCAGTGCTAGCTTTATCTACCAGCAGCCCCACAGCTTGTTTGTAAAGACAAATCTGCCATTCCTCTCATCAGAAGTGAAGGCAGCATTTTGGGTGGGAACCCTTCAGTCAGAGCTAGGATTGTGTCAGCAGCAGCTGGTTTTGCACATGTAAGCAGAGATAACAGTAAGGTGGAGAGTGAGCACAGGAGAACTTAGGAATCTGGGTAGATGCTGTTTTCCTCCAGGGAGCGATGCTGAATAATGTTATAAAATTGAAGATGCACAAAATACACAAATAACCAGTAAGTAAGGGCATGGAATTGTTAGAGTGATGCTTAAATGCAGTTAATTTCTTTCATCCAAAGAAGTTAAGGAATATTGTAGATGCTCTACTTAGGAGGGGTGGAATGTCTGTGTTCACCAGGCTGGAACAGCTTTATTCTGGAGTGAAAGCTGAGTGCTGGTTGCTGAAGTAATCTCAGGGAAGCACAGAACGTGCTGAGTTGGAAGGGGCGCCCACTGACCCAGGATCATTGCATCCAGCTCCTGGCCCTGCACAGGACACCACAGCAATCCCACCATGGGCCTGAGAGCGTTGTCCAAATGCTTCTTGTCCCAAGACAGACTTGGCACAGGGACCACTTCCCTGGGGACCCTGTTCCAGTGCTCAGCCCTCCTCCAGGTGAAAAACTTTCTCCTGATATCCAGCCTAACCCTCCCCTGACTCATCTCCAGCCATTCCCCTGCTGATGAGAGTGAAGAGATTGCTGCTGGCCCCGCACTGCCCCTCGGGAAGATGTTGAAGAGCTCAGCGAGGTCTCACCTGAGTCTCCTCCAGCTGAACAAACCAAGTGTCCTCACCTGTTCCTCACAGACCCCTCCAGACCCTTCCCCATCCTTGTGACCCGTTGGTTGTTGTTTGTTTTTTTTTTTTTTTTTTCCCTTTCCTTTTGTTTCTTTGTTACTCGTGGAATTTCCCCCCACTGAGTTGTTAAGAAGCACTGATGACTGGGGGAAGGGAAACTCCTCTGGGTTTTGGGAATTTCTCTCGAAGGGGGTGGGGGACAGAGATACCGGGAGAATGGGGGGCAGGTAAAAGAGACGAGGTTGGGGCAGCTGCACTCTCGCTCTTTGGTCTCGGAGCGGGACGGCCAGGCTGTCGCGTACGGCGAGAGAATTCACCGGTGTCGTTCAAGGTGAGGCCACCCCGGGGCAGAGCAGAGTGACAATCCCCTCCCTGGCCCGGCTGCTGATGCTGGGCTGCTGCCCCAGGACGCGGTGGCACTTTGGACTGCCAGGGCACTGCTGGCTCATGTTCAGCTTGCCCTTGGCCAGGACCCCCGGGTCCCTCCCCGCAGCTGCTCTCCAGCCTCCAATTCCCCAGTCCATAGCCAAGCCAGGGGCAGGATCTGCCCCTTGCCTTGTTAAACTCCACACCGCTGGTGACTGATATTTGGGAGGTCTCTCTGCAGAGCCTCTCTGCCCTCCAGGCAGTGACAACTCCTCCCAGTTTGGTGTCATCAGCAGATTTGCTGATTATCCCTTCAAGTGCTGTGTTCAGGTCGTTAAGGAAGATGTTGGGAGGAGCCCTGCAGAACCCTCTGGTGACCACTGCCAGCGTGGTGTCACCCCAGCCACTGCCACCCTCGGTGCCTGACCCGTGAGCCAGCTGCTCACCCATCCACAATGTGTTTATCCAGCTGTGTGCTGGAGACTTTGTCCAGAAGCATTCTGGGAGACACACTATCAAAAGCTTTGCTGAAATCCAGAAAGATTCCATCTACTGGCTTTCCTGGATCAACCAAGTGGGTTCCCCTGTCCTAGAAGGAACTCAGATTTCACAAGCAAGACTTTCTCCTTAGGAGGCCGTGCTGACTCTGACTGATGCCTGTATTGTCCTCCAGGTGTTTTTCAATACTTCCCAGAATAAACTTTTCTGTGATTTTATCAGGTATTGAAGTGAGACTCACAGCCCTGTAGTGTCTGGGGTCCTCCTTCTTGCCCTTCTTGAAAATCAGGACAACATTCTCCAGCTTCCAATCAGTTGGGACTCCTCAAATCCCAGATCTGAACTCTGCTCTGATTTCTCCAGGCGTAGTAGCCTGCTCACACCTGCATTTTGGAGCTTCTATTCTCCTCAGGCAAACCTACTCTAAAGGAGCAGCAGTGGTGAAAAGAATAAAATACTTCCTGATTACAGGCACAAAACCATTGCAGATAAAACAATCTCTTCAAAAGCTTTTTAAGGTGGAACTCACAGGGCACAAGTGAACTGCCATGAAAGTCAGGTTTGAAAAAAACCCTCTTAATCATGGGAATTTTTCATGGTTTACAGAAAGAGAACTGTAGAAGCCCTGCTTTAATGAGGCCCATCTATGCCATGGTTTGAAGCACTCTCATTTTCCTTTGAAGGAAATGTCTTTGTTGGCATGGTAAGAGATACATTTCATGAAATTACTTAATTGCATAAAATTAGTAATAAATGTTGGCATGACAATTGATTGCATTTCCTTTAGATAATTCAGAAAGTCAGTAAATATCAATTTGCTGCTACTCCCCACCCAATTCCCCTGTCATTCACAGTGATAAACATTCAGTAGGAATGTGAGGATGAGGTGATGTGTGATGTGGCAGCTGGAAGTGCAGTGATCTGTGATCCCAGTGCAGCTGGGTCGGCCCATCCATGTCCTCAGATGAGGTTCTGCAGGAATCAGAGTTCCCTGGGACCCACTGTGCTCCTTCAGCAATTTCACTTTACAGTGTGTGGTGCAGCTCCTGTCCACACACTGAGATGTTTTCTAACATCAGAGCTAGCTTGTCATGGCTCCATAACCTGTCTGTGTTTAGTACAAATTCCCAGCTTCAGGGGAACTTGAGGAATGCGTTATTCCAGAATAATTCAGGAATTCGAGACTGGCAGTTCTGAATTGCCTTAAGTGGACACACTGTACTTGTTGTTCTTTTGCAAAGCAAAGATAAGGAGCCTGTCATATTCTGCTGTTTAAATTGAATTGTCTGACTCCATTTCATGGGTCTTGGCGCCTTGGGGTGAGTTTACTGACATTTTGTGAACATTTTCTCCCTTGTGCATTTCAGTTCTATGTTTGAGGAACTGTTTCATGTGTTTTCCTGTAGAAAGCAGGTATTCTTTATTTGGCTGCATGTGTGGGGTGTAACTCCACCAAACTGACACAAATTGTTTCTATTGTTTATATACATACTCACTGATTTTCCTGGAATAAACATACATATGAGAATCAAAAATCATTCCTCAAAATTATGAACATAATGTCCCTTTCTGCACATGTCCTTCTGTCCTGGGGGGTCTCTTTGGTGGTCCCTGGTGGTTGGCAACCCCTAAGTCACACCTGAACTGGTAGAAGTTGGCACAACTGGGCTGGTTGCTTTCCAGGTCTTCTTCCTACAGAAAAAGCATTGTGTGGTTCCATAGGCCAATGGGTTTTTAAAAATAAGCATTGTATTAACCTGATGCCTTTTCTGGGGCTACCTTAAAACAGAGGTAAAAACAGAGGCCAGACAAAATTAAGGGAATTAAGAGCAGTTATATTTATTGAAGGGCCTTCAGGTACATCTCAGGCAGACAAAGCCCCCACCCCAGGAGCTACACTCAAAAAATGGATGACAGGTGACAGGTTTTCACAGTTTTATAAATTGGGTCCATTTGCATATTGGGGGGTTAATATTCCAATTACAGCTTCAGGTAATGAAGTAATTTACCCCAGGTTTGCTCCCCCCAAACTCACTTTTGTCTACATTTCTCAGGGCCTGAGGCAGTAAGGTGTCCTTGATTCCCAGGCCTGAAGAAGAATTGTTTTGTCTGACCAAAATGGGAAAGCAGTAGCTAACACTGTATATGGAGTTTATAGTTATACAGTAAAGAATTGCAGGATTAAAAATATATGAAAAATATAAAAGCTAAAATCCTAAGGCATCAAACCCACCAGGTGCAAATGATTCTTCACCTGGCAACCACACTGTGACCTTCTGAGTGTTGCTGGGAACACGGGTGTGAGCTGTAAGGGCTCTGACAAGAACTTTCTCTTCAGCCTGAACTTGCTGCTGCTCTGGCCCCAGAATGGCCATGGCTGTGGTGTATAACAGAGCAGGACGTGCTGCCTGGGGGAGGCTGAGTGTCCCCTTGTCCCTGGCAGAAATCCTGTGCATGGAGACTTGAATCTTGCAGCAGGTGCTGGGACTTTGCTCTCTCTGACAGGGTGGGAGAAAGAGATTTTGTTGTGAATCCTGGGACAACACAGACCTGTGGGTGAACGGCTGAGTCTGTGCCCACCGTGACCCACCACGAGCCCCCCCAGCTCTGGGCTGCCAGAATGGGAGCTGGCACAACCTCACTGCCAGCTGAGCTGAGCTCACCTGCTGTGAGCACGGGGGCTCTGGGTGCTGTCCTAAAGCTCTGCTGGCAACAGAGAGGGAAGGACTGGGGACACATCTGGGAGCTTGAGCTCCTCCTGCAGGGATCTTTCGTGTCCTGAAATCACTGGGTTTGCTCCATTTTGAAGGCTGTCATGGAGGCACAGGAAAGAACTGTCCATCTGAACTGCTAAAGATGCAAAGTTCTTGCTTAAGAACCGTCTTAATTGCTAAAGATGTTTTTAAACATCCATCAGACAGCTGCTCCTGAGGAAATGTGGCTCCCCAGGGATCTGAGGCTGCAGTCCCAGGACTGCTGTTGGCACAGTGGAAGTCACCACTTCAGCACCTTGGCTGGGCACTTTGTCCCTTCCCTGGGGCATTTCTGGGGATTTAGGTGACTCTGGTGACCTGCTTCAGGGCTAAGCCAGCTGAAAATTAAAGCTGAGAACTTCCTGTTAGCTTTGAGCCTCATGAAATGGACTGCAGGCACTTCAGTCCATCAGGGTGGGACTGGCAGTGCTGAATTAGAGCAGCCTAAAGTGGGCTGGGACTGGGGTCTTCAGGCAGAGGGCAGGAATTGCTCTGGGATTAGTGGAGTGAACCTTGAGGTGTGCTGTGGAGATGAAGCTTTTTACATCTTCAAATGTTAAATGCAACTCAGAAAGTGTCTAAACATCCAGATATCAACAGCTTTTTAGACAAAGTATGGAACACACAGGCTGGAAATCCCTGCTGTCTCCAGCACCCCAAACTTTTGCCATGTCGAACTTAAAGCTGCAGCCATTGAAAACAGCAAGATTTTCTGACAGTGGCTGATGCTGGTTGGTGGAGGAGACTGGAGAAATGGTTAAATGGGTCAAAACAACTGAAGTGTGTGTTTGGGGTGGGCAGAGCAAGTCCTGAAGGTGGGGAGGATCTCTGCTCCACATCCACCCACCTCAGCCCCTGCTCCACCCCAAAGTGGCTGCACAGCCCTTGGCACAGACACCAAAGTCCTCCCTGTGGGGACAGACCAGAGCAGGGAAAAGGTGGTATCTTTTACCTGTTTGAAAGAAGTGGAGGTCATTTGTGACACATCTGGATGAATTCTTCATAACACAGGGGTGGGAGAAAGGCAGGTTATTATTAGCCATGGGGATGGCTCAATCCCTGCAGAAATCTTCCCTGGAAACAAAGGAAACCCAGGTAAAACCCAATCAATACAACTCAGGGGGAGCCATGTGGGGGTTTGAACTCGGGGGGATCATCCCAACAGGGTTGAGGGGCCATTGCAGGCACCTCTTCAGGCCTGGGGAGTCTTGATGTCCTCACCCCCCACCTCCCCCTAGGAGGTCTGAGGGTCTTGGGGTGTCCTTGTCCCCAACTCTGTGCTCTGGGTGATCTTGAGTTGTTCTCCAGGCTGGCAAAGCAGCTGCAGGATTTGGGGGTCACAGGAAGTTTGGTGTCTCTACTTTGATGCTGTGTCCAGGATTTTGGGTCCTTGGTACAGGCAATTTTCCAGAGTTGGTGGTGGGAAAAGCCGGGTTTAGTTGGGAAAAGCTGGGTTTAGGTGTTGCCTTGGGACAGTGGGTGAAACACTGGGAATTCTGGTGCTGACAGGGGTTCTGCAGTTTCCACAGAAATTCCCCTTTGCTCTGCCCTTGATGAATCTGAAAGAGCCAGAGTCAGTTTGGGGTGAGCCCAGACTCGAGAGGAATTGAAAAGATGGTGGAGGGAGCCAGGGGGTGACTGGGAGCACTGGGAGTGAACTGGGAGCACTGAGGAGAGTCTGGGAGTGACACGGGGATGGCACTGGGAGCACTTGTAGGGAGATAAGGGGTGAAACTGGGATGGCACTGCAGGGAGCAACACTGAGTCCACCAGGAGTGAACTGAGAGTCAGCTGGGAGCACTGGTTGGAACTGGGAGCAGGGAGGGGAACCAGGGAATCCTGCTGGGAGCTGTAAGGAGAACTGGGAGCACTGGGAGGGGGCACTGGGAGCAGTGGACACCCCATCACGTGTCCCTGTTGCTCAAGTTCAGCTCCCCCCTGGCTGGGCAGGTGGGGAGGGGTCAGGGGGGGTCCCCGTGGTTTTTGGGTATCCCCAGCAGTGAGGGTTTGATTGACAGCTGGGGGGAACAGACGGAGGGGGGCTGGGGGTGCTGGAAATTGAGTCCCCCTTCCCCCTGAACGCCCCAATCTCCACCCATGGCAGCTCCTGGATCCCCTGTCCTGGTGCTCAGACCTGCCCGTCCTCGCTGGTCACCCGCTGGTGACATTGCCAGCAGTGGGACGCGGGGGGTGGTGCGGGAGGAGCGGAGCCTTGGCCCAACCCAGACCCTTCCCCCACACACATCCCCAGCCCCACTGAGTCCCAAAACCTCCCGGTCCCTCTTATTTCCGCGGGTCCCTGACACTTACCAGGGTCCCTGCCACTTCCCTGGATCTCTGTCCCTTCCCAGGGTCCTTGTCCATGGCTGGCTTCACTCGTCCCGCTCCCAGGGGCCCCGACGGGGAAGGGGGGTATCCGGGGCAAGAAGCGGAAGGGGGTGAAACGTTTGTTTCCTGGAAAGGTTTCTCCAGGCGTTGTCCTTCCCATGACTGCTGAACCGTGCCTTTCCCCCACCCCTCGCCCGGGTCCCGCTCAGCCCCGGCCGGGTCCGTCTGCCCAGGATCGGGCTCTCCTGTGGAGCCCCCACATTCAGATTAATCCCTGCCAGAGCCACTGATTCCCGGAGTGAGAGGGAAAGGGGCGGGCCAGGAGTGGGATAAAGGCTGAGCCAGACGGCCGGAGGTGGCAGAGCTGTGACAGGACAGGCATGGACAGCGACAACAGCACCACCGGGGGCTCTTCATATCTCCCTTCCGCTCCTGGTGGCCATGGAGGTGCCACCACGAGTGTGGCGACACCAGGGGACAAGCAGCCATGGAGGTGCCACCATGGGTGTGGTGATAGCAGGACACACACAGCCATGGAGATGCCACCATGAGCGTGGCAGTGCCAGTAGACACGTGGCCATGGGGTGGCAATGCTGGAGGGTGTGACAGTATGACAGTGACGAGTTGACGTGGGGCCAAGCTGGGGTGGCTCCGTGTCTGCCCCGTGGGGACGGCAACCATGGGGCATGGCCCGGTGCCATCATCAGTGCCAGGCCTGGCATGGGGACATGCAGGAACATCCCCTGGGGACAGGGAGGACCAGGCACCCTGGGGGGCTGTGCCAGACCAGCACCTGCCACCCCACACCCCAAAATTCATCACCCCCACCCAACACCATCATCACCCCAAAATTCATCACCCCCCCAAACTGACACCCAAACCATCCCCATCACTGCCCACCCATCATTGTCAGCCCCAAAATTCATCATCCCCCACCCATCATCATCACTATCCCATAACCCATCACCCTCAAAACCATCCCCATCATCACCCCCCAACCATCATAATCACCCCAAAAATCATCACCCCCCCACCCATCACCCTAAATTTTCCCCCACCCCATAACCCCTCAGCCCCCACCCATGCCCCCCTCACCTGCCCCATCCTGCACCCCCAGCTCTGCCCTGGCTCCGCTGTTGCTGTGTCCCCTCCTCCTGCCCACGGGGTGCAGGTACCACGGCAGGGGTGGCCTTGTCCCCTTGTGTCCCCTCATGTCTCCTCGTGTCCCCTCGGGTCCCTGTGGCTCTTTGGGTGCTTGGAGGGGGTGGAAAACACCCTCTGGAACAGGGACCAGCGTGCACTGGCCTTGGGGACATCCCTGTCGCCCCCGGTGTCAGGGTGGCTGCAGGAGCATTTCCAGCCCTGCAGCCGTGCCCAGCGCTGGCACCTCGGGACCCCCAACCCTCTCGGTGTCCCCTCCAGGGGTGGCAGCGGTCATGGTGCCATTTGTAGATCTTCAGTAGGGCGGGGAACTCAGGATGGGGCCGGGTGGGCTTCCACCTCCATCGGGGGGTGAGGGGGGGAGTAGAGTTTGTGGGGTTCAGGGGGTGGATTTCGGGGTGGTGGGATGAGGAGAGTAATTTTGGGGGATCCTGGGGCTGGATTTGGGGTTGGTGGGATGGGCAGAGTCACGTTTGGGGGGGTCCAGGGGCTGAATTTGGGTGTGGTGGGAGGCGGGGGAGTCTTTTTGTGGGAAGGAATTTGGGGTGGCGGGATGGGGGGAGGCATTTTTGGGGCTGGATTTGCAGTTGTGGGGTTGGGAGAGGGATTTTGGGAGTCCCTGGGTGGGTTTGGGATGGGGAGAGTTATTTTGGGTAGTCCAGGGGCTGGATTTGGGCATGGTGGGATGGGCATCCCCAACCTGGCATCCCCACCTTGAGGGGTCCCCAATATTTAGGGTTCCAAATCTGCCCATCCAGGTGTCCCAATTTTTTGGGTGCCCACACCAGGTGTCCCAAATTTGTGGGGTCCCACATCCCCAAGGAGCCCCTGCCCACCCAGGGGTCCCAATTTTTGGGTTCTCCTGCCTACCCAGGGGGTCCCCACCCAGTGGCTGCCCACGCCAGCCCCCATCCCTGCCAGGGACAGAGGAACAGGGTGATGGGGGGACAGAGTGACATGTGCCCTGCCACCCCCATGCCCCAGGAGCAGGCAGGACCAGACCCCTCTCCCCCACTCCCCCGAAACCTGGGGACACCCCTGAGTCCCCCTTTGTCCCCCTGGGGTGCCCCTCAGCGGGGGGTCACCATGGGGACACCGCAGGACCCCCTCTCTCTGCCATCCCCGAGGTGGCACCTGCACTTTCTGTCACCTCCACCCGCCAATTTGTCACCAGCGCCCCAAAGCGAGGGTGGCTCACATCCTATGGGTGGCAGGTGAGACATTTTTGGGGTCACCCCCCGCCACTTCCACCCCACACATCCCCCCGAGGATGCTGCCCCGTGCCCCCGTGCTGCCCTGGCTGTAGCATGCCCCAAGGCGACCTTGGGGACTTTGGAGACAGTCCCTGTGTCCCCCCACCCTGGTCCCCGTGGTACCATCCAGACTGGGATCCATGGCTCTGGTGTCCATCTGGACCTGTGTCCAACCTCTCCCGCCACGGTCCATCTTAGGCTCCCTGGCTGGGGCCCCTCCTCACTGCAGAGTGGACAAGACCCACGGTCAGTCCCAAGATGACCCCAAACCCCCTCCCACCAACCCCACCAGGCCACCCACCCTGAGCCCCGGTGCCACCAGTGTCCCCTGGAAGCCAGACCAGCTCTGGATCTCCTGGAAGAGGAGAGCCACAGTCCTGGGCCGGGGACTCGAGGGCGTCCAGGATGGTGAGCACCAAGTCCATGTGGCACAGTGGGGACATCTGGGGACATGCCTGCGGGGGACAGGAGATGAGGTGTGAGGGGAGTTAAGGGCTGGAAAAGGGATTGGGTGGGGGGGATGCATGCAAAAATGTACCAGAAGCAAGGGGAGAGTTCCAAAAATTGGGGGAAAGGATCCAAACCAGAGGGGAAAGTACTCAAAATAGGGGGGAAAGGATCCAAAATGGGTGGGGAAGGACCCAAAACACGGGGAAAGGGCCCAAAATTGGGGGAGGGAGGACCCAAAATCAGAGGACAATGGTTGTCACAGGGTCACAGGCTGTCACAGGGTGTTGAGGCGTGCCCCTACCTGTGCTCAGCACCAGCAGCAGCCATGGGAACATGCTGAGGGACAGGGGGACACCCTGCAGGACAGAGGGACACCCTGCCCCGGGCCAGGGACCTCGGGGACTTTGCCCCAGCGGGAGCAGGGAACAGGGACATAGTGGGAGGGACTGGGACACACAGAAGGAGACAAGAACAAACGGGGGAGATGGGGACAGGGACTCGCAGGGGGCACAGGGACACACAGAGGGGTGACAGGGAGCCATGGCAGGGGATGGGGACAAACGGAAGGGACACAATGCCACCAGGACACACACCAAGGGACAATGTTACCACACCTGTGGGGACCCTGCCCCCAGGACGCCTCTGGTGACACCCAGCATGGGCCCACATGACCCCACAGGTGACACTGACCCCTGCCCTGTCCCCAGGGGTGTTTGGAGTCCCCTGAGCGCAATGGCCCTGGGACACCCTGGTGGCTGTCACTTGCTCCTGGGCCACTTGTCACCAGCTGAACAAGTTCCCATCCTGCCCTGGTAGGGGTGACATTCAGCTGGGACATCACAATGGTGGCAGGAACTGCACCAGGCAGCGCTTCACCATGGCTGAGATGAAGGTGCTGGTGCTGGCGGCACTGTGGTGGCATTGATGCTGTCCCAGTTCATGTTCCCATCCATGTTCATGTCCTTCCATGTCCCCCCATGGCCACTTCCAACTCAGGTCCCCACCCATGGCTGTGTAACCACATATCCTCATCCATGCCTTAGTTCAATGTCTTTATTTTTACCCCAGTTTCAGGGCTTTCAAAGGTATGAACAGAAACCTTTGTGTTTGAAGGCCAAAACAAAAGAATCTACGTGTCCCTGCCAGCAGAGCATCCACATGCTTGGGTGGATGGACAGAACTTTTTTTGGAGGGGTTTCTACCCCACCACCTCCAGAATCATGGGTTTTGCCCCAGTCCAACCCCATTTGGCTGTGGAAGATTCCCATGGGCCAGAGAGAACTAAAAGGATGGATTTATGTTGGAGAAGACCTCAAAGGCCAGCCAGTGTTACTTGATGCCATCAAAAGACACAAAAAGTAAGATTTTTCTGGGGTCAGAAGTTGACAAATCTGCTCTCCACAATGGATTTCTGATGTTGGTCAGTGGATGTGTCCAGGTGCCCACAGGGAGCCAGGAGAATGTGGAGCCCCCAGCCAGGTGTCTTCCCAACATGGATCACCAGCAGCATGGATCACTGGGGCTCTGCCCCAGCACCGGGGGTCACTGGGGATCATCCAGTATGGATCCTCCTGTGGGGGATGGAGCTGGGGAGCTGGAGCAGCACACAAAGCTGTTCCTGTACTCAGGGCACTCCCACGGCTTCCCTCAGTGCTGGCTGCATTGGTGTTGGGTCAAGGCTGACCTCTGTGAGAAGCTCTTCCCACACTGGGGACACTCGTAGGGCCTCTCCCCGGTGTGGATGCGCTGGTGAGTGACGAGGCTGCACTTGTGCCTAAAGCCCTTGCTGCAGTCATGGCAGCGGAAGGGCCTCTCCTCTGTGTGAATGCGCTGGTGCTGGAGGAGACTGGAGCTGGTCTGAAACCTCTTGCTGCATTTGTCACACTCATAGGGCCGTTCCCCAGTGTGGCTCCTCTGGTGGACAGTCAAGTTGGCATGCTCACAGAAGCTCTTCCCACACTCCTCACACTTGTAAGGCCGTTCTCCCGTGTGGATTCTCCAGTGGCGGATCAGGTTGGAGCTCTCACTGAAGCTCTTACCACATTGCCCACACTCATAGGGCTGCTCCCCAGTGTGGATTCCCATGTGGCAGATCAGGTGGGAGCTGTGGCTGAAGCTCTTCCCACATTGCCCACACTCGTAGGGTCGTTCCCCAGTGTGGCTCCTGTGGTGGCAGATCAGATCAGAGCTCGTCCTGAAGCTCTTCCCACACTTCCCACACTCGTAGGGCTGTTCTCCTGTGTGGCTGCTCTGGTGGGTAATCAGGGTGGACCAACTGAGGCTCATGACATTGTCGAGTTGTGTGACGACTGTCACGTGCTCGCTGCACCTTTGCTGGCAGGGGTAAACCCCAGAGGCCTTAGGGCCTTGGAGCTTTGGCAGACCAATGTCACCCAGATTGCTGAGTTTGGTCGGCTCAAGTATGTGCATGTCACGGTGGACACGTGGGAAGGTCCCTATGATCTTATCGCTTTGGGGCATGGGTATGCTTGCGTATCCACAGATCCTGGGGTATGCTGGGTACCTTCAAAGTGTGTTTGACCTGACCTGTGACCGCAGAGACAGAATCCGGCCGACGGGCAAAATGGAAACTGTGACCAACCTGAAAGGCATCAAGTGGGTGAATCACTGAGTGATGACTTGGATGCAGACAATGCGAGTGATCACTCCAATGATTCCTCCACAAATGGACACAGAACATTGTTCATTTTTCTTTTTTCACATTGTTCATTTTTTCTTTTTTTTTTTAATGGAAAAGGGTCAGATGTTGCCCTGTTTTTTTAAGTTCCTTCTAAGCCTTCTGATGTTTACATTCTTGTAACAAACTTTCTCACGCACTTTATGTAAATAACTTACTGTTTTGCATTCTTTTATGGAGGAGGAGAAATTTGATGGACTGTTGGTTTGTCCAGTGTCATTGGAGAGGTGGCACTGTCATCCTCCAATCCACTGTCACTTTTGGAAATCTATAAATTAAACTTTCAGAAGTCAGAATTAAACTTTCCTTCTTTTTTTACCTTGGAGAATCCAGTGTCCACGTCATTTTATTTCGTGTCCTAGAGCGACACTTACTCCATCCCAGTATGATCCCAGTCTCCCTCAGTGTGATTGCAGTCTGCCCTGGCATGGGCCCAGCTGCTCCCGGTATGATCCCAATATGATCCCAGTACAATCCCAGTCACTGCCTTGATACCACTCCTGGGATCCCCCAGGCCTCTCAGCGTTCCCCCCTCCCAGATCTCCCTAGAGGAGCACCAAGGGCTGGCAGTGCCCAGCCAGGGTCCCCAGCCAGCCCCAGTTTGGATCTGCAGCCCCCAGTTTTGCCAGTTTCCCTCTCCTTTTTCCCGGGCCAGGTTCCCCCGCCCCCAGTGCTGGGAACAGCCAAAAGCCCTGTGCTGCCCATCTCAAGCTGTGCCGGCTCCATCCCCACTCCTGCCGCGGGCTGTGGGGGCTCCGGGAACGGGGCACCGAGGGAGTGAAACCCCGCACAGTCGGTTGGCAAAAACATTGTACACCATCAATCATCTTATGGTGCAGCAGAACTCAAATAACCTTGTCCTTTTGAATCACCATCTCTTGTTGCAGGCTGCAGACGAGGCACATCAGTCTCGAGCAAAGGTTCGGGTGTGGAATTCAGTCACCAAACAGTGGGAAGGTCCCTATG
>NW_024367318.1:0-1753 GCF_014805655.1 Passer montanus
CTGGGACGGACTGGGAGGGACTGGGATCAGACTGGAAGGGACTGGGGGGGACTGGGGGACACTGAGAGACACTGGGGGACACTGGGAATGACTGGAGGGACTGGGGACACACCTGTACATGGGGTCACACCTGGTCACACCTGTACCTGGGGACACTGAGGCCGCACTGGTCTGTACTGGTCTGTACTGGGCAGTCGGTGGTGGCCCCCGAGCACGTGCGGGGGTACCTGTACGTGGAGGCCCTGGGGTCACACCTGTACAAGGGAATGCCCCAGCAGCCCCCCCCTGTCCCCCCAGCCCCTGCAGATCAAGTCGGTGGTGGCCCCCGAGCACGTGCGGGGGTACCTGTACGTGGGGACACTGGGGGCACACCTGTACAAGGGGACACCGGGGTTATACTGGGGTTACACTGGGCTGTCTCCAGGCTGTTCCTGGTGTCACACCAATGTCACACCGATGTCACCCCGTGTCCCCAGCCCCTGCAGATCAAGTCGGTGGTGGCCCCCGAGCACGTGCGGGGGTACCTGTACGTGGAGGCACAGCTGTGTATGGGGTCACACCTGTACAAGGGATCACCATAGCTGTACTGGGGTTACACTGGGCTGTTCCCAGTGTCACACCAATGTCACACCGATGTCACTGTCCCCCCAGCCCCTGCAGATCAAGTCGGTGGTGGCCCCCGAGCACGTGCGGGGTACCTGTACGTGGGGACACTGGGGGCACACCTGTACAAGGCACACCGGGGTTACACCGGGGTTATCCGGGGCTGTTCCCAGTGTCACACCAATGTCACAGCAGTGTCACCCTGTTCCCCCAGCCCCTGCAGACCAAGTCGGTGGTGGCCCCCGAGCACGTCAGGGGGTACCTGTACGTGGGGACACTGGGGGCACACCTGTACCTGCAGTCACTGGGGTTACACCGGGGTTACACTGGGGTTACACTGGGGTTACACTGGGCTGTCTCCAGGCTGTTCCCAGTGTCACACCAATGTCACACCGGTGTCCCTGTCCCCCCAGCCCCTGCAGATCAAGTCGGTGGTGGCCCCCGAGCACGTGCGCTCACCTGGGGACACACCTGGAGCTCACCTGGGGGGCTCAGGGCTCACCTGGGGGAGAGGGGGCTCACCTGGGGACACACCTGGGGACACACCTGGGGGGCTCAGGGCTCACCTGGGGCTAACCTGGGGACACCTGGGGGGCTCAGGGCTCACCTGGGGCTAACCTGGGGACACCTGGGGGGCTCAGGGCTCACCTGGGGCTCACCTGGGGCTCCTGTGGCCAGGTGGATTACGTGGAGCCCAGCCAGAACCAGATCTCCCTGAAGATGATCCCCAGGATCGACTTTGACCGCATCAAGGCCCGGATGAGCCTGGTGGGGGAGGGGAGGGGATCCTGGGGCAGGGGATCACCTGGGCAGGTCCCTGAGCAGATCCCAGGGCAGTGGATCCCCAATCAGATCCTGAGTCAGTGAATCCCTGATGAGATCGCGGCTCACTAGATCCCAACTCAGATCCCCTAGCAGATCCCAGCCCAGCAGATCCCAGCCCAGCAGATCCCCATTGGGATCCCTGCTCAGTGGCTCTCCCAGCTCAGTGGATCCCTGATGAGATCCCAGCTCAGATCCCCTGTCAGATCCATCCCAGTGGATCCCATCCCAGTGGATCCCCTCTGGTCCCCCCCGAGCAGACCCCAGCTCAGATCCCCTATCAGATCCCCTATCAGATCCCATCCCAGCTCTGGATCCCCTCTGGCCC
>NW_024367319.1:0-1750 GCF_014805655.1 Passer montanus
GATCCCTGCGGGGAGCCCGGAGCTGGGGTGCCTGCACCCCAAAACCCCCGGACATCGGGGACCCCAAAACCCCCAGGACATTGGGGGGTCCCTGCACCCCAAAACCCCCCAGGGCATCGGGGACCCCAAAACCCCCGGGACATCGGGGACCCCAAAAATCCCCCTTGGGACATCGGGGACCCCAAAACCCCCAGGACATTGGGGGGTCCCTGCACCCCAAAAAACCCCCCAGGACATCGGGGACCCCAAAAATCCCCCTCGGGACATTGGGGACCCCAAAAACCCCCAGACACTGGGGTGTCCCTGCACCCCAAAAACCTCCAGGACATTGGGGACCCCAAAACCCCCCCAGAACATGGGGGTGTCCCTGACCCCAAAACCTTCCAGGACATCAGGGACCCCAAAAATCCTCCTTGGGACATTGGGAACCCCAAAACCCCCCAGACACTGGGGGGTCCCTGCACCCCAAAACCCTCCAGGACACTGGAAACCCCCAAACCCCTTCTGGACATCGGGGTGTCCCTGCACCCCAAAAACCTCCAGGACATCGGGGACCCCAAAAATCCCCCTTGGGACATCGGGGACCCCAAAACCCCCAGGACATTGGGGGGTCCCTGCACCCCAAAAAACCCCCCAGGACATCGGGGACCCCAAAAATCCCCCTCGGGACATTGGGGACCCCAAAAACCCCCAGACACTGGGGTGTCCCTGCACCCCAAAAACCTCCAGGACATTGGGGACCCCAAAACCCCCCCAGAACATGGGGGTGTCCCTGACCCCAAAACCTTCCAGGACATCAGGGACCCCAAAAATCCTCCTTGGGACATTGGGAACCCCAAAACCCCCCAGACACTGGGGGGTCCCTGCACCCCAAAAACCTCCAGGACATCGGGGACCCCAAAAATCCTCCTTGGGACATTGGGAACCCCAAAACCCCCCAGACACTGGGGGGTCCCTGCACCCCAAAACCCTCCAGGACACTGGAAACCCCCAAACCCCTTCTGGACATCGGGGTGTCCCTGCACCCCAAAAACCTCCAGGACATCGGGGACCCCAAAAATCCCCCTCGGGACATTGGGGACCCCAAAACCCCCCAGGACATCAGGGTCCCCAAAAATCCCCTCCAGGACATCGGGGACCCCAAAACCCCCCCCAGCACACCAGGGACCCCCTAATTCCCCCCAGGACATCGGGGTCCCCAAAATCCCCCCCAGGACCTCGGGGTCCCCCCAGATATTGGGGTCCCCCAGTTCCAGGTCTCCCCTCAGGGTTTTGGGACCCCCCAGTTCCAGGCTCCCCCTCCTTCACCGGGGTCCCCCCTAAGCTCTGAGGAGTCCCTGAGGGAAAGTTTGGGGTTCTCCCTCTGTCCCCTCTTGGGATTTTGGGGTCCCCCCGCAGTCTTTGGGGTCCCCTTTGCAGTTTTTGGGGTGCCCTCGTGGTTTTTGGGTCCCCACAGTTTCTTGGGTGCCCTCACAGTTTTTGGGGTCCCCCCCGTTTTTAGGGTCCCCCCTCTTTCTGGGGTGCCCCCCACGTTTTTTGGGATCCCTCCCATTTTTGGGGTCCCTCTGCGGTTTTTGGGGTCACCCCACAGTTATTGGGGTCCTGCTGCAGTTTTTGGGGTGCCCCTGCAGTTTTTGGGGTCCCCCCCCATTTTTAGGGTCCCCCCCTGAGGTTTTTGGGGTCCCCCCCGGGTTCTGGGGCCCCCCTGTGGTTTTTGGGGTCCCCCCCGGGTTTTGGGGCCCCCCTGTGG
>NW_024367320.1:0-1749 GCF_014805655.1 Passer montanus
TTTTGGGCAAAAAAATGGGGTGTTGCGGTCAAAAAATGGGGTTTTGGGGTCAAAAGTTGGGGTTGGAGGACGTCAACGAGCGCCGCGACATCCTGCCCGACTACGAGCTCAAACTCATCCACTACGACAGCAAGGTGACTGTAGATTTTGGGTCAAAAAATGTGATTTTTGGGCAAAAAATGGGGTTTTGGGTCAAAAAACGGCAATTTGGGGTCAAAATCTGGGAGTTTGAGGTCAAAAGTTGGGGTTGGAGAACATCAACGAGCGCCGCAACATCCTGCCCGACTACGAGCTCAAGCTCATCCACTACGACAGCAAGGTCGGCGTTTTTGGGGCAAAAAACGGGAGTTTTGGGTCAAAAAATGGGATTTTTGGGTTTTAAGGTCAAAATTTGGGGTTTTGGGGTCAAAATTTGGGGTTTCATCTTGGATTGGGGTTTTGGGGTCGAAATTTGGGGTTTTGGGGTCAAAATTTGGGATTATGATGAGCCTGGAGGACGTCAACGAGTGCCACCACATCCTGCCCGACTATGAGCTCAAACTCATCCACTACGACAGCAAGGTCGGTGAGTTTGGGGCAAAAAACGGGAGTTTTGGGTCAAAATTTGGGGTTTTGGGGTCGAAATTTGGGGTTTTGGGGTCAAAATTTGGGATTATGATGAGCCTGGAGGACGTCAACGAGTGCCACCACATCCTGCCCGACTATGAGCTCAAACTCATCCACTACGACAGCAAGGTCGGCGCTTTTGGTGCAAAAAATGCGATTTTTGGGCAAAAAAATGGGGGTTTGGGGTTGAGATTTGGAGATTTGGGGTCAAGAATTGGGGTTGGGATGGCGCTGGAGGACATCAACGAGCGCCGCGACATCCTGCCCAACTACGAGCTCAAGCTCATCCACTACGACAGCAAGGTCAGTGGTTTTAGGGAAAAAAACGGGAGTTTAGGGCAAAAAAATGGAGTTTTGGGGTGAAAAAACGGCAATTTGGGGTCAAAATCTGGGAGTTGGAGGTCAAAAGTTGGGGTTGGAGGACATCAACGAGCGCCGCGACATCCTGCCCGACTACGAGCTCAAGCTCATCCACTACGACAGCAAGGTGACTGTAGATTTTGGGTCAAAAAATGGGATTTTTGGGAAAAAAAAAGGGGTTTTGCGGTCGAAATTTGGGGTTTTGGGGTCAAGATTTGGGAGTTGGAGGTCAAAAGTTGGGGTTGGAGAACATCAAAGAGTGCCGCCACATCCTGCCCGACTACGAGCTCCGACTCATCCACTACGACAGCAAGGTCGGTGGTTTTGGGTGAAAAAACGGGGATTTTGGGTCAAAATTTGGAGTTTTGGGGTTTTGGGATGAAAAAATGGGGATTTGGGTTCAAAATTTGGGACCATGATGGCCCTGGAGGACATCAACGAGCGCTGCGACATCCTGCCCGACTACGAGCTCAAACTCATCCAATACGACAGCAAGGTGACTGAGATTTGGGGCAAAAAATGGGGATTTTGGGTCAAAATTTGGAGTTTTGGGGTTTTGGGGTGAAAACACGGGGATTTGAGGTCAAAATTTGGGATTATGATGAGCCTGGAAGACATCAAGGAGCACCATGACATTTTGGCCAACTATGAGCTCCGACTCATCCACTGCGACAGCAAGGTCAGTGAGATTTGGGGTAAAAAATGGGATTTTTGGGGTTTTAGGGTCAAAAAACGGGGATTTTGGGTCAAAATATGGAGTTTTTGAGCCAAAATATGGTTTTG
>NW_024367321.1:0-1749 GCF_014805655.1 Passer montanus
CAGCACGGCCTCCTGGGGACCCCAAAGTCAGGGGGTCAGACCCCAAATTCGGGGGGAAGACCCCAAATTCCAGAGCAAACACCCCAAATTCTGGGACTCAGATGCAAAATTCTGGGGCTCAGACCCCAAATTCCCGAGCAAACACCCCAAATTTTGGGGCTCAGACCTCAAATTCCGAGGCTCAGATCCCAAATCTGGGGGCTCAGATGCAAAATTCTGGGGCTCAGACCCCAAATTCCCGAGCAAACACCCCAAATTTTGGGGCTCAGACCTCAAATTCCGAGGCTCAGATCCCAAATCTGGGGGCTCAGATGCAAAATTCTGGGGCTCAGACCCCAAATTCCCGAGCAAACACCCCAAATTTTGGGGCTCAGACCTCAAATTCCGAGGCTCAGATCCCAAATCTGGGGGCTCAGATTGCAAATTCTGGGGCTCACACCCCAAAGTTGGGGGTCACACTCCAAATTCTGGGGGCAGACCCCAAATTCAAGACTCAAACCTCAAATTTCAGGGCTCAGACCCCAAATTCCAGGATTCATATCCCAAATTCTGGGCTAAGACCGCAAATTCTGAGGCTCAGACCCCAAATTTTGGGGCCCAGACCCCAAATCCCGGGGCTCAGATCCCAAATCCTGGGGCCCAGACCCCAAATCCTGGGACTCTGATCCCAATTTTGGGGGCCCAGACCCGAAATTTGGGGGCCCAGACCCCAAATCCCAGAGATCACACCCCAAATTTGGGAGTCTAGAGCCCAAATTTGGGAGCCCAAACCCCAAATCCCAGAGCTCAAACCCCAAATCCCAGAGCCCAGACTCCAAATTTTGGGACCCAGACCCCAAATTTGGGGGCCCAGACCCCAATCCCAAACCCAGACCCCGAATTTGGGGCGTCCCCACCTGCGAGGGCGGCTCCTCGGTGACCTTCAGCCTCCTCTCCACCTTCTCCTCCTCCCTCCTCCTCCTCGTCTCCACCTCCAGCGCCCGCAGCAGCAGGTCCTGCAAAGAGGGCACCCCAAAAACCCTCCTCAGACCCCAAAAACCACCCCAAAACTGTCCCAGAACACTGCCCCAAAAACCCTTCTGAGACCCCAAAAACCACCCCAAAACTGTCCCAGAACACTGCCCCAAAAACCCTTCTGAGACCCCAAAAACCACCCCAAAACTGTCCCCAAATCACCACAAAATATACACCCAAAATTGCCCCAAAACCACCCCAAAAACCCTCCTGAGGCCCCAAAAACCACACCAAAAACTGACCAAAAACCTGTCCCAAAAACACCACAAAAAAGCCACCCAAAACTGCCCCAAAATGACCCCAAAACCCAGCCCAAGAACTGCCCCAAAAATCCCTCTGAGACCCCAAAAACCACCCCAAAAACTCTCCCAAAACCACCCTAAAAACTGCCCCAAAAATTCTTCTGAGACCCCAAAAACCACCCAAAACGACCCCAAAAACTGCCCCAAAACCACACGAAAAACTATCCCAAAACGACCCCAAAAACTGCCCCAAAACCACACGAAAAACTATCCCAAAACGACCCCAAAAACTGCCCCAAAACCATCCTAAAAAATCTTCTGAAACTCCAAAACCCACCCCTTAACTACCCCAAAACTGCCCAATTTCACCCGAAAAACTTCCCCCAAAATCACCCAAGTTTCACCCCAAAAACCTCTCTAGACCCCCCAAAACCCCTCAAGACCCCCCAAAACCCTCTCAAAACCCCCCAAAAACCCCTCAAGACCCCCCAAA
>NW_024367322.1:0-1786 GCF_014805655.1 Passer montanus
AGGTCTTATTTCACTTCTGGAGGCATCCTCAGCCATGGCAAGTAAACCTTAACAAGCAGGCTTTTTGTCTTTGTTTTTACCTTTTTATTTTAAAAGGGAAAGGATGACACTGAGAAATTAAGAAATTACACAGGGGAGAGTTGTAAGCTGCTTTTCAAAAGCAAAAATGAAATAGAGTAATCTTCCCCCTTGGCTCATGCCTGCCATTGCCTCAACAGCCTCTTACAAATGGGGTGTAATTGCAGGGGGGGCTCTGTTTTGTCTCTAACCAGTGCTGCCCTACTCCCCACTCTGTTCCCTTCCATGTCATGCGAGTCTGAATACTTTCTGGCAGTTGGAATGTGTTTCTGTGGTGCATCAGAGACAGGCCCAAGTTTTTAAGGCATTTGTTGGGTGGAAAGCTGGCTGAGGAAGCCAGGAGAAGCTGTCCTGCTTTTGGGCTCTAACACGCGTCTCTGGCTGGCCATGAAAGATTGGAGTGCTTGCCCTTGAAGAATTCTGAGCTTGGCTTTCACATCCAGACATTTCTTATCTTGAATAAAATACCATGTCTGAATCTCAGGTGGTATCCCTGTACTTCTCTTGCTTTTTCTCCCCACCATGATTTGTCAAAAACTAAACCCAGTCCTTTTGCTAATAATAAACCTCATTAAGATTTGCAGTTGGACTTCACATGCAGCACACACTCATCTGTTCTTTGCAGGTTGGGAAAAGCTCTCACCCACCTTCCCACACCTCCCTGAAATCTGGGTACAGCCCACTTTATGCTCTATCCATATAAGTTACTAATATTTTGTCACAGGGGATGTTTACAGTTTGTTAATGAGCTATTAATGTTCTGCATCTAAGACTAAAGCAGAAACAAAAAAAGGGTTGATGTAACAACTAAGTCCTTAAATCTGAGCCAAGTGAGAAAGAAATTCCTGATGCTCTCAGTCAGTGAGAGCACAGCATGTTTCAAACAGACCAACTCTGGTTCTGGCTCACTTGGATGACTTGAAGTCACCCAGGAAAGAGGTTTGTCCTCTGAGCATTTAATCATCAATCTACTTATTACCTAATACATGCTTTGCTCTTATTCCTTTTGATCTATCATACAGTTTCCATCTTATCACTTGCTTAAAACTCTCGATTCCCGGTCAGGGAACCAAAAATGTTATGGTTTGACCCCGGCACAATGCCAGGGCTTCTATGAAAGGTATATTTCCAAAATGGTTACTGTGAGATGTGACTCGGAAACAGAACAAAGCAGGCTCCAACTTGGGAATGGAGGGAAAAACACAACACTTTATTAATCTACAACATAAGAGACAAAAGGGAAAGGAAAACAAATACAACAATCCACAATGGAATACTTCCAGAACACTTCTCTTCTTTCCACCTCTCTAACACCCAATCTCCTCTAACAGTGAATTCTCAATCTAATACCATCCTTCACACAACTTCTCTCCAGTTCATCAGGAGAGAGAGGAGTCTCGCTCTTGCACCATGGGCCTCCCCAGGAAACACAGTTGGAACTTCCTGTGCTTCCGTGTCACACTGGAGCATGTGTGTTGAAACTGTGCTCCAAGGAGCATTGATGATTGTGGGTTCCTTTATTTTGGTTCTGGAGAGGTAACAGGCTTTGTTTTTGTTTGTTTTCTTCAGACACTTGGCTCTTCTGCAGCCTTTCAGGCTCTCTCCTTTCCCCCTGGGCAGAAAGATTAATAGGAACCTGTGTCTGGGGAGAGCTCAGGTTTTCCTGCTTGCACTCAGGTTCTTGGCAGCTCCCCTCTCTCTCTTTCCC
>NW_024367322.1:1918-3949 GCF_014805655.1 Passer montanus
TCTTTCCCTTGGCACATCTGATGAAAATAAATCATGCTTTATGGTGGGAAGGGTTCAGGGGAAAGCTTGTCCAGCCAAGGGGTGCTGAGACTTGTCCAGGGCGGGGCTGTGGGGCAGCCTCAGAAATGGGATAGAAGAGAGAGGACAGTTTGCCAGCATTTGCCCACTTGCTTTCTTTGGCTCAGTTAAGGCATTTACTCTAAGCCTCCAACTCACCCAATGTTTTCATTACGTTCCCAAAGTTCTTCTTGGAACCGACAGAACATGTCACGCTCTGTACTAATTGTGTATTAAAATTGTATTTAAAAATCTACTTAATTCTTTGTGTTTAAAGCATCCTCCCATGGGGTGTGGATACTTGTGCTTGACTAACAGACTGTCACACAAGGTTAGCATTGCCTCTGTGGCATTAAATTAACTGGATGGTCCAGCTCTGTGAGCTCTAAATAAATAGGTACTGCAGTTGTAGGAAGCTATAAACGGGAGTAATGGGGTGTTTTTAAAGCATTTTGTTGTCTTAAGCTTAGAAACTGTTGTGCTGTGCTGTGAGCTGTTCCATTTCTTCCAAGGGAAGAAAAGCACACCATTATTTTTCTCCCAGGTGCCATCGGCGTCCTGTGTAAGGGCATTCCTCCCTGCAGGACAGTGTCTGGCCCAGAGGGCAGGGAAGGTGTGGCTGGTGGGAAGGAGCCCTTGATAACAGAAGAGCTGTGGATGGTGAGCCCAGCCTCTGACCTGAGGGTGAAAGGTGCAGCTGAGCAAGTCAACATGTGGCACTAACACCACAAGAGGTGATGCCAGCACAGAGAACTAAACAAACAAATATGCACACACACATATATACACACTGAGAGTTTAGTGAAAATGCAGCTCTCTCAAACACATTTCCACTGCCTGCCAGTCCCTGCAAATCTGTCACCATGCATGGGCTGGCATGCTTTGCCCTTTTGGGGCTTGGCACTGACAGAGTCAGTGCTGATGAGACATTTATGCCGGGAAATGCAAGAAATTAATTTCCTGCATTGATCAGTGAAAGGTGTCCAGGCTGGTTTCAATAATGAAAAATAACCCCAAGCACTGCAGCACTAAAGCTTGCAGTTAACTTTCTGACAAGGCTGCCCGCAGCAATCCCAGCTTCTGGAACAATTTCATGTGGAATTATGTGAATAGGTTTTAAAAGTTCAACTACAAATCATCATTTCACTAGGTAAGAGTAGTGGTGCAGGGGAGAAACTTTTTACTGCACTAGTTCTCTGTGAGAGTAATGCTCCACTTCATCTCTGCAGTAGCAACCTGGATGATAGGAAATTTATCCCAGGAATCTGAGCCCAGTTTTTCCTCCCTCTTTGGCAAGGCCCTTCATCAGATTCTGCACCAAACTAGAGTGTGAGACCTGACCTGGTTCTGGCAGCTGAAGCAGCCCTGAATTATTTTTCTGTTACTTTAACTGGTAGCAAATCGAAAGGAAATGGGGTCTCTTGGAAATTCCGAGGAGATTTAATAAGGAAATATTTTTAATTTTGGCTGTAAAGGGTTTAGGCACTGGAGAAATGTTGAATGGCAGAGATTCTGTTTAGAAGCTTGTTGTGACACAAATGCTCCCGTTCTCCTCTGCCTCTGCTGGGAGTTGATGCTGTGCTGTGGCCACCATTCCTACCCAGGTGTGCAAATACAACTCCATGTCCCACAAACACCTTCAGGGCCATTTTTCTCCACACTGGGTATGGTTTTGGGCACACCCTGTGCCTGAAGATGTGCTGATTACCTTTAGGTTGTCTGGGCCCTGCCATCTCTGCAGACCCTAAAAGCACCTTGCAGTTTGCTGGGGAGGAGAAGGAGCTCCCTGCTCATCAGTGTTGGCAGTGGAAGTGAAAGCAGCCGCAGGCTGCAGCATCCTAAAGCTTGTCCATTTCTAATCAGATCCCGGGGCTCTGGGAGTGCTCTCTGAGCCTGGACTGGTGAGGAGCAGAAGTGAATGTGGCACCTGAGGGTTGAGGTGAGAGGGAATGAAGTTAATAAAGTTCCTCCTGA
>NW_024367323.1:0-1726 GCF_014805655.1 Passer montanus
CCCAGTGTATTTTTAGACATTTTTGGGGTTTGTTTCTTCTCTTTTTTACGGTTTTGGCGGGGATTTTTTATGGTTTTGGGGTTTTTAAGGGGTGGGAAATAAAAGAGTTTGGAAGGGAAATGGCTCCCGTGGTTCCAGGTGGGGCTGGGGGGGTCCTGGTGGCCATGGTGGCACCTGGACAGTGACAGCCATGGTGGCACCTGAGTGCCCATGGTGACACCTGTGTGCCCATGGTGGCACCTGGACAGTGACAGCCATGGTGGCACCTGGACAGTGACAGCTCTGTGTTCATAGTGACACCTGGACAGTGACACCCATGGTGGCACCTGGACAGTGACAGCCATGGTGGCACCTGAGTGCCCTTGGTGACACCTGTGTGGTGACACCTGTGTGACCATGGTCACACCTGAACAGTGACACCGGCGTGCCCATGGTGGCACCTGGACAGTGACACCTCTCTGTCTGTGGTGACACCTGTGTGGTGGCACCTGTGTGACCATGGTGGCAGCTGTGTGCCCCTGGTCACACCTGGACAGTGACACCCGTGTGGTGGCACTGCCATGCCCTCGGTGACACCCGTGTGGTGGCACTGCCGTGCCCTCGGTGACACCCGTGTGGTGGCACTGCCGTGCCCTCGGTGACACCCGTGTGGTGGCACTGCCGTGCCCTCGGTGACACCTCTCTGTCCATGGTGACACCCCTGTGGTGGCACTGCCGTGCCCTCGGTGACACCTGAGTGCCCTTGGTGACACCTCTGTGGTGGCCCCTGCATGCCCTCGGTGACCCCCGTGTGGTGGCACTGCCGTGCCCTCGGTGGCCCCTCTGTGGTGGCACTGCCATGCCCATGGTGACACCTCTGTGGTGACACCTGAGTGCCCCTGGTGACACCCGTGTGGTGGCCCCTGCATGCCCTCGGTGACCCCCGTGTGGTGGCACTGCCATGCCCTCGGTGACACCTCTCTGTCCATGGTGACACCCCTGTGGTGGCACTGCCGTGCCCTCGGTGACACCTGAGTGCCCTTGGTGACACCTCTGTGGTGGCCCCTGCATGCCCTCGGTGACCCCCGTGTGGTGGCACTGCCGTGCCCTCGGTGGCCCCTCTGTGGTGGCACTGCCATGCCCATGGTGACACCTCTGTGGTGACACCTGAGTGCCCCTGGTGACACCCGTGTGGTGGCACTGCCGTGCCCATGGTGACACCTGAGTGCCCCTGGTGACACCCGTGTGGTGGCCCCGCCGTGCCCTCGGTGGCCCCGTGTGACCGCAGCAGGAAGTTTGAGGAGGGCGGGTGTGGCCGGGGGGCGTGGCCCGGGGGCGTGGCCCGGGCCGGGCGTGGCACCTGCGTCACCCGTGCCCGCGCATTTCTGCCGCCGGCGGGCACCGCGGGCACAGAGCCACGGCGGGCGGGACACTGGGAGCACTGGGAGCACTGGGACACACTGTGAGTGACTGGGATACACTGGGAGGCACTGGGAGCACTGGGACGGGCTGCAGCTGCCACTGGAGTCACTGGGAGCCACTGGGAGTGACTGGGAGCTGCGACTGGAGTCACTGGGAGCACTGGGAGCACTGGGAGCCACTGTGAGTGACTGGGAGGCACTGGGAGTGACTGGGACACACTGGGAGCACTGGGGAGGGCTGGGAGCAGCCCTGGGGCTAACTGGGAGGCACTGGGACACACTGGGAGCTCTGGGACAGGCTGCAGCTGCCACTGGAGTCACTGGGA
>NW_024367324.1:0-1746 GCF_014805655.1 Passer montanus
CAATACTCAGTGATCCAAAGGGAGAATCCCCTGGGATGTGGGAGCCCTTGGCAATCCTCATTCCTCAGCTTTAACCCAAGGACCTCACAGTGGCTCTGCCACATTTTGATGTCTAACCATGCATCACCTGACGAGTCTGAAAAAGTCTTTCTTAATGAAAATGGGTAAAAATGATACACAAAATCTCGGTTTTGACCAGAAAACAGCCATTTTATGGCCAGCTGGGTCATGGTGTATCCTGTGAAATGAATTTGTGCCTCAGTGGAATGAGCAGAGAGAAGGAAGATGTAAATGTACATGGAATATATGCCGCTGTTAACAGTCAGGAATCTCTCCATGTCTGCATCTTTCCCCATCTCGTCCCATCCTTTCTCAAATCCCTAAATCCTACCAGGCCACATCACAAAAATGAGTGGAAAACCAGCAACTCTTTTCCTGCTGAGCTTCAAAATTTCATCTTGACTTACCAAAGCTACAAGATAGAAATCAATTGAAAAAAAGCCAGAAGAACCACTAATTGTCTCTGTTATAATCTCTGTTATTATATGCTGCCATCGAGAAGTTATACTGGCATGAAAGTAGCAGATCAGAAAAAAATAATGACATTTTTTATATCTAGTTAGCAAAAAATCATTATTGACCTCTACCTGTGATGGGTAATTTCTTATATATAATTGTAGATGTTATATCTCATTTGGATAAGGTGTTTCTTTTTGCTTGTCCATGACTACTGGAAATGAAATAAATTTTACAGTACTTCTGACAGCTTTTGCAGAAAGGTATTTGCCCTTTTTTTCCATCCTCTCAGTCCTTTCTGGCAAAATAAAATAGCAAGATAATGTAATTTTACAAATACTTGTGTGACAATATTTCTGGTCTTATTGTAGTTTTCCTGCAGTTGAATTGTGTTGCAAAAAAATATTGGATTCAACAGAAATTCTTGGAAAGATCTGTCTTTTTATTCTGGTGGGTTTTTTTTCAAGTCAGGACCTTGTCTGTGTTACCCATAAAATATGAGGTGATCTATAAATCATAATAAACTTTTTAGCAAAATACTGCCTGAAATGCCATGAATATATGCCTGAAAAAGGGGAACACACTCAGATTTACAGTCTTGAGTGTTTTTTAATTCTTATTCTGCTTCAGGAAAAGCAAATGAGAGTAATTCAGCCAGGATCCTGGCCATAAGGAGAGGCAAATGGCAGCAACACACTGAGAAGCAGCCCATTCATATATTTTTAATTGCTGTTTAGAAACCACATAGACAACTGCACACCTGTTCTGTGCAATGAGCATTTAAGGTTTATTTAAAAATGTAGTTTAATTCAAAGCTGACTGGAAAGCTGTAGAAATCCCAGCTGAAGGGATTTCAACCATGTGCTGATGGGAGCATGTTGGTTTTTCAGTTCTGGCAGACCTGTAAATTGCTCTGTTGTTTTTTTGTTTGGCTGTTTTTATTTTTTATCATGCACCTATTCAATGTGTAGATCCTGATGGGTTGAGTTGGGTTCATCACATTGTGGCTACGTTAGTGAAGTGCATGATTTACATGAAGAAAACTGATTTCCATGGACTGAAAATTAATTTCCATTCATTTATTTCCATTTTTTTCTATTGGCTGCTAGCCGTGGTCTGCTGCAGAGACAGAAAGACACAGAGATATAAAATATTTTATGCATTTATCTGTGAATCATTTGAATCACACAATCCTAGAATAATTTGGGTTGGAAGGGACTTTAAAGATCA
>NW_024367325.1:0-1742 GCF_014805655.1 Passer montanus
AAAATTCCCAAAACAATCCCAAAAATTTCAATAAATATCCCCCAAAAATCCCCAAAAAACTCCCCAAAATCCTCCCCAAAAATCAAAAAAAATCCCCCAAAAAATCCGCAAAACCTCCCCAAAAATCCTTTTAAAATCCCCCAAAAATCCCCAAAAAACCGCCCCAAAATCCCCCCAAAAATAAAAATATCCCCCCAAAAATCCCAAAAACAATCCCAAAAATTTCCAAAAAAATCCCCCAAAAATCCCCAAAATTCCCTTTTTCCCCCCCAAAATTCGGGCATTTCTCACCATGCTGGAGCCGGGATTTTTTGGGGAATATTTTGGATTTTTTGGGGTTTTTTGGGTGGTCCCGATGGCTCCGAGGTTGTTGGTGGAGCAGGAAAAAAAAGCAAAAAAACCCCAAAAAAATCCCCAAAATCCCCAAAAATTCATTTAAAAATCCCGCCAAACCCCCCATAGATTTAAAAAAAAACCCGAAAAAATCCCCCCAAGCCCCCCCAAAAATTCCAAAAACCCAAAAGAATCCCCCAAAAAAATTCTAAAAAAAACTCCCAAAAATTCCCCAAAATCGCCAAAAATTTCCCAAAAAAACCCCAAAATTTTTAATCCCCCAAAAGTACCAAAAAACCGAAAAGCCCCGAAAAAAACCCGAAAAAAATCCCAAAAAACCCAAAAAAAATTCACAAAAGAAACCCCAAAATCCCCAAAAAATTTACAAAATAATCCCGAAAAAAATCCCAAAACCCCACTAAAAATCCCCCAAAATCCCCAAAAAATTCCCAAAAAAATCCACAAAAATCATCCAAAAACCCGCCAAAAATTCCCAAAACAATCCCAAAAATTTCCAAAAAAATCCCCCCAAAATCCCCAAAAAACCGCCCCGAAATCCCCCCCAAAATAAAAAAAATCCCCCCAAAAATCCCAAAAACTTCCAAAAATTTCAAAAAAAATCCCCCCGAAATCCGCCAAAAACTCCCCCCAAAACCCGAAAAAATCCCAAAAAACCCCAAAAAAATTTTAAAAAATCCCCAAAAAATTTACAAAAAAATCCCCAAAAAATTGACAAAAAAAATCCCAAAACCCCCCTAAAAATCCCCCAAAATCCCCCCAAAATCATCCAAAATCCCCCCCAAAATTCCCAAAACAATCCCAAAAATTTCCAAAAAAATCCCCAAAAAACCGCCCCAAAATCCTCCCCAAAAATCCAAAAAAATCCCCCAAAAAATCCACAAAACCTCCCCAAAAAAATCCTTTTAAAATCCCCCAAAAAACCCCAAAATTCCCTTTTTTCCCCCAAAATTGGGGCATTTCTCACCATGCTGGAGCCGCTTCCCGCCGGGATTTTTGGGGATATTTTGGATTTTTTGGGGATATTTTGGATTTTTGGGGTTTTTTGGGTGCTCCCGAGGGCTCCGAGGTCGCTGCTGGCGCCGAGAATTCCCGGAAATGAAAAAAAAAATCGGAATTTTGGGTTTTTTTTGGGAATTTCGCAATTCCAGAGGGAGAGGGAAAAGCTGGAGCGGAGCCCGGAATTCCGCAGGGATGGGAAGGGAAAAGGGAAAATTCCAATTTTTGGGCAAAAAGGGGGAAAAAATCCAAATTTTGGGGAGAAAAACGGGAAAAATGTAAAATTTGTAGGGGGGAAAAAGGGAAAAATTCCAAATTTTGGGGGGAAGGGAAAAAAAATCCAAATTTTTGAGGGGAAAAAAAGGAAAAATTCCAAATTTTGAGGGGGAAAA
>NW_024367326.1:0-1741 GCF_014805655.1 Passer montanus
GCCGAGGGCCCTCGTGGGCCGGGACTTCCTCAGTTCTGTTCCCCCGTTCCTGATTGATTTCCCCGATTGATTTCCCTGATTGATTTCCCTGATTGATTTCCCCGATTGATTTCCCTGATTGATTTCCCTGATTGATTTCCCTGATTGATTCCCCCAATTTCCCTGATTGATTTCCCTGATTGATTTTCCTGATTTCTGTTCCCCAATTTCCGTGATTGATTTTCCCAATTTCCCTTTTTCTCCCAATTTTCCCCATTTATTTCCCCATTTATTTCCCCGATTGATTTCCCCGATTGATTTTCCCAATTTCCCTGACTTTTCCCCCAATTTTTCCCATTTATTTCCCCAGTGTTTTACTCCAATTTCCTCCCAATTTCCCTGATTTTTTCCCCAATTTTCCAAATTTATTTTCCCGATTGATTTTCCCAATTTCCCTGATTTTTTCCCCTGATTTTCCCCATTTATTTCCCCGATGTTTTACTCCAATTTCCCCCAATTTCCCCGATTTTTTCCCCAATTTCCCCAATTGATTTTCCTGACTGATTTTCCCAATTTCCCTGATTTTTCCCCCCATTTTCCCCATTTATTTCCCCAATGTTTTACTCCAATTTCCCCGATTTCCCCCCAATTTTCCCAATTATTCCCCCAATTTCCTTGATTGATTTTCCCAATTGATTTTCCCAATTTCCCGGATTTTTCCCCCAATTTTCCCAATTTATTTCCCCATTTTTTCCCCAATTTCCCTGATTGATTTTCCCGATTGATTTTCCCAATTTCCCTGACTTCTTCCCCCAATTTTCCCCATTTATTTCCCCGATGTTTTACTCCAATTTCCCCCCACTTTCCCCGATTTTTTCCCCAATTTCCCCAATTGATTTTCCTGACTGATTTTCCCAATTTCCCTGACTTTTTCCCCCCATTTTCCCCATTTATTTCCCCAATGTTTTACTCCAATTTCCCCGATTTCCCCCCAATTTTCCCAATTATTCCCCCAATTTCCTTGATTGATTTTCCCAATTGATTTTCCCAATTTCCCGGATTTTTCCCCCAATTTTCCCAATTTATTTCCCCATTTTTTCCCCAATTTCCCTGATTGATTTTCCCGATTGATTTTCCCAATTTCCCTGACTTCTTCCCCCAATTTTCCCCATTTATTTCCCCGATGTTTTACTCCAATTTCCCCCCAGTTTCCCTGATTTTTTCCCCAATTTCCCTGATTGATTTTCCTGACTGATTTTCCCAATTTCCCTGACTTTTCCCCCAAGTTTCCCCATTTATTTCCCCGATTTCCCCCCAATTTCCCCGGTTTTTTTCCCCAATTTCCCCGATTGATTTTCCCGATTGATTTTCCCAATTTCCCTGACTTCTTCCCCCAATTTTCCCCATTTATTTCCCCAATTTTCCTGATTTTTCCCCAATATTTTCCCGTTACATTCCCGATTTTTCCCCATATTTTCCCGGTATTCTCCCAATTTATTTTCCCAATTTATTTCCCTGATTTTCCCAAGATTTTCCCAATATTTCCCAATATTCTCCCAGTTTATTTTCCCAATTTATTTCCCTGATTTTTTCTTGATTTTCCCAATTTATTTTCCCAACTTTCCTGATTTGTTTTCCCAGTTTTCCTGATTTTCTTCCCCAATTTTCCTATTTTTTTTCTCGATTTTCCCAATATTTTCCTGATTTTTCCCAATTTCCCTGATTTTCTTGACTTTTCCCCAATTTCCCCAATTTATTTTCC
>NW_024367327.1:0-1740 GCF_014805655.1 Passer montanus
CCAAAAATTCCAAAAAAATTCCCAAAAAACACCCCGAAAAATCCCCCAAAAATCCCCCAAACAAGAAATGTTTTGCTCAAAAATCCACCCAAAACTCCCCCCAAAATCCCAAAATTCCCTAAATAAACTGCAAAAATATCGCCCAAAAAATCCCAAAAATTCCAAAAAAATTCCCAAAAAACACCCCGAAAAATCCCCCAAAAATCCCCCAAACAAGAAATGTTTTGCTCAAAAATCCACCCAAAACTCCCCCCAAAATCCCAAAATTCCCTAAATAAACTGCAAAAATATCGCCCAAAAAATCCCAAAAATTCCAAAAAAATTCCCAAAAAACACCCCGAAAAATCCCCCAAAAATCCCCCAAACAAGAAATGTTTTGCTCAAAAATCCACCCAAAACTCCCCCCAAAATCCCAAAATTCCCTAAATAAACTGCAAAAATATCGCCCAAAAAATCCCAAAAATTCCAAAAAAATTCCCAAAAAATACCCTAAAAATTCCCTCAAAACCACCCCCAAAATATCCCCAAAATTCCCTCAAAATCAGCTCAAAAATAGCTCTAAAATCCCCAAAAAAATACTCTCAAAATCCCCCAAACCACCCAAAAATACCCAAAAAATATGCAAAAAAACCCCTCAAAACTCCCTCAAAACCACCTGAAAACCACCCTAAAAATATCCCAACCCCCCCAAAACTCCCAAAATTCCCCCCAAAATTCCCCAATTTCCCCCAAAATCCCCACATTTTTCCCGAATTTTCCCAAATTCTCCCAAATTTCCCCCAAATTTCGGTTTCTCTCACCGCGGCCGCCCGGCGCAGCCTCTGCCGGGGTTTGGGGCTCCAGAGCCGCCCCCGAGGATCGGAACGGAAGCGGGAGAGCTCCCGGGAGCCCCAGAACCCGCGGCACAGAACGGGGGCTGGAATGGGGAAAAAACGGGAGAAATTGGGGGTTTTAGGGAAAAAAAATCAGGGAAAAATTGGGAAAAAATTGGGGAAAAAATGGGGAATTTTTGGGGAAAAAATCGGATTTTTTTTGGGTTTTACTGTGATTTTTTTGTGATTTTTTTGTGTTTTTTGGGGAGTTTTTGAACGTTTTTTGAGGATTTTTTTTTATTTTTTACACATTTTTGGGGATTTTCGGGGGAATTTTTTGGGATTTTTTGCAGAATTTTTGGGGATTTTTTGGTATTTTTTTTGAGAATTTTCTGGGAATTTTGGGGGAAATTTCTGGAATTTCTTTGAGATTTTAATAGATTTTTTGGATCATTTTTGGTGATTTTTTTTATTTTCTGGGGATTTGCTCGTGAATTTTTGGGATTTTTTTTCAAATTTTTGGGAGTTTGTTTTAAATTTTTTGGGGATTTTTCTGGGAATTTTTGGGATTTTTTGTGAAATTTTTGGGGAATTTTTGGAGAATTTTTCAGGATTTTTTGTGGGATTTTTTTTATTTTTTGGATAAATTTTGGGGGATTTTTTGGGACTCTTGGGGAATTTTTTGTGATTTTTTGGGAATTTTTTGGTGATTTTTTCAGGATTTTTGGAGGAATTTTTTTCTGGATTTTTGGAGGAATTTTTGGTGATTTTTTGGTATTTTTTGGGATATTTTTTGAGAATTTTCTGGGGATTTTCAGGATTTTTTGGAGAAATTTTTTGGGATCTTTTGGAGATTTTTTGGGGGATTTTCTGGGAATTTTTGAGATTTTTTGGGGGAATTTTTGAGAATTTATTTTGATTTTTTGGG
>NW_024367328.1:0-18149 GCF_014805655.1 Passer montanus
AACTAAAAAAATAATTAGAAACAAATAATTAGAAACATGGAAATGTGAAAATATCAATGCACATTTTCATAAAAATACGAAATTACTGAAATTACAGGCAAAAAGTACATATACTAAACTCTACTATAAAGGTAGGTAAAGCTGTACTTTAATTACATTTACATTTAGTTACATTTACAACTGTACTTTTTACATTGCTGGAGTTTTTTCCTTGTGAAGAGGAGCTAGGATATTGCTGAAGAAAACTGACACAACCAGGATGGGGCAGTGTGCCGTGCTCTGTGCAGACGGCTGCCAGGGGCTGCCTGAAGAGCGCCCTGCTGCAGCCAGAGCCCCTCATAATTTGCCTCATCTGCCTTTTTATACAATCTGGTCTCATAAAACAGATGGATTTTTATTTATTTACTGTGGGACATAAAGACAGCTCAACAACTGCACCAGTGTTTCATTTCTTCAAACAAAATTGTATACAAAACAAGTTCTATGAGAAAGTTCCATCAGAGTCAAAGCAAGTTGCTGCATGGTTCAGTGAATTCAGTTATTTTAGAAATACAGCCCTTAGCACAACCCAGGCACACCCCTGACACTTTCCAGCAGTATGAGATAATCTCTATGTAGCAACAGGCTCTTCAGGCTCAGGGTGTTCCTTCCTGAAGCCTTTTCTTAGCAGTCCACTCAATACTCAATGAGTTAACTGCTGAGTGGAATCAAACTCCATACCATGTGGAACTGTAATAAACAGACAGTGTGACGCTGGCTCTCGTGAACCTTAAATGTATAACGTTAAAAGAAGTTCTGCTGACGTCTGGAGTTTTTATAGATGACTTTTGTAATGTTGAAAGTTGATCTCCGACCATTGGGAAAGCCAAAGTGAGAGGTGGGACAAAGGAGGAGCTGGGTTGGAAAAGTGCCATGTGCGTGAGTGTTGGGGGTTGTTGCCTTGCCAGGTGATTAGTGTGGCAATAGCCTTATCTATTAAGGATTGTTGTGGGTGTGCGCAGTGTGCCTCTGGATCTAGTTAAGCACCCTTTTATCTTATTTTTGTTCCTTGTTGTAGGTTAGTTTTTTGGTGGGGTTTTGTTTTGTTTTGTTTTGTTTTTTTGGTTTTTTTTGTTTTTTTAAGACGAGAGGATCATTTCTCACAGATGCCAAAAAAGGTGAGGCCCAAGCTGCCCCTTTTCCTCACACACACACCCCCGGAACATTCCAGGCTAACAATCGCTTCCAGTCTCACACTCACACACGTCTGACCAGTCTTTCACTCCTGACTCTTCTGGAAGCATCATCCCAGACCTCCTGCAGAACCTGTTTGATGGTCATGACTTGAAGAAGCGTGTTTCCTGGGCTGTTAGGGTCCGCTTCCGCTAGCTACAGACCCTTGCCCACACAATACTTCATAGACGATGGTAAAAGATTAGAGAGGCGCTCTCCTCCACGTGGGAAAACGTTGTCCTTATTCCAAGACACACATCAGGCAGACAAACCCATGGGAGAAAAGAAGGCTTTCCCTGGCAGCTGGGAGCTTTTATACCCCCTGGGATGGGGACAGAGGGGAGAGGTCCACAGCCAATGGGACACCAGTGAGGAGTGGTGAGGGGAAGGGTAACCCAGAGGAGAGACCACCAGGTGGTACTGGGACAGGTGAGGGAAAGACCATGTGATGGGGAAACGGGGTAACAAACCACGTGATATAACATAAGCTATGCAGTGCAATATGAAAGTATTCTGTGCAAATTCCCAATCACCCAGTGCAAGAGAACAACTAAACTGGTGCACCAGAATGGTGACTGAGGGAGCTTTTCCTGCAGCCCTGGAAAGGACTCTGGGGCCCTTGGCCGATGATGAGGGTCAGGGAGAAGCACCAGTCTGAGACAGGAGAGAAAGCAGAGACCAAAATTTCTCTAGCAGAGAAATAGAAATTTATTTCCGTCTCCTGAACCTGCGCCGTCTGCGCCGCCGTTTGGAGCGCCGGCAGTTCCTCCTCCTTTGGAGCTCCAGGACGTGCTGGAGGGTGGGGGCCCTCCTCTTTCGGAAGCAGGGGAGCATTGGAGGCGAGCGGCTCCTGCCGCGGATGGTCGGGGAGGGGCTGGGGCCAGGGCTGGGGCTGGGGCCGGGGCTGGGGCCGGGACTGGGGCCGGGACTGGGGCCCTGGGCAGGGCGAGCTGCCGCAATGGCCACCTCCTGGCTCTGCTCCTGGCTCTGCTCCAGATTCTGCTCCTGCCCTGTGAGCACAGACACGGTCGAGGGCTGCCCGGGAGCCCCCTGCCGGTCCGCAGCGGGCCCGGCCGGGCTGCTGCTCTCCGCGGCCTCGGCCCGCCGCTGCCGGCCCCGCCACGCTCCTGCCAGGCTCTGCCGCAGCCGGGCCCACACGGGACTCAGTCCACCGACAAGCTGCACCCACACCCTGGACAGGAAACCCACCGTGGGCATAGGCTGAGGGTGCCCTGTGGTGTCCATGGAGTGGTGGCTTGTCGCTGTCTGGTTGGTGGCTTCGGGCAAAGCTCTGGACGGGGTCTCCATGGCCACAGCTGCTTGGCACAGCAGGCAGAGCTCAGCGAGCACCACGAGCAGCTCTCCATGAGCCCAGAAAAAAAGCCACTCTGAGCCCACACTTGCCCCAGTACAAACACTGGGGGTCTTGAAGTCACAATGCATCCACTGGTGACATCACAGTCATCCAGTGAGATCATCCCATTGTGCCAACATTGTGACCTCAATGCTTATCTCACAATCTGTGAGTTACATGAAATTTCCATTATTCCTTGCTTCTTGAGTCTTTCCCCTGCAGTACTGGGCACCCTACAGAGACCAAAAGAGAGAATGAGAGACTGAAAAGACTGAGAAGTGTCCACCTGCCTGACCAAAAATCTGGGCAGTGTTGACACGGAGAAATTTTTCTGATGGCAAGTCTGCACAACAGATACACAATATTCCTGCAGTCTATTGGCTTCTTGATCTGGAGATTCTGTGAAACAATTACCACAGGCAGTCAAACGGAATCATTCCCACAGAAGATTCTTGTGAATGCTCTTGGAACTAACACCATTAGCGAAGTGCTAGCGTTTCACAGTTGAATTACATTATATGGGGAAGTTCTTTATTTTCTTTTTCCTGAAGCTTGCAAGTATTTTGCTGGTCCTTTTGTTTGCAACGCAGCACATATTTTACACAGTTCCTTTATGAGTTTTAAAAATGCCAGACACTTGTATAATTTCTTTCTTTGACATGGAGTAACTTTATAAATATAACAAGTTCTGATTTTCTTGGTTTACTTTTTTAAGTAAGATTAAATCGTGATGGTTTAATCCTCTCACATTCTTGCAAACCTGTTGTGTTCCTTTATAATTTTATGGCGACTTTGCTGTCGTATTAAGCTGTTCAGTTTCTAAGAATGCCCAACAGTGCAGTGCAGTATTTCTGACTGCTGCTAGACAGAACTGTTGCATGGACTGCTAATACATCTGCTGGCTATGAAAACTTAACTGAGAAGTTGCGTGTGCAGAGCTAGAATTGTTTTTACAATGTATGGATTCCTTCTCATATTCTGCAAGTAAGATTTATCCACTCCCTACTCTAAGACACAATTCTTATAACACTTGAGACTGATAATTAGTTTTAACTCAGTTAACTACTATTAGGCTGATTGCAAACATAACTTAGCAATAGCAATGAACCCTCTGTTCTTCATTTTTAATGAAAAAAATGTCTAGACCTAAAATATGCTCCAGTTAAAATTCATATTTGTCAATGCATTTGATTAAAAATTTAGATCTCAGCAGTATTTTTTTCCTTGAGTTGCTTATGAATCTAGTATCTTCTATCACGTCCAAGTAGTTGCTGTGACTCATGTTTCTTGTGTCTGTTATAAATGCCAAGAAAATGCAATCTCTGCTCTTCTAACACAGCTCTCTCTGTTGATGATGTGGGACAGGGCGTGCTGATGGAAGGGACAGGGACGAGAATGCAGCAGGCACAGAGCCAAGCTGACAGAGGGATGATCTCTCTCTGGCAGTGGCACTGAAGGAGAAGAGTTTGCAGGCAGGACAGAAAATGGCTCTTTGTTTCATCTCTTCTTTCAGTGCTGCTAAGAATGTGGAGATCAGACACAAACTAGCAGGGCACTGAGGAGCCCCTGTGGTGGCAGTGAGCAGCTCCGGGCTCCAGGCGCTGCTGCTGGCATTTTCTATTGAGCCATCTCCAAGGTCTTCTGTTGTGCTTTGTATTTCCTACTCTGTCAGCAACAACCCCTGTCCTGAACAGGCTATAAAATATGAGCAAAACAGCTGAGAACAGCCATGCATGGAATCCTATGGCTCAGGAGCTCTCATGTCAGAGCCATGCCTGTGCCTTATGCTTGTCATCACCTCCTTCCCTGTGCACAAAATAGTGATTGGTGGAGATTTTTTTGCCCAAGAGCTCTTGAGAAGCAAATGTGTGCTGGGATTCTCATGTGTGTATTTACTGACTGCCTGGGCTAGCTCTTAGAACTCCAACACCATGCCAGGAGTGGGGAACTGCCTCAGTATGGGGATTTACCAGAGACAGAACCTTTACAGTCACTTGCTCTAAGGTGCCAGATGCAAGCCACAACCGGGACCAGGCACAGGAGAAAGGAGGAGGCTTTCCATCTTCAGCATTTACAATGAACAACAATTCATCCCCAGTGAAGGGAGGAAGACCAAACTAGCCACTAGTTGTGTTCTGCAAAGGGTTTTGAGCAGATACAAGTCAGGGGGTGGATACAAATAGCTAACCAATAGGAAATCTTCAGGGGAGGAGTGAGGAATTACATCAAGTGTTTGGGGCCAATTGAGGTAGGAGGGTAGAGAGAATGGATCACATGGGCCAATGGGGCTTCGAGGAGTAGGGGAATTCCAAAGGGGTGTTGCAGTTAGGGATTGGCTTGAGGTTTAAGTGGCAGAGAAGTTTCCATGGCAGGTGCCAAGAGAGGCTCTGGGGACATTGCAGCTGCCGCCAGCCCCCTGGACCCTCCCAGCCAGCCATGCTGAGCCCCCTTTCTCCCACCAGGCCATGTCTCCAACAGTGGCCTTTGTTTTGGCCCTGTTAGCCAGCCATGCTGGGCTGAAGTTGAATCTACAAATCAAAAAGGATGATGTTAAACGGATGCTGGAACGGGAGGAATATCTGCATCAGGAAATGACTCGGCTCCTGCAGGAGGTTGATAACAACAAATCCATCATGGAAAGCCTGCTCTGTTCTGCACAGCAGCTGCTGTGGCTGCCTTGGCTCACCAAGGCTGGGCAGAAAGGGAATCCAGAAACTGAAAAGAGTGAAGCTGAACGGATGCAGGAGCGTGAGGAGTATCTGTTTCAGGAAATTACTCGGCTCCTGCAGGAGATTGATGACAACAAGTCCATCATGGAAACCCTGCTCTGTTCTGCTCAGCAGCTGCTGTGGCTGCCTTGGCTCACCGAGGCTGTTCTGCTCTCTCTGGCCTTTTGGCTGGTCATGAGATGGAAGCGTGGCTCTGCCAGTAGGAGGAGGCAGGAGGGATCCAGCAGCCAGAAGGTCAGTGAGCATAAGGACAAGAGTGCAGACTTTTGGCTGTGCCCACCCCTTCACCAATGGGCACATCCAGGTTAAGGGTGGAGGGGGCTGTGAGCAACCTGATCTCCTTGGGAATGTCCCTGCTCATTGTTGTGGGGTCACCCTGGACGGTCCTTAAAGGTCACTGCCAAGCCCAGCTGTTCTGTGATTCTGTCATTCTGCAGCAGGGCCTGCCCAGCACGAAGGTGCTGCAGGAGCTGGTGGACGAGCTCCTCGGTGTCTGCCGAGTGCTCTCCCGGAGGAGCTTCATGCCGGAGCTGCACCCAGCTGCCAGGACGGACACCAGCCCTGCAGCCTGCAGCGTCCAGGAGAGCAGCAGCAGCTACCGCACGCTGGTCATCCTGCGGCCACCCCCCGGCCACTCCTTCAGCCCGGAGAGCACCAAGCGGCCGCCAGCCAGGCGCATCCGTGTGGCGCTGGAGTGCCTGTGCTCCGGGGAGCAGCTGCTGGGGCACACGTGCTTCCTGCACGCCGCTGGTGGCCAGCTGCCCACGGATCAGGAGTGGTACCTGCTGGACACCCTCTGCACGGGCTCCTACTTGGACCTGCAGAAAGTCACCCGCTGGGTGCAGATGTTGGTGCTGTCGGCCTGGCCGCTTCTGCCGCAGTCGCGCCACTGCCAGCTCACGGCGCTGCCCTCCGGCAAGTCCTGCAGCTTCCAGCTGAGCGGCGCCTCTGGCCTGCACTGCAGCATCGAGATGGCTCTGGCCGTGCATCTCAGCAGCTCAGGGACCCGCCTGAGCCTTGAGTTGCCCTCCAGCAAGTCCTGCAGCTTCCGGCTGAGCGGCGCCTCTGGCCTGCACTGCAGCATCGAGATGGCTCTGGCCGTGCAGCTCGGCAGCTCAGGGGCCTGCCTGAGCCTTGAGTAGGCAGCAGCCGGCTCTGCCAGCAGCACCGTGTGGGCCAGAGAGCTGCCACCTCTGAGACTCACCGCTGCGATGGCACTGCTGCTGGGGTGAGCATTGAAGGCAAAAAGGAGTTGAGGAAGGTGAAGAGAACCATTCCTCATTGGACATTTTTTGTTTTCTCTTACAATTCTTTAGTTCCTTATTATGAAATTTGAAAAATGTAGCTAGATCACCTCTAAAACCTCCCAAGGCAGAGCTGGGAAGGTTAACATGATTTCAAATATGTCTGAGTTTTTTTTGAGAAAAATTACATATCCATAGGAGTTTTCTTATACCACTTTTCGTTGTTTAAAAATAAAGTTCTTTGACTAATACTTGGTGTGCCAACATGTCACTTGTGATGTGAATACAGACAAGTCAGAGACATTAGTAAATTATCAATACAAGCAATTACAGTGGCAATTAAAAATTTCATTGACTCCCCACAAAACCGTGTTAACTGTAGTTGACAGCACCATGTCCACTCTATTAAAGGAAAAGAGAAAAATTTGCTCTCTACAGACTTACTATTAAAAGGAAGATAAAATTTCTTGTACCTGTCCCAGACGTGACAGAGCCTAAGTGAAAAATTATCATCACATCTCAATTTAAAACTGCTGGCAGCTGCCCCACTCCTGGACTCATTCTTCTGATCTTCAGCAGGGAGGTGGGGGCGTTCCTAGGAAAAGAAAACAGCACAAACTTCTGAGTAAAACCAAACTGTGAAACTGCATCAAGTCTGGGATCGTTTGGGCTGGGTCCTAACTTGCATTTTGTCAAGTGCTCGCTGCACTGCTCTTGTTGCTTCCCCCAAATTAATAATTACTATTACGCTAATTGTAAGAAGAACTTGACACCAGCAGTGTACCTCCTCTTTGTTTTCCTTCTGAGTTAGAACAAAATAAATTTGAAGATAGATAATCCCTGAAAATTTGTTCCTCTTCAGTTCCAAGTTGATCCATAACAATTCTAACTAACAGAGAGCAACAGACTATAATCTTTTCCAGAAGCTCTTCCATGGCTGAGGGAGCTTTTCCTGCAGCTTCTCGCACTTTCTCACAAATGCCACCCCCATAACCCCCTGCTACCAAAACCAGGTTATGCAAACTCAATATAGGTATTACTCAAAGAAAGAAAAGAAGAAAAACTTCTGAACTGCTCCCCAGCACCGCACTGGAATACACACATCACTGCCAGAACTCAGCAATATGCATTAAACCCCACAATTTCTTCAAAGGCTCCAGCAGATTTTGGGGTAAGTCTTCAGCAGAGAGACTGAAATCTGAGGAAGTGTGTTACTCTGAAATTTGCATTGTTGTTTTCTGGAAATAATTTAAACAGTTTTACATCTGATTTATTCCTCATAGAGAATCTCATTGTTGACACGGGATAATCCTTCAAATGTAAAATTTTCATATCTGTTTATTTTCTACAGCATATGTGGTAAATACTTTTAATGGGAAATGGGTGCATGAAATTAAAGCAGCTTCATTTCCATCCCAAACCTCTAGTCCAAAAGGTGCTGCAGTTTTGTAAATGTTTCCATTAGGATCAAGATATTGGGGTTTTAAGTAACTTCCTTTATGGATGATTTTGACCTGATACTTATTCAAATTTGAAAATTGGAAAAAATTGATCCAAAAATTGCTTTCTCCTTTTCTTCAGAAAAAAACCCCCAAAAACGTTTCTGCACCATCACTGGAGTTTTAAATGACCACTGCTAAATATTTAGAGGGGTTCACACCAGTGTCATTGCATTATTCTTTGCCTTCAAAGTGCCTGAAAATTTGCACATCGCTGTGTAATGAGAACACTTGTTCTTTTTATTTCTACTTACATCTGCTGCAAGGTCCTACTTTTTACAAGAGGTGAGCAGTCTGACTTCTCATGTCAGTGTTGTCTTTTCATTTTCAATTCCTCTAATTCTACTAGCTTTAAATTATAAACAAGACTGTTCAGCCCTACCCTGTCTGAGGTTTAGTTCCTTTTGTACACAAATGCTCAAGAAAGAGACAAGAGAAATCAGGAAGAAGGAAGAGTCCTGGCTCTCCTGGTGGAAGAGATTTGCTCTGAACTGGGAGAGACACAGGAGGAATTCACATGAGCTTTTCACCTCATGAATATAGGCCAGATTTGCATGTGTGATTCACCTGAATTTATAGTAAAACATGCAGGAGGCTGTGCATAATATTAGACCATTTCTGTTTTCAGGTATTGGAGAGCAGGGGAACGAGTTGTGGTGTTGGGTATTCCAGATGCTGTTCTCACTAATGAAATAATAATTCTTTCAGCCTTTGTGCCTAACATTCATTTTAAAAGCAACACCAATTTAAAGTATTTCACTGGTGGATGTATATGAAGAGACAAACACCATAACTTGCAAGGTGCCAATTTTCCATTTTTCTGCAGCATCTTCTATAATAGAGGAGATATTGGAGAGCTGGAGACTGCATTGGGCTTCACCCAGCAAAACTTGCTGTTTGCAACAGCAACCTACAGGGAGTGATCAGAGAAATGCTAGTTGTCCACATGAAATTTTTTCAGCATTTTCCTCAGGTATTGTTGAAAGACGAGAAATAAAGAACCAGGACATTTTTGAACATTTAAATTTAGTTAATTAGGGATCTTAGTAACATACCTTAAAAACCATGTGAGAAGACTTGCTATATGAAGACAACGGTGAAGGTGTTTTTAGCGTGTGGATGTGACTTCATGGTCACTTTAACTATGCAGAGTAAAGTGGAAGTCACCCTGTGAAGAGCTCTTTTATTTCTGAAACTGCTGGAAAGGATTGAGGGGAACTTAATGAGTTTTTGTGGAGTTCAGTGCAAGGAGAACATAAAGTCTTTCTCCAATTTAAACTTCTGGTGTTTCAGCCGTAAATGCCTAAAGCCAAAACAATAAACCAAACAATTTTTAATTCAACAAAAATTTATGTCACAATATAATTTTTATTTAGAAAGCATTGAATCTTATTTCAAACAGAGTTAGCAATACCAAATCCCAAAATGTTAGGTGTGGTATGAATTTCTTTAGTTATTGTGGGTTATTTTGTTATTTTTCTTCCAAACTATCTGGAGATAAGTATGGGGAAGGGGAAACAATAGGTTTGAGACAACATATTTTTTTCAGACCACCTGTGACTTAAATTAGTAATCTCGGTAATGTTATATCACATCTTTTTGTGGCACCATTTACAATGTAAAATTCTTTTGTTCTCTTGAGGAAAAGCACACTCACTGATTAGGTGCTTGTTTCCAGAGTGATATCACATACTCACTAAAGGTTAATATTTATATTTGCTAATGGTCCAGAAGTCTACAAAAATCTGAATTTTATGGCACTCAGAACTTTCAAATCTGTTTCTTTAGAACTTAAACATTTATGTAAGTCTTGCCATTTTTGAGCACAAGTACTAATTTTCTTTTTGTTATTAACCATGTATCTGAATTTATTGATAGCTCAGGCATATGCAGCCCCACAAAAAATGCAAACCTGTGCTACATGTTTCAGTCTCAAGTCCTTACTGGAGGCACATAATGGAATAAACCACCAAAACCAGAGTGAAATAGCAGCCCAGTCACAGAAAGCACTCCATCCTGAAGCCTCATGCGTATGGTCATGTACAACCTTCTTCTTTCCTTTTGTTTTTTAAAATTTTTAATGATTTTGGGTCAGTTTGGATACAGGGTGTATGAGATTTAAAATCACAAAATTTATCTGGTTCACCTGATCCATTATTTAGCAAAATTCTCCTGCAAAACACTTGAGAGAGGCACTTCCAGATGGTAGGAGGGACGAACTCGAAGCTAATTGCAGCTAGCTGGATCTTTTTAAATTCCAATGCTGAGCAACTGGGAGGGCAATACCCATGAGATGTTGTGTGTAAGCCTTCCTAGCTCAATTTCTGCAGTTCCTAAATCTGGCAATTTCAGATTCATAGCTGTGTCAGCTGCAGGGAATCCCAGAGTTCTCTCTGGGTCAGAAGAGTACTTTCAGAAAACAGCACATTTGGCTGGACACTTCCAGCTTCGTAACTCTTGGCTTGAGTATGTATTTGTAATGTTAAAAATGTACATTTTGTTCTGATTCTGCTAATCTCCATTTTCATGTGCAAAATAATTTGTGAGCTTCATTGACGTGTTTGTTGTCTCAGATTAACACCATTTCCTGGAAAGAGCATAGCCCTGATTTCCTCCAAGCTCACATTTCCCTTAGAGATATCAAACAAATCCTAGAAAAACATCATGTCCATTTACCCATTGTTTCTCAGAGGAATTCAAATTTTAGGAAAACACTTTTCAGCTCAAACTGGCATCTGACTCAGACATATAGAAAAAAAATTAAAAATTGAGTGTACTACCCACATGCCATGCTTGAAAAATATGATTTCACTATTTCTGGGACATTCTAGGAAGTGCCCACACTTCCACAGAGTCTATTCCCATTCATTCATAGAGACCCTGTGTGGATTTTGCTGTTCATCTCATGTGTCACTCTTCAAGCTGTGTCTGTGACTGTGAGAGAACACCTGATTTTCCAGCATCTTTGTACCCAAAATTGTGCAGCCCAGTCTCATTTCCAGCAGAGACATTAATAATGGCATTGGATGAATGAGAATATCATCTGAGATTTCCAGAAATCGCCAAAAGTAATTTCCATGTGGTAAGATTTTTTTATTTTATTTTAGGGTTTTGTTGGCTGAAATTTGACACAGAAACATCGGGACTCATGGGCAGTTTTGGGGATTTTGGCCACTGAGCCTCCCAGTTTGCAGACAGGTTTTCCAACTAGAGGTCAGCAAGTGACCATCAGAATATTTACCTCTGAAAATCTGGCTTTCGAGGTGTGGAAGTGACCTTATTTTTCAGAAGTGTGGCCTAATTTAATGAGAGGAAAATAAAGCACCTGGTAGAAATTCTCATATTTAGATACCCAGGACTAATAAGTTACTTCTGGTAAGTCAGATAAGAAAATTTTTAATAAAATAAATTATTATAATGTCCAGTCCTTGTGAAATAAAAATATATTTCTTCATCTTGGGGAGTGAGGGGTTGAAATACTTATTTTGAAATATGCCTATTGAAAAATATTTTTGGTCAGACATTGCAGTCAGGTAATCTTTTATCAAGGAAATTTTCCCTAGGAGGAGGGAATGAAGAAGGAAACTTTTCAAAGGCTCCTGTGTCAATACAACTTGCTCCAAGCGTCACAAGGGAATTAATCTCTTCTGGCAGACAGAGGATTCCTCTTGGGGACATTTAGATACCTGCTTTAAAAGATATCGAAAAAAAAGTTGTTAGTGAAACTGTAGCACCCTAAATTTCAGTGTAATACCTGTCCGAGGAATTTTCATAGTTCTTCTGGCCATGTCCTTTTTTTGTCTTCTTCCGTAAAAAGGAAGAATCCCTCAAATTGTAATTGCATTATTTGTGGTTTAGAGTTGACCACAGATTAAAAAAAAAATCATGTGGTAAAACAGAAATGAACAGAATGAAGAATTTAATTAAACTAACCATTGCATCCTAGCAGAGAAGCTGAAGAAAATCCTGAGAAAAAAATCCTGAGAAATCTTTACTCTTGAAGTTGAAAGCTTGGAAAATACTGGATAAAGATAGTGCTTGAATGATTCATTTAAAATCTGCCTTAAAAGTAAACAGGCAAGATAAACCCATAACAAAATATATTTTAAACTACCAATATCTCCATTTGCTTTTATTTATTTTTTTTCTTTATCTGCATCTTGCTTAGAAAAGCACAGAAATGAGAGTTCCAAAGCATAGATAGAAAGATGAGAGTAACTAAAAGTTTAAATGTCCAGGAGGATTAAAAGCCTGAAATTTTATTAGCTATGAGAAAATGTTCCAACAATAAAACATGGATTTAAGAAATGAAGATTTTTTAAAAAAAGTACTGACCTTGAAATTTTATGAAATTGGAAAAGTCCAATTTTAAACAAATGTCAAACTTCTTTCTCTCATTCTTAAATAACTCACAGTGAAAAAAAATCTGCTCTCTAAGTGATCTTTTTTTCTTTTTTCTCAAAGAAGTTTTTCTGTTTGTAGGTTTCTTCTCAGTAGCCATGGGCATGTTATTGCAACTTATGAATTATTTGCGGATAGGTTTTTTCTTCTTATTATTTTTTTTAATTTCTCAAATTCTGTTTGGTGATTAATAATGTAACTTAGCTTTAAAAGCCTGACACTTCAAATATTTCAAATTGACCCAACATGGTTTCAATGTTTTTTTAAAAAAGAAAATTCAAATCAAAATCCTGCAGAGTTTTGGGGGAGGGGGTTTGAGATTTGTTCTGTTCTGTTGTTTTTTCTTCTATCTCTGCACATCCAGGAAATAAAACAAAAGCTGAAAAATTATTGAAATTAATATCTATATGCAATGAATGAATCTTACTTTTCAACAAACGTAAGAGGTACTTTTATGCATTTTTCTTTTAAAAAAGACTGCATATGTGGCTTAAACAAAGCTGTGCTGTAGATTTTGGGGTAGGTTTTTGTCTGGTTTTTTATTTTTTGGTTTTATTCTAAAAGCTTACACTGTCAAGAACTGTCTGGCCTGATATTTTATTCACAATGTGAGATATCTGGCAAAGACCAGTGACAGCTGTGGAACATTTAATACATGATGAGAGAGTGCTCAGATTCAATAATAGTAGAAACTGGTATATCACTTAATCCATGTCAATGTTAGCAGCATGTGGGTCTTCAAATAAGTGCAAAAATGTTGGTCCTCATTGGTCACTGGGAAAGCTTTATAAAAGCACAGTCACCATATGTAGTGGGGAGATAATCTGAATTTTGGGAACTGAAACGACTTGTGCAGTTGAAACTGTAGGAGGAGCATTGGTTAAGTGGATGCATTTCTCATAGGAATGAATCAGAATTATATGTATTATACACCACATGTAGATGAGAGCAGAGACTTGAATATTTGTCTCCTGTATATTTGAAAAAGTAGACAGAACTGGTGTCCTTCCAGGCACAATTCATATTTAATTGTATTCAGTGTGGGATAGCTCAACTCGGTGCTGGAAGGAAAAAAAATGTTGTAATACATAAAATGATTTACTATATAAAGCAAACCATTTTCTGCTCAATAAATTCACTTTATTGCACGGATAACTTGTACTATATTCACTTTTAAATGGTGAGCATCTTTTAACTGCCAAATAAAATGCACCTGCCTTTACTTACTATTTGTATTTCTTCATACGTAGCATGGGATCATTAAATGCTGAAGAACAGCCAGCATCTATATCATATGTGAAGCAAGAGCCTAGAACAACCTGCTCTGTTGCTGTTTAGTCTGAAAATAACAGTCTGCTGAACAGAGGGGATTTTTTTTTTTTTTTTTTTTTTTTTTTTGAGAAGCTGTTTTTCTTTGGACGTTGAATTATTACTGAATCAGGGCTCAGTCAAACTTTTTGTTTGTTAAACCAGGCATTGACTGGCATCTCAGGACAGAATGAATTGCTGTGGAAGTGTCATGGTCCATCACGTGTGAAAGAGCAGAGGTGTAATGGGAACTTTGTGGCACTAACAAAAGATCAGCAGCAAACAGAGTCTGACACATCAGAGGCAAAGAAACATCCCTGGAGGAGGAGATGTGACGGAATCCTGTGATATTTCAGCCTTTCCATAGCATTGGAGTCAACAGGGCCAGGCTCCCAAGGATCTGTTCCTTAATTCTGACCTTTATGGTTTTTTATATTTACAGTAGATTATCCTAATAATTAGTCAGAGCTGGTAAGAGCAGCATCAGTGAGACTTTGTGATGTGCCTGGACCTATTTCAGTACCCCTAGTGAAGAGGAATGAGAAAATCCTCAAAATAAAACTGATCTTAATAGTTCTCACCACTCACTGGAATTTTCAGTAAGTCTTTTTCCTGAAGAACTTTTTTCCTCGTTTATGAGATCTGCATTAAGCAGGAAAGAAAAAAATCTAGTTTTCTGCTTGAAAAAAAATTGAGGTGTAAAAAATTTGTTTCCATTTCCAGAAGCAATTTAAAGCCCTTCAGAGCCACTCAGCTAGTCTACTTCAGGGTCTGGGTAGTCAGTGCACATCATGGAGAAATGGTTTTTCTTGTTCCTGCTCCCTCAACCTTAGTCCAGTCCTCCACCAGCCAGAGGCTATGGAGGTGACAATACCTCTCCTTACAGGCACAGGTGATGCTCCTTCCTCTCCACCTGATCCTTCCTGGGTGCTTGGGAGTTCCTGCTTCAATGTAGGAGTGTAGGAACGAGAAGCCTAATGCAACCAATTCAGGAGATAGTGGATGCCATCTGCCAGAGAATAAAGCTTCAAGGTCAAATTATAGGAAAAACAGCACAGCTGCAGAGATGAACTGAAACTGTGTGTCAGAGGAAGGGGTGTGCTGTAAAAGACTGTTTGGTCAATTGATATTTTTTTCAAATTTGAGGGAAAAAATGGCGAGACATAAGTCACTTAGGCAAAGACAATATCTAAGAATTGCAGAAGTAACAACTAGGAGCTCATAAAAACCTGTTTCTATCTGCCACATGCTCAGAGTGCAGCCTGAGTTTAACCATGATGAATGTACCACCTCCTCTGAAAGGCCTGGGTTTGTGTCAGCAATTCTCTTAAGTTATAAAAGAGGGGTTGGTTTGGTTGGTGTGGGAGTTATGTTTTTCTCTATTTTTATCTTGTTGATGCTATCTATGTATTACTGTTAAGCCGCACTGAAGAGTAAATCAGGCTGCTGAAATGAGCACAAATTCATTTGTGAGTGTGTTTGCACTGTGGGATTAAGCAACAGGGCATGAAGGGAGTTTGATAACCTTGACAATTTTTGCTGCTTTTTGGTCCATGTAATTTTGCTCAGTCTAGACAGGTCTGGTGTTATGAGACTGACCATTTGTCATATTTTTGTCTGCAGTGAGGAGCTGTCTGGTGATTGTTCTCTCCTGAGCACAGCAGGCTCAATTACAAGTGGAATGGGTATTTGTGGGTCTATTTTGCAAAAAAAGTGGCATTGTTTTGCAGCTAAAGAAACATCTGAGAAAGTCTCTGTGAGGCTGTCAGACATTTAATTGCTCTTTGAGTTGGTACACTAGTTGGTGAATTGGTGAATTTCTACAAAATGACTATAAGTCCTCAGTTAAGAGATTTATGTAACTGTATTACATAAATCCTGGGTCAGACCCATTAGCTGATGTAAACCCACAGAGTTCAATTTCCATATATCTGCTGTGAATTATATTAGCTCAGAATCCAGTCTTCTATTTTCTCAGCCTGACTGTGGTTATTATTTATTAAAAGTGAATTTGTTGTTTACAATACTCTATAGATGCAAAATAGCCAGGTTTCTAACTTAATTTCCTGAACATGAACTAAACTCATAGGAAGCAGTAAATTTGGAATATTTTTTCCAGCAGTATTATGACAGAGACCATTTTTGTTAGCTGGTCTGTTCAGGAAGTCTGAACGACATTGCAACTAACATTTTACACACAAAGCATATGAGAAAACACATGGAATGAGTTGCCTTCACTTAAACATTGAGGCAGGTTGTGAATCTGTATTGCTGCACCGGTTCTGCACATTTTTACAAAGAGACACCAGCAAAAAGAGATCCTTGGGTGGGACTGTCCCCCTCAGAGGTACTTGGCAGTGATTATTATGGACCCATGTGATGCACAGATCATTTTCTCTCTGAGAGTCTATGAAGTAGCCCTAGGAGGAATGGAAGTGCTGCTAATGCATTTCAGCCAGGCTGAACTGGCATGGATAGCAGGAAATCCAAATTAAATGTGATCCCCAGGCCATCTTGCCACGCCCACTATGAAAGAGATTTCCTTGAAAACAAAACCCAGAAGGAGCTGGACTGTACACCTGCACAACAGGGCAACAGAGCAAAGAATACGGGATGGGACATCTTCCTTGGATGGTGGTCAGCTCTGTGGGTTATGGGATACATACAGGATTTATTTCCATTTTGGGATGTTGAAAATAATCGGACCATGAGAATATCACCTCTCAGTCTTCATTCTCTTAGCTGCAGACAAGTACATAGATGTGTCAGCAAAATCAGGCAATTGGTTTCAGTATGTCTGCCAGATACGTGAAACTCATACTCCAGTCAAAGCAACATGCAGTAATAAACGAGTTAGAAATAGATTCTACACCTGGGCGAATACTTCACCTACACCAGACTTGTCCTGCATGAGTGTTTGTCTTGATCAATATTCACATTTGCGCTCTTCCCTAATCCTTATTTTTCTGTTGGCTTAATTTTTTTCCCGCCTCCTTCCTTCATAGTGGTGTTCAAAACTAATACAGGTATATCCCTAAATCCAGATTTTTCCCTTGATACACACAGGACTTCCAAAAGGGTTGTAAAATACACCACCTGTGATACAAGGTCTTGCTGCACCAATAAATCCCAAAGAGAATGGCTGCAGGAGAGGCTGGCTGAAGTGGTGTTGTTGATATACAAGTCTCTGACAGATTTCTTTCCCAGCAGTGCGTATGACAAACCCACTCCACAGATGACAAGTGACTGCTGGGCTCCCAGCAGGACTCTTTGATTCCCCGGCTGAGACCTTGGGAGCTCTGTGTTTATGTCTTTATTTAGCCTGAGTGGCAGAGGTGTCTCCTTTGACCCCTCAGAGCATGAGCCAAGGTGGCAGCTGTCACAGAGAAACACGCACAGACACATCTCATCTCAGATGATCCTCTTAGCCGTGAGTTCTGCCTTCGTGGGGCTCCCCTGACACTGCCATTTATACATCTACCAGCAGGGAAGGGAGATTGCATCTCAGAGCAAGCTGTGTCCCTACTCAGGTCATTCACTCACCAGCCCCTTCAGAGGGAGGTGTGTTTCCTTCTTGCTGGTACCCAGATGCCTGTGGAGCTGCTGTTACCAATAAAATTGCCTGACTGAGCTCATGCTTGATGAGTTTTCTGCTTCCCAATAGCCATGTGGGACCTGGTTCTTATTTTTCTTCAGCATGCCTTCCCTTCCATCTTCACAGAGAGAAGAATGGACCAGAAGTGACAGCTGTGCCTGTTGGTTCTAATGGGTTTATAGGGTCTGACAGCACAGGGCCCATGATGTGAAAACCTTGTTACTGCTAGAGAAGATTTCCTGTCTTCCATTATTTCTCAATTCCTTTATAGAATGTTTTCAGTCTCTTTCTAAATTATTGTTCTTTTTGTCAGGGAATGGCAGCCAGCATTCCTTCAGCAGATCATAGAGAAACAGACACAGGACTTCTTTTGATTCATTTGTGAAAGTCCTACCAGATTTATATCACAGAAAATAGAAAAGATGTTAGAAGTTATACCTGCTATCCCTTCTACCATGTGATTAATAACTGAAAGTACAGTCATAGTTTTTTTCCCATTTTTGATGAGCAAGGTGAAGTACACCTAGCTCTTGACATCACATGAGTATGAGGAGAGGCTTTTGGTGGCTTTTGAAGCTTTGAGGATTTTGACACCAGGATTTGGTGCACCACCAGCTGCAGCAGACCTGTGAGACACCAAGTGGTGACTTGCACTTCATGACAATGAACAAGGAAAGTGAAGACAACATAGGAAGTCAGATGGACTCCCTCCCTCCCTCCCTCCCTCCCTCCCTCCCTCGGGCTGTTATGAGGTTTTCATTGCATTGCAGCCATGGGAAGCAGTCATGGCTTTCCCCTGGTGTCCCT
>NW_024367328.1:18327-144563 GCF_014805655.1 Passer montanus
TCCCTCCCTCCCTCCCTCCCTCCCTTCTTCTACCTCTTCTTCCTTCTCTTCCTCTTCAACTGCTGCTTTTTCCTCTTCCTCTTCCTCGTCTGCTTCCTCTTTCTCCTCTTCCTCTTCTACTTCTTCCTCCTCTTTCTCTTCATCTTCCTCTTCTCTTTCCTCTTCTTCTTCCTCCTCTTCTTCAACAAATTTTGTCTGTTTCATCAAAGTGATTAAGAAGAACAACCACCTGTTCTCCTTTTCTCAACAGTAACAACGTTCTCCTGTTACTGCACTCCTGGCACAAAGCCCATTTTTAAAATTAGGGTCCTGATTTTTTGTCTGTGTCTCCATGTCTTGCCACATCCAAAGCAGATAAAAAGGTTGGTATCAGCAGGAACATCTGATCTCCAGACTTTGTGGCTAAAATGTCATCAGTTAGGATGTCCTGTATTCAAAAGGCAGAGTGGTAGAGAGCAAGGTGATCTGAGATGTCGAAGGTACTGAAAGATCCATCTCTTCCTGAAATGCTGGCCTCCAGCCAGGCGAAGTGCTGATGAAGCATAAACCCTAATTGGAGATGATAAGAGGATTTGGGCAACATGAAATTTAACTAAAGACTTCTGTCATGCTGGAAAGGAAAGAAAGAAGTCTGCTCTGTGGAAAAGCCTGGCCTCGGTGAGAGGAAACTGGATTCTCATTTCTGTTACTCAGTGGTGAACTCAGAATAGATAAAGGCAAACCCATGAACCTATAATTTCCTAATGTTGCGCTTCATCAGATTTCACTCAGATAATCTTTAGAACACTTTTTATGTATTAAAGTGGTGTGTGTCCCTCTGTGTTTCAATTTAATGTCCTTAATTTATTTAATTTTTTTTTTTTGGGTCTGAAAAGAATTTTATGGGCCTTGATTTTATTCCTGTTTGAAAAGGAAAAGTAAAGAAAAAAGAAAAATGAAAAAACACACCAAAACCCAATTTTAAAATGGTGCCATGCCCAGGAATAACCCTGGCTCTTTCTCTGTTAACTTTTCTGAAAAATTTTACCCAGGTTTTTCCCCCTAAAGTTCTAAAATTATGATGTCCCAACTTTCCTTTTAATGAAACGACACAAAATGGGCAAGGTTGATAGAAACCACTGGAGGTCATCTAATCCAACCTTCCTGCACAAGCAGAATCTTTCTCACCTTTAAAAAAATTAATTCTTGGCATTCACAGTGAGTCTGATTTTGTACAGAGAAGCTACTGAGCATTTATCACAGCAGCAGAAAAATATTTATCGGGTGATTTTTAAATTTATTTTTTATTTTATTGATGAGTAGTGGTAAACAGCACTGAACTGACTTGCAGCTTCACACAAATCTCACAGACTCTATATATCCAGGAGGGATGCTATTGTCAAAGGGGCTGAGAGGCAAAATCAAAGTGATTAAAATCCAAAATGATGCCTAGAATGGGACAATAAAAGAAGCCATTTATTTCAAGAATACTCCAGGCCCACCAGTATCATTAATCTTGTCTTAAATGACAATAATGAAGAAAAGCAAGTGGGGATGGGGGTAGGAAGAAGAAACAAGAGGGTGAAAAAAAGCTCTGTCTGCTCAGCAGAATTTGAAAGACTAAAGGGAGAATTATGTTCATAACCATCCAAAGAGGGAGATTTATAAAATTAAGAATTCCTAAAGGAAAACAGACTGAAAGATGCAAATGCATGAAGATTTGTGCTTCTGGCTGGTGTGGCCTGGTTGAGTGGCTTTGCACCAAAGGAAGCCGGTGGCTTCTCACCCCCTGGAGCTGCAGCATGGAGGAGCTCAGGCACTTTGTGTCTTCTTTGACTGGTACCTCCCCCAGGTGGAGATCAGCAGCGCCAGACCCAGTGCCAGGGGTGGCTCTGGAAAGGGCAGGGACGCTGGGGATGGACAGACACCCCTCAGCTGGCTACAGCTTCAGCTGCTGTGGGGCCATCCCTGCGGACATCTCACCTTAGTGCTGAAAAAGCTGTGACACCACGGCAGGCCAGGACTCTGTGGGGACATTTCGTGCAGGACAGGGATGTTCTAGGGGGGATGCCGGTCTGTGGGGCCCCAGTTTGGCTGCAGCCCCTGCAACCCAGTAAGTGTTGGGTGCTTGGGCATGGCAAAATTTTGTTGTTGGATTGGGGTTTTTTTTTGATGTTGTAGTTACAATAGCCCAATTCTTCCTGTCTGACAGCCCATTTTGTCTATTTCCTGAATATCCCTGGTGCAGACTGAGTTGTAACGAGAAACCATTACCCAATTAGCACAGAGCTTGTACGTTGCACAAAGAAGGCCAATAGATTAATTTAAAAAAAGTCCAATAGATTAATTTCACGCAGCTGCAATCTAAATTTCCATTAGTAACAGTTTAAAAAGACTGAGCGTGAGTCCATTCAAAGTAACCAATACTTGGACAATCTACAATCCTCCCCATATTGTGCTACAGGTAATAAATTTTTCTTCTGCAGTCAATGCAGCCAATTGTCTCTCAAGTGCCTTTTAAATATATTAACAAGCAATAAGCTGCTGTCAACACATTACAGAAATTGATTCCCTTCATAAAACAAATAAGTACCTCTCAGGAATAATTTGGTCATTTTTTGTATATGTTCAAACTTCACATATTTAGTTGAGCAGAAAGTATTTCCTTCTGCATCCCTTAGGAAAAAATTCTTCACAGAAACAGCTAAGTACTGATTTTTTTAATTTTCCACCAATATTTAACACTGCAGAACAGGAACAAGAAGAGAGATATTTTTCCAAACAGATTCAGAAACATATATTTACTTTAAATCTATATTTTGCTTAGAAAACACCTGCAATACCATCATATTTTTCAATTGAAAAACCAGTCTTTAAAAAGCAAGAGTTTGTCAGAAATATTTCTGAATTCCTGTCCGTCCATTAGATTAACTCAAAAGATGTTGATTGGTGGAAAGAGACTCCTTGCAGCAACATGCTGGGAGGAGTAAAAGCTCTTGCTTGAGACAGTGACACATTCTGAATCTAAACTCAGTAATACTTGCTCAAAATACAACTCACAATACATGACATTACTTGAGTTGAAATACTCCACTTTGGCTTTGTCAAAAAAACCTTATTTAATTCAGCTGGCAACTTTCCACTTTGGACTCACCTTTTTATCATCAGAACATACACTTCTCATTTACAGGAGGCAGAAGCTCCTTCCTCACAAAAGGATCTTCCAACAGCAGCCTCTTATTTCCTTACTTTGCTGTTCAGTCTCTCTTACTGCATCTTGTTGCTCTTCACTGAATGGCACCTGGACCTCTCTGGAAATTCAGTTTGTGTCATCCTTCCTGCTCCTCAGTTTGCTTGGCCTGCTGATTTTCCAGGCAGCCAGTTATCCAAGCCTCTGCTATTGAACATCAGAGATCAGTGCTGTGGAAGCCTGCTGCAAGAATCAGATCTTTAAAGTCACTGGCTCATGTTGGGTATTTGCTCGTGAGGGCCAATGGCAGCTGGGCAAAGAAGCTTTCTCTAATTCCCACCCAAAATAATTTCCAGGGGTTTGCCTGTCCAGGGCAGCACTGCTGCTTGGATTGTGTGGTGCCCTTTGTGTTATCAGTCCTGCTCTATTGTCTCATCACGGGACTCTGCAAAATGTGTTTTACACCACAAGCCATTGCTTCACTAAAATAATGAAGACATAAATAAACCTGTGAATTGAGAATCAAGGAGCACACTCTTTTCTACACGACTCCAGTGGTTTAATGTTTAGAATATTAGGTCAGTCAATTTCATCTTTCCCTGTCTAAATCAGTGCATAGTGTTTATGCAATATATTAAACAAATTTAACTGGCTCAGCATTTGAATCCTGTGGAACCAATGCTTTAGAGAATATTCTCAGTAAAGCTAGTGAAAAGCAGCAGTTATAACTCCATCCATCCATCCATCCATCCATCCCAGAGTTTCTGACCTAGTTCTGCCGTATTGGAAAAAAATGCTCAGCCACAGGGCAGGTTTCTTCAATCTTTTGTTTGCCGTTTTAGACATATGCTACAACTGTATTCTGAATCCACTGAGAAACTTAAAACTCACTATTTCCTCCCAATACAAACACCTCAATCACTTGGCAACTCAACCAACTTCCTGTTTTCTGACTAAGTGATTATTATTTTTGCTATTTCCCTCTGTTGTTCAGAGTTCCATGAGCCATGCTGCTTGAGCCATGGCCATAAAATGAGACAGTTATTTACTGATATTGCAGTTATTCACTGTGGATATTGTAGAGAGACTTCCCTTTGCAGCAATGTGAAAACACTGCTGTTTGCTGGCACCTCATGCCCAGGTTTCCTCCCTCCCCTGGTCTTCTTCTGACATTCACAGACAAAATCTGTAGAGGATTTCAAGAGGAGGGCTGTACGTCAAGCAGGGGGGTTTGAGATGTTTGTTTCCATTGAGCCTTTTCCCTAAAGGACTGATGCTCTTCAGCTGGATTCAACCACCATGAAAGCCAATGCTGGACAGGCTGGGGAGGCAGCTGGAACAGAGATCCAGGATTTACCAGTTTAGAGTTCTTCCAGGAGAATAAATACTCTGAGTTTATAGGTACCTCCACACAATCAGAACATACTTGGAAATCCCTTTGAAACGAGGGATTTGTTTACTATCTCCGTCATCCTGTGCACCCCTTCTGCACTTAAACTGTCCTTTCCACTGGACAATGAAGCCCAAAATATATTTTTCAGCAGGATGAGCCACAAAACAGCTGGAAACAAGAGTGAGACTGGAAGATTTGCTATAAAAAGGCTGAACCTGCCCTCAGAACTTTATCCAAAAATTCTCTTTTGCTGTCCTTTCAAAGTCTGGATGCTGCCCTGCACTCAACGAGCAAAGGGAAAAAAGACTTGTCACGACAGTGGTTGAAAATAGCCATGCCTGATAAACAAAAAACCCACCAGCCTTTGTATGAAGGAAAGGACAGACAGACCAACAAGCTCTCATGGATGTCACTATTTAAATAGTGGGAAAAACAAAAAAATTACAGGGTTGGCAATTTTTTTTGCCATTGTATTGGATGAGTTATTTCCCTGAACTTTCTCTCGACTGTGTCTGACTTTCTGTTTTCTGCTGGAGCAGCCTGTGATGGCCCTGACACAATTTCTCATTAGACCAGAGCTGTGAGACTTTGGGAGGCCCAGGGAACTTGGCAACGTAGGACTGACCATGCCAGCTCAGGTCCCAGGGTCATTAAGTCTAGGAACATATCCTGTAAGATTTTCTAAGGAATATTAATTGTTCAAGCCTAGAAGTAATTTTTGTAATGATGGTGAGCACTTTCTTTGCAAGCAGTTAAGCTTTAATGAAGCATCAGACAAGATGTCACCTGTCACACCCATCTTGGGGCACTGATACAAATTCCAAAGTATTTATTTTTGCTCAGCCCTTTGCCAGTGCATCTAGATTTCACCATCTTGGTTGAGAACAAAATCATAAATGAAACAGGAGGCTTATAAAGTAAATTAATTACGTAAATTATTTACAAGTTAATTTAATGCCAGACAGCGTGGATGTTGTATTGTAAGTCTGGCATAAAACTGAGAAGGCCAAATGCTAACTACAGAATTAAATGTAAATAACCCTCCTTGATGTCCTCTAATTAAACATCCAGCAGAATGACTTTGGCATCAAAGGCATGTGAAGTTATCAAGTCTAAGAAGAAATCCCAATATTTATAGTGTGCCTGTCACCAAAATATGTACAGAAAGTAAATTACTCTTCCTCTTATGATATTGAGCAGAAAAATGTTTTTCCACGAGGCAAAAGCTATGAGAAATTACACCAGTTTAATGAAGGAATGGAAGTAAATGAGGGTAATTACACAGTGCACTAGAGGTCATTCCTTCTGCTCTCTGAAACCAGACTAAGCTGCATTTGCAACCTGGCCGCTGTGTGCAGGAATTGTGGCTTGCCTGGTACTGGTCAATGAAGAAAAACAACTGAATATGCCTTTTATTCTGCAATTTCCTTTAGCAGAAACCTCTTTAGTGTCACCAAATGAAAGTGAAGATAAACAATGTGCCTGAAGCTGGGTAATACAACCAGTCCAAACAGAAAGTGGAAATAGTCCTGTTTCAACTACAAGGGACAGAAATAGGTGATTTGGCTCCTCTTTGATACTGGATGACACAGGAGAAGCGGTGAACATTGAAATATAAATGCCTTTAAAAGATTTTTGCAACTAAGCAAGGACATCTAATTAGTTTTCAAAAGTATCTCATTACTGAGTGTAAATAACACAGTGAAAGTAATTAACTTACGCAATGCAAATTGCCAGTTGCCAAATATTTACAGTTACAGCTTTACCAATAAACTTCAGACACAGCTATACACCAAAAGAAAAATGAAGGTTAAAATATCTTTGAAAGCTCACATATTTTTATAAGCATAAAATGAGACCAATCATGACTCATCAAAAAGTTATTAATTGCAAATTGCAGACCCATGCCCTCAAGTAGCTGAATTCCTAATTTCACAGCCCAAGTGAAGAATTTCTTCTTTAGAGAGAAGCAGCAGATTTTCCTCTAATGGGTCTGAAACACTCAGCTATCCATAAAAAAAAATGGAGTTGTAAGAAATTTTTGTCAGAAATTCCAGGGTTACTTCCCTCTTGCAAAATAAAACCTGCTCATAGTTCTGAAAAAAAAAACAAAAAACAAAATCTTGGAGAAGAAACACCACTGTAATATTTCTAGAAGAGCTTAGATTTTTTGCTTTCTGGTCAAGGCATGCCATAGTTGGAGTTTTGCTGTCAAATCAGCTACATTGTTCATCAGGAAAGTACTCAAAAATCCTGAGCACTCTGTTAATTTGTGGAAAAAACATATTCTGGGCGTTTCATTCCATTATAAGATTGATTCAGCATTATGTCTACAAAAGCAGAAGAAAACCACAGATTAAACTACCTTAGAGGACTAGCTAGAAATAGAGAAACTGCGGAAAGAAAGAATAAAACTGTCAAAAAACCAACTTTTGGCCTCATTCGTGCACCATCAGATGTAGCTGAAAAATGTGTAGATAATAAAAATATAAGAATTATGAAGAATAGCAAAACACCACACTACTCATTCTCATTAGTATTGGCTAACTGCTTGAAGTGTAAAATTTCACAAGCACAGGGCACATCCCATTCAAAGAATTGATTCATTATGAAAGGTGCAGATTTCTGACTGTGTTAATTAATCAATTACTTTACAGAAGGCCCCACTTTTGCTTATTACCCAGCTCAGGGAACAACCTAAGGCAGGGATGTTTCAGGGGAGTGAAATTTAAGTAGCGAGATTACATCACTATTACAGCACATAAAGAAGATGTGATTTACCACTGTGTTTTTGCAGATTTAGACGCAGCATAAATACCGATACCAGTGCAGTGGCACATACTTGCTATGATTGATTACTAAGGGAAAATGGAAAAGAATATTTCATAATTCTGCAGGAGTCCTAAGGCATGTGAAACAGGAGCTGGAGTACCCCCAAGATAGGATTTTCACCAAAGAAAAAGTTGACATTTCAGAGCAGATAATTCTATTTTTCTCCTTAATGGGATTTCCTAAACAGTTTGTATAAAAACAGAAAAAACACCCAAGACTTAACCAACCCTAAACATCATCAAATGTGTCAGAGGATCATTGAAGTATTACTCAGTGTATTTATCTGGTCTCATTGTGCCACCATTATGCCCTTGCCACATAACTTCCAGATTAATATAGTTAAAGCTAAACATTAACAATACTTGACAATAAAAATGGAAACTTCTCTTTTGTTTTGTTAGTTTGGTGTGGTTTGGTTTTGGTTTTGGTTTTGGTTATTGTTCATACCAGCAGAGATTTTTAACCAAGCATTTGAGTGCATAGAAATTCAGTCACGGAACTCTTTGCAAACACTAATGGGTAAAGGTGATGAAGATAAAGAGTGTTATGGGAATTATCTCCAAGCTGCTTCTTCTTCTTTTTTTTTTTTCCTTTTTCCAAATCAGCATAAAAGTGTGTAATTGTTTGGGAAAGGAACCACAATGGGAAAAGCAGGCAAGTTACCATGTTTTTCTGACAATTTTGAGCTTTTGTCTTAAAATCAATGTTTTTCTAAGAAAACCAGCAGCTAGCCTGTGATACAGCATTAAAAAAGTCAAGATATGAAATAAAAATTTATGCATGAAAGCATAAATCAGTAACATTTGTAAAAAAACCCAAAACCTCTTCAAAATAGTTTTCTTTATTTGTGGCTTTTTTCTTTTCCTAATGGTATCTACAACCAATGGGAATACCCAGAAGCCATGTAAAACATATTTGTGTTGGTGGAGTGGGAGTGGTCTTGTTAGCAGGAATCTTTCAATAGTGTCATTGTCAGTGTTTCATCCTTGTTGCTTAAGAATGCATTCTGTTCTCTAGCTTTTCTTTCATAACTTCTCTCCAAAAAACCCTTTTTTCCTTCATTCTCCTTCACATAAGTGAACTTTGAGGTTTTATCCCAAAATTTTCTGAAAATGCTGATCAATTTTGTGTAGTTATAAAAATTATTTTTGAATAGAGTGAAAATGTCAGGCAAGCCCACTGGTCAAATAAATGTGTGCTTAAAATGAAAAATTGAATATTTATTTAAATAATTGTATAAATAATAGCTATAGTAAATAAGGCACTTTATTTAGTATTATATGTTAATATAGAATAGTAAATTTATTTACTATTGTAAAAAATATTTCCGTTTTTAATCTACAACAATGTGGTTTATGTTTGTCAACCACAGAAACTGAAAGCTACTGAGGAAACAGAATTTTTACTAAAAACTTAATTTAAAAGAAATAAACTACAGAATGTTAAAAATAAATGAACAAGTTTGGTTTCTTTAAATATCAATCACGATTATTTTCCACTTAAATGTCCTCACACTTGTTGGCAAACAATACATATTTTCAAGATTTTCCTCTTTGGGCTTCTGAAATTTAAAAATTGAAAGGAAGATTTATGTTTTTTATGTTTTGGTTTTTTTAAAATTGGTATTTCAAAACTAAAAATTGTGATAAGCCCGAAATCTTTAGCAGGCTGGCAAAAGTGTGAAACCCACCCTGCTGATTCCTCAGCAGCTTTCCATTTTTGTGGCTGAGGAAGTAATCTGAACAGTAAACTGTTCCCAGCTGAATCTGAACCACTGGACATAAAATTCAGGGAAAACTTAGCTATGTATTTAGTAGAGTTAAAATGAAGCTGAAATGGTGGATTTATCCAGGTGCCCACACCACAACGTTTTGCACTACCAGAAACACTCTAAGTGGTCACTAACTCATGGCCTCTCTGTCTGTGCAAGGATTTTTGGTACAAGAGCAGCAAAGCAGGAGCTCGTTGCCCTGATCCTACAGCTCTGTGCTGAAATTCACTCAATTGCAGTCATTGAGGAAGGTACACGGCAGAAAAAATAAAGACACAAAAGGCTGAAGTGGCAGATCCACAGGTGTGAAGCCAGCCACTGACCAGAGAGAACAGAGCCATCAGGTTCTCACTCACCAGCCAGGCCACTCTTCAGACATCACAATAATTCTCCCTACAAATGTAGGTAATTTCAAAGGCAAGAGATTAGATGAAACACACCACTGATCTGCCAGCCTCATTTCTACATGGGGTTTCACATCCTTTGCCTCTCCTGAGTTCAGCGAATGTGAAAATGTACAAGGCAGCTTGGAGCATGAGAGAACAGCAAGACGAGCTTCTGCCTCTCCCATATTTCAAAGAGGCTTAATGACTGACATAATTATGATACAGTGCTTGTGAGATTCCACGTCATTAACCTCCTCTGCCATGCGTAAAATGGAATAACTCTGTAGTAAGTACTGAAAGAACTATATACAGAAATAATTAATACTTATTAGAGGAGTCACACTGAAAATATGCAGACATCAGCAGGTGCTGAGGCTGGCTCTGACTGTGTAAGACCCTGCTGCCTTCACAGGAGGGTGGGATATTCCACCCTGCAGAAGTTGCATGTTTTAGGACTGGGATCTCTGTAGGATCTTCAGGGATATCTGCAAGTCGTAGGTGGACACCCACATTTAGTCTGGTGCCACTTCCAGACACTCTGAGGTTTCTCTACCTCTGGTTGCTTTGTCATGTTGTAAAGTCATAGTGAAAACCTGCCTCTTCTTGCAGAGATGTTAAAAAGAAATCATTTCTCTGGCCCTAAGTCTATAAAAATGTTATTTTACTGACCAAAAGGTCTGTTTTCATCATTGTATTGATGACACTGTAAGAGGAACTTGATGACTGAATTCCCTTACCTGTGACAACCAGAGAGGTCCAGGACAGGGCCCTGCTCTCTGCCTCTGCCTCACATTCCCCAGCAGCTGGAAATGGATAGATTTAATGGAGAAAAAGCCAAGGAGGCATAAGCACAAGTTCTTTTTTTAAATTCTTTCTCACACATTGTACACAAGTAACAGGAAAAAAAAAAAGGGCAAATAAAAAAATTCCTGTGTACTCCCTAGTTTTTCAGGATAGTAATCTCAGTACACTATGTGTTCTGCCAGCAGCTCCCAGTGATCACAAACATTTCATCTGGCTGAAGTATGGCTCAGTGACTTTGGACTGGATGTTCCCAGCTGAATCCTACTGTTTGCTTAGGAGAACACTGTCCAGCTGGATCACCAGGAAATCTCTTCCAGCAGTCACTCTGGAAACTGTGGTCAGACCCGCTGTGTTCTGCCCTGCAGCACCCTCGCCTGGATGCAGAATCAGTTCATTGCTTTCCAGCAGCCCTTCCCTCAACAGGAGCACAACAAAAATGTAGCAGCAGAGAAACACAAATAAGTTTGGCAAACCTGCCAGCCTTTTTAGGCCTCTTGAAAGCAATGTCTCCCAAATGTCAGGTGGCAGGAAGGCAGGACCTGCGCAGAGACCACAGGTCTCACCGCAGACAAAAAAGCTGCTATCCATTACTGTAGATCCTCATGAATTCTTAAAATCAGTTACAATACACTACAGCTTACATTTTGTGAGCCTTAATTAAAATTTGAGTGAAAAGAATCAGTATTACTTGTGGCTTCAGAAGAAAGTGACATAAGTTCTGTAACTGCATATCTCCTTATGGATAACACAGGTGTATTACTTCAGCTGGGCTCAAGAGTCAATTTCCCCGTCATATCCTTGTATGACACATTCCTTGATTTCATGGAGCCTTTTCAGACAATGATGATGGGCTTTATTTCTGGAAATGATTTAACCAGACCCTGACATCCAGAGGGTCTCCTAAAATGCTTCACCTCCTGCAGCCTTTCAGTCCACAGCACCAGCGTAGGTTTGATCTACATAGAGCACCCTGAGTCTGTGGGAGGTGAACATCAGCCCTGAATGTTTTGTTGTGCAGATCTGCTCCTTTTGTTTTAATGTGTGTGCTAATGTACATACACCCTTGTGTTAGTTCTGTCAGCATAATTTTGGCTTGACCTAAACCATATCCGTAATTCCCAAAACACAGATAATTGGAGAGTACTACACTGCCTATATAAAGTCAGCAATTACAGATAAATTCCTGGCTATATTGCTTGTCAAGACTGGAACAGTGGTGTTACAATCAGGCCAAAATTCTGTTGCCCAAAACTACAGAAGGCCAATTCAAAAAGTTTCTGAGGCAGCTACCAACACCAAGCACAGCAGAGAAATGTTTCTGTACTCACTCCAGTGTCCCTCTGTTGGCCTTTTATTTCCCTCAGCCTTTTTAATGAAAGAAGGTCTTTCTTTGTTCTGTTTCATTTGGGTGAGTTCCTCATAGGGCAAACAGTCATTGGCTTGCTCTGTCTCTGCCAGAGGGTTGGGGAAGAGAATCAGAAGGGTAAAAGCATGAGAATCTTATGGGTTCAGATAAAAGTCATTCTAATAAATGAGGAGGGAATAAAAAAGTAAAAAGAAAAGTAAAAAGTCAAGTCATTCACCCACCCACCTCCCACCAGCAAACTGCAGTCCAGACAAGTCTCCATGAAGTGGCTGCTTTGGAAAGAGCTCCTCTCCACCTCCTGCAGTTTTACCTCTGAGCATGGTCCTGGATGGTACAAGATACTGCTTTGAGTCACTTTGAGTCTCCACTGTGCCAAATCCCATCACTTTTCCAAATCCCACATGCTCCCTGAGAGAGCACAGAGAACCAAAGGAGGTGTAGATGCTGTGCAAACACTGTTCAGCAGTAATAAATCACCTGTGTGTTGTCCATGCTCTTTTGGTCCCAGATCTGAAACACAGCCCCATATGAGTTGTCAGAAAGAAATCTCCACCTCAGCGCAATACAGGAGCATTACTTTTTCCTTTTATTTAACAGTCATGGATGGCACAGATGTTCTGACCAGTGTTTTTTAAATTTTTCTCAGAATTGTAAAGCCTCAGGGAGATCTCTCTCTACACCTTTGACTCACCTTTGCTCACTTTGGCTCAGCCATACACAGACAGACTGCTTCTGTCAGTATGGGAAGTCACTCTGAGAGTTAGCTGACCCCAGGAGTTTCTGGGCACCTGAACTTTCAAGGAAATTCAAAATAAGGAGACAGTAATCACCTGGGGAAGGCAGAGGGTAGAAGACAGCAGTACACTTCTGCAAGCATTTTACCATGTCATGAGTCAAAGCTGAACACTGTGTTGAACATGGGAATCTGTCAGTAAGAGTAAAGGAAGACACCAGATGTAAAAGGACTTATTATAAAATATACATGAGATTATCTGTCGTGTTGATGTTAAAATTAGAGCTGGTCTTTAACATTTCATAGAGGACAAAGACATGCCTGCTTTTGTAACCAAATTACTGCCACTGCAGGATAGGGAGAGTCTGGTTCTGACAGGAGAGCATACCTTTAAGGTGGCACTTAATCATTGTCATAGGTGTTCTTGTCACTCAAGATTGCACAAATTTTTAACTCTTTTTTTTCTCTTCTCTTCTCTTCTCTTCTCTTCTCTTCTCTTCTCTTCTCTTCTCTTCTCTTCTCTTCTCTTCTCTTCTCTTCTCTTCTCTTCTCTTCTCCTCTTCTCTTCTCTTTCTTCATTTTCATGAGCTGTGTACAGAGAATGGAGACATTTCTCCACAAGAGAATTAGACCATTTGTGTTAGAGCTAGACAGTCAGAAAAGAAGCTCAAGGCCAAAACTACTCACACAAGATGTACTCTTCAAGGTCCTATAAAACCTCTGCACAAACTTGTGAAATCTGGCTTTCTAAGTCCTAAATTATTGAATATCATGTTTGATTGAATTGGAGATCTTAGTAGCCAGACACCATGGCAGCTATGTAGAGTCCCTCTCTCATAAAAAAAGGGTGAATCTGCTTGTCCCTCTTAATTTCACACAGGTCCAATTAAACCTCAGTCCCAATTCAAAGCCTGCTGACAGGCTGTAAGAAGTAAACCAGTAGCACAATTAATGCATAAAGCAGCAAAAAGAGGGTTGTGTGAGTCACAGTTAAGCAGATCTGATTGCCTGGCAGGAAGCAAAAAGAGGAAGGAAGATGTACAACATCCATTATCTTCCCCATCTGTTTTGTGGAACACTGAAGTCCTCTCCCACAAAATTTTCCAAGGCAAAGATTTTTTCAACCAGATATCACCAACGCTCAGAGTAAAAAAAAAAAAAAAAAAAAAAAGAGTTAGTTCCACTGAAAAATGTTATTTCTAACCCACTGTGAGTCTTAAATGGTCAATGGTCAACATGATTTTTTGGATAAAATCTTCTTTACCTGTCTGCTCTTATTCTTTCCTGGGTTGTAGAAAGCCTGAGTACATTGTGTTCAATGTCATCACAAAAGGAAGCTACAGTCTGGTCAAAAAAAATAGCTTCTCAGAATAAGTTAGCTGTGTAATTTGAGCTTCTTAGTCTCGACTGTAGCTGGAAACTGCTGGCAACAAATAAAATTCCTTTCTGATGCTGTGCTGGTCCACTTTCCAGAGCATGATACAGCTGTCATCTTGGCAGACTGTTAATTCACACCACGATGCACAGATGCACAGATGCACAGATGCACCCTAATATAAATATAATTCAGTCACAGATAAGTGTCTGGTAAATACTCAAAATTTTATCCTAAAATGTTATGTTCTGTTGATAGACCAGCTTTGATTCATGACTGGTTTGCAGATCCAGGACTGAAGTGATTGCATGTAAAGCCACACATGCATGGGAAAGTGGAGCTACTGTCAATATCAGGATGTGGTCAAAGCCTTCCATCTGTTTCAGGTGATGTAGAAATGAGTTCTGACTAAGATGTTTTTGGACTATTTAAAACCCTTTCCTAATTCTTCAGAGTTGGGAGTTTTTTGGGTTTCTTTTTTTTTTGTTGTTGTTGTTTTTTTTGGGGGGGTTGTTGGTTTTTGTTTGTTTGGTTGGTTGGTTGGTTTTTTTTGGAGTTTTTTTGGTGTGTTTTGTTTTTGTTTTTGCGGGGGTTTTTTTGGTGTTTGTTTTTTGTTTGGGTCTTTTTTTGCCAAGAAAACTGTAGTTTAAAATCTTAAAGCTTTGAAATCAAATAAATGTTAAAATAAACTGAGTTATTCTAAATTACATCTATTTCAGTTTCAAAAAACAAAGCAAAATTTCTAAAGTGTGATGAGCCAGTTGAATTAAAATTTAATAATGTGTGTTCAGATTTTTATTGAAAAGCTGTAAATGAGCTTTTCTGTGTGTCTCTTTGCATTTCTTTCTCTTTCCGAAGTCTCATTGCAAAAAGATTTAATGCAACTAATGATAAATACAACCCAAGTGTCAACCAGGGAGGTGTTCCCAGTGTCTGTTTCTCTCTATACTAATTAGGGAGCACAAGAAATCTAAGCAAAGGGATTTAAAAGCAAACAGAGACACGAGTAGAGAGCAGATACAGGAACTTTCACTACAAACCTGCACTGATGGATATTAATAATAAACTCAGTGCAGCACTAAACCATCCCTGACCTCCTGTTGCTGCAGAGCAGTGAGTGGGAGCTGTGCTGCATCACTGAGGCTTGCAGAGTCTCCTTAGAAAGGCTGCTGGCATCCCCAGCAGGTTTCCTGCAGGAGTGGAACGGAGAGAAGCAGCACGCAGTGTGCAGCCCGGTGACCTGGCAGTGTCTGCAGGGTGACTGATGGCATCATCACACGGAACGGGGTCGCGCTGTCCTTGCCACACTCTGGGGACCCTGATGAAAACCTGCTTTCCTCTCTGGACCTAGGCTGCCCTTGGGCAGGACAGATGATCCTTCAGGCTGCACTTTTTCCAGCTGCCTGCAGAGATCATTAGCGTGGCAGGAAAGGAAACACGGGAGCTGCCTCATCAGATCAGATCGGATCAGATCAGATCAGATCAGATCAGAACAGTCCTTTCACCACGTCCTGCATCACTGCCCTGTGCACAGCGCTTTCCAGAGGCTTTGGGGGAAGGTGACAGAGGCTACCCTATTGGAATGCTGTGGAATGAATGTTCCAGAACGAAAATGTGCCTGGCGTGTCAACTTCCTCCCTCTAACCAGAAAAATAAAGAATTTACTGTGTTTAGGGTCAAAGCTGTTGAGACAGAAGGGAGTGAGGCTAAAATCCAGTGTTCTGTGATCAGTACCAGAGGCAAGAGGCAGGGAAGGGTGTTCTCTTTCTCTTTTGTAGCTTTTGCCAGTTCCAGTTGTATGAAATTACAACAGCAACATCTTCATGGGCAAACACAGCAACAAATATGCACAGCAGCGTGTTCTGAGGCCGAGGTTTAAAACTAATGGGAATCCAAACTCCTGCTTTCCGGTGTTTAAACCTACAGTTTTCCAAGCAGACAAAATTTGTGCCATTTGACTCAGCCTTCTTCAGGAGCTAAAAGTTGAATACTCAGCAATCCAGAATTTTGGGTGTCTTTGAAAGACATGACTCTGCAGACTGTGCCTTTTGTAGGCACCTGTGGCTAGGAGGCCAGCAAGGTGGTTTCTTACAGTGGATAGAAAGAAGCAACTGAATTTCAGAAGAAAACAGTTATTTTAATTAAAACTACATATGTAAGTCTCTTACCTGAACTGAAGGTTTGGTCCAATCTAGAGAAAAGAAAAATCAGTATTTAACACTAGTCAGAGTGGGTATGATCCATGATTCAAGTCCCCAGAGAAGATGATACTAATGCAAACAAGCTTTAAAACCAGCATTTAGCAAGATTCCTAGCAAGCACAATTTTGCAGTTCCTCCCAGCATTAGCAGTGCACATAAAAGCCATGTGTTTTGATAAAGTCTTAAATCAGGGGGGAAAACAGAACAAACCAGCCCCAAACCAAACAAACCTCTCCATGATGCACTAAGATACAAAGAGGAAAAAATTCCACACCGTCTGGTTTTCACATCACTTGTCACCAGACACTGAAAGTGGTGACACCAAGTGACTGCCTGCATTAACCTTTCCTTGGAATTCTGCTGTTTGTCCCTGCAAGGACCTGGCAGAGTTTTACCAATGTAGTTGGCTCTCTCCATCAAAATCACACAGTATTTTATTTCTTGCAAAACTGTCCTGAGGACATTTGCAGGGCAAGGACTGGGTGAGGCTGGGGACTTGGGGCGAGCATTGAACTCTGACCAGTTCATCACAAATTCTTCATCACATCCGGCTGGAGGAGGGTGGGTAGAGAAACTGACCCCAAAATTCTGGAGAATTTGGAAGTGGGCGGGTGGATCTTGCCACTGATGAGGTCCCGCAAGAGGTATGGGTGAGGGGAATGCACAGGGTCACCCCAGCTGACTGTCCTCCAAAAATCCAGTGAGTTCTTCAGAATCCTTGCCCTTCTCACTGTCTCCAGGGAAACAAAGCCAAATCTGTCTGGGTTTTTTGCAAAATTAATGAGAGAAGTCCCAGCTGAGGATTCTGAAGAAGTTCAAGCCCAACTTCTGGACAAAAAAAAAAATACAAACAACTTTAAAGAGCTTGAAAAAACCCATCTGGAACTGGGGAAATGAAGTTTCTTAAAGTACAAGCAAATGAAGGTGTTTTCCTTTAGAAAAATAAGAAGAAAATAAAAGGAGAGCAATAATAAAGAATTTTCCCACAAATATACTTTTAAACTGCCAGGTAAATAAGGAACAAGATTTTTTTCCCTTAAAATAAATAGAATAAAATGGTTTTTCCCTTTAAAAAATCCCTTCAAACAAAGATACTAACTTCTTTTTAGAAGAAAAAAAAAGAAACCACACTAAAAATTTTGGTAATTTAAAGGGGGGTTTTTTCCCTCCAAAAAGTTGAATTCCTGCACATAAGGACTTTTTCTTTCTTCCAGTAAAGAAAGGCCAAAGTGCATGATAAAGATTATTCTTAGCCTCACAATAACAAAAAAGAGTCCTCAAAATCCCAAATAAACAGAGATAATCTATTTTCTTCCTCATGATAAAAAAAAAAAGAAAAAAAAAAAAAAATCTATAAAAAAAAAGTAGCTCATGATAAAAAAAACAAGAAAAAAGAAAAAAGAAAAAAAAAGATAAAAGATCTATAAATAAAAGTATTTTTAAAAGACTTTTTTGTTTAAAAAAAAAATCACAGGATGAAAATTAAAAGCTTGGAAAGGGGCAAAACTTCACATAGGGTGAGGAGAGATCCAGAGATGTCTCCAGAACCCCAAAATTATTCCAAAAAAGTCTTATCTCTGTTTAAAAATATACATCTGGAGGAGCTCCAAATCCCCAACACGTGATAAAATCCTCAACATGTGATTCAATTTCCCTTTTTTTAAAGAATCCTGGGAGAGCTCAGAGAGATTGGATGGGTGGAAAGTTGGCAAATTACATGTTCAGTATTTTTTTGTTTTGATAAAAAAAAAGAGCAGGACGAGGCAAAAGCCAGCATTTGAGGGTGTTTGAGCTCATCTTCAGGCTGCAGTTCTTCACTTCATTGAAATCCAGGTGAGGTAATTTTTATTATTGTCTCTTTAAAGTCCTGGTTTTTCATGCATTGTGCCTTTAAATCACTTAAAAATGCATTAAGAAATCGAAATAATCCTCATTTTATTCAGAAAAAAAGGCAAAAAAATCCTGAATTTGGGCACAGAAGGGGAGAAATGTCTTCATTCACACAAATGGCAAAAACCTGAAGATTCAATTAAATAAAAATTAAATAAAAGTTAAATAAATAGAGGATAAATGAAAATAGCATTAACCTAAGAACTCCATTAAATAAAAAGGCTATGCATTTAGAATTAAAAATTGAAATTAAATTAAATAATGTTCATTCATATAAAATCTTCTATTAAACTTGAATCATAGTAAATTAAAAGTTATAAATTAAATAAAATTTTAAAATATCCTGAATTAAATTAAATTACACTTAAAAATGCACTATAATTAAATCAAAAAGCCAACTTTTCAAGTACTTCAATTCTTTCAAAAAATTGTTAAAATACCACACATACACAAAGCCCTCCACACAAAATTCCTGGACAAAGTGTGTGTTTGGTGTTTTAGTATGAAATTTTTTTGCCTCTGGAACATCATTTTACTGCATCATCTCTTGTGGGGAGAGTTGTTAGTTTGCTTGTTTGGATGTATTTATAGTTTTTTTATGTTTTCCAGGGTTTTTTACAGCTATTTTAGGTTGAGGATGTCACCCTCTAGTGTTTTCTTCCTCCTGTTTTTAGGTAAATATTTGTTTCTGAAAAGTGTTGTCATTTTCATCCCTGCTGGAAAAATGATTGATCAACTCATTTTCCCTCCTATTTCTTCTCCAGGTGCCATGGTGGACACCAAAACCTCATCGGAAAAAGGTGAATTTTGGGGGCTTTGCCCTGAAAAAACATTATTTTCACCTAAATTAGCTTTCTCCCAAGCACATTATACTATTTTCCCTCTATTCTCCCAAAATCTCTGTATTCCCCATGTAATTCCACTGGGGTCATTCCCTTTCACCCCAGTTTCACCATGAAAACCCAGGAGAAGAGACATCCATTTCTAGGTAACCAAGACCATGGGAACACCAAATTTGGTGGGTTACAACCCAAAATCCATGTAATTGGGGGGAATTTGGGGGCAGTTCCCAAATCCTGATTTTCCCACAGGATCCCTGCTCTATCCCTACGGACTGGACCAGGGTGATAAAACCAACCCCAAACTTGATGATGGAGCATCCGAGGCAATCGCCCTCTCAGTTCCCTTCACCTTCTATGGCAAAACCTACCAAACTGTGTTTGTAGGTCACCCCAAATTCTACTTTTTTGTTAATTTCCTCAGTTTTTCTAAATTTCCTCCCCATTTCTACTTAATTTTTCACTGGTATGTGGGTGAGTGTGAGTGTGAGTGTGAGACAGAGAGAGAGAGAGTGTGTGTGTGTGTGTGTGTGTGTGTGTGTGTGTGTGTGTGTGTGTGTGTGTCTCCAAAATCAACCCTTCTTGAATTCATAGTGGCTTTTATCCTTGGACACTGAAACATCTTCAGATGGGTGGAGGATCTTGAGGGGGCTGGTGGTATTGGAGGGGGGGTGATTTGGAGGGGTTTGGGAAGTCCTGAGGATGGTGGGTGATGGTGTGGTCCTTCATGGCTGGGGGGTCTTGGGGCAGTTGGTTGGTTTTGGGTGGTCCCCCACAGGGTGGATCTTGAGGTGTGTTGGTGGGCATTGTGGGATCACATGGGTGGCAGATTTTGTAAGGGTCCTTCATAGGTAGGTCTCAGGGGGATTGGGGGGTGTTGTGGGGTCCTCTGGGTGCTGGGCCTTGGGAGGGTCCTGGGCGTGGTTGCTGTTAGGGGGCTCCATGGATCTGATATTTGTGGGGGGTGGTGTGTCTTGGGAGGTTGATGGATCTTGAGGAGTTCTTTGGGTGCTGGGGAGTCCTGTGGGTGAGGGTTGCTATGGTTGGTGGGTCTTGGAGGAGTCCTGTGGGCAGTGGTGTTGGGGTTCCCTATGGGTGGTGGTTCTTGACATGCTTGTAGGGCCCATCTTGAAGAACCCATAACCCAACTCAAGGTGTTGCTCCCACCCGCTCCTGGTGTCACCTCCAGGTGAACAACAATGGGGTGATCTCCTTTGACAAGCCCGTCAGACAATACACCCCTGACCCCTTCCCTCTGGCGGACGGACGCCCTTTCGTGACTCCCTTCTGGGCAGATGTGGACAATGTGCTGTGTGGGGACATCTTCTACCGCCAGACCACCGACCCAGCGCTGCTGGAGGACATCAGCCAGCACATAACCCAGTACTTCCCCAAAAGCCCCTTCACTGCCACCTGGGCCTTGCTGGCCACCTGGGACCATGTGGCCTACTACGGCTCCACCTCTGAAAAGGTGAGGGCCATGGTCCAGGGGGCATGAAGGTGACTCATTGGCTCCCGTTGACCCATTTGGTGGCCTTGCTAACCGACCTATCTTTGATCTCCAGAACCCATCCCTGACCTTCATGACTCATCTTGACCTCTGTGACCTTTCTCCATAGGGCAACACCTTTCAGGCTGTGCTGACCACTGACTCCAAGATGTTCTACATCATCCTCAACTACGGGGACATCCAGTGGACCACAGGGGCAGCGAGTGATGGGGATGCTGAAACAGGGCTTGGGGGGACCCCTGCACATGTAAGTGGGGAGGGTAGAGGAGGAGGAGGAGATTGTCCTACTCCCTGTTCTGAGGATGATGATAATGAAGGTCAGGGATTGGCCCAGTCCAAATGTTGGAGGTGATAATGATGATAGTGATGATGATGATAGTGATGATGATGATGATGATGATGATGATGATGATGATGATGATGATGATGATGATGATGATGATGATGATGATGATGATGATAGTGAAGACAGGAGGTTTTCTACCCTCCTTCTGGAGTTGATCATGATAGTGATGGCCTTGGATTGGTTCATATAATTTCTGGGTGACACCAACTATGTTCGCATCCCAAAGTAATTTTAGGGGCCCACTACCCCTTTGGGGGGTCAGCCCTTGTAGACTCCCCCCCAATTTTCCAGGCGGGATTCAATAGCGGTGATGACACCAACTTCTACAACATTCCTGGATCCCAAACCGATGCCATCATCAACATCACCACTACCTCCAACGTCAAGGTCCCAGGACGCTGGGTCTTTAGGGTGGATGACTTCCAGGTGACAGGTGTGGATCCTCCCCAGCTGGACAAAAACTGCTGGTTGTAAGTTGGAGGAGAAAATTGGGAATTTTGAGGAAAAGTGGGAATTTGGAGAGTAAACTCAGGAATGAGAGGGGGAAAGTGGGGATTCGGGGCAATAATTTGTGACTGTGGGAAGACCACTGTGAATTTAGGGGGAGACAGGATTTGTTGTGGAAAATTAGGAATCTCAGGGGAACCATGGGAATCTTGTTTGGAATATTGAGAATTTAGGGGCATTAGGAACTGGAGAATATTGGGCATTTGGGGAACAACTGGAAGTTTGTTGGGGAAAGGTGGGAATTTGTGAGGAAAATTTGGATTTCTGAGGGGAATATTTTTGGGTGGTATTGGGGATTTGGTTGGAAAGTGGCTCATTTTCCTGGGCTGTTGATATCTCCTCTAGGTGAACTGAGGGGAGTGGGACAGAGGAACATCACCACTGCCACTGTTATCACCGATGAAGTCACTGTGCAAGTCAAGATCATGCCAACTTCTAGAACAGCAATAAAATTTCAGCTAAGACATTGCAGTGTCCATGCCCTTGTCATTGTCATGGCACCCATGGTGATATCACCACTTACATCACCATCACCCTCACTGTTCCCACAATTGCAGGGGATCTGAGGGGTTTTGGGGTGAAATGTGACAGAATTAATCCAGTTTTGCTTTTTTGGGTGGTAATTTCTGGGGTCTTGCACAATATGAAGTCACATGACAGCCATGTACACAGGAGACACAACCCACAACAAACAGCTTGGCACACACCCCCAAAATGCTGCCCCTACAACACCCTTGGACATCACAAGACACACAAAACCTACCAGACACAACTTCATCCCTCCCCACCCTTGACTCCTACTCACAGAACCACGGGATCATTAAGGCTGGAAGAGAGCTCCAAGATCCTCAAATCCAACCTTTGACTGAGCACCCCATGCCAAGCAGACCATGGTACTGAGTGCCATGTCCACATGTTTCTTCAACACTCCAGGGATGTGATTACACCACCTCCCTGAGCAGACTGTTCCAATGCCCAATCATCCTTTCTGTGAAGGAATTCCTCCAGATGTCCAGCCTGCACCTCCCCTGGCACAGGTTGAGACCATTTCTTTTTGTCCTGTTGCTTGTTGCCGGGCAGAAAAGATTCACTCCCACCTGGCAACAACCTCTCTTCCAGGTAACTGTAGAAAGTGATAAAGTCACCCCAAGATACCTTTTCCCCAGGCTGAGCCCCACTAAGCTCCCTCAGCTGCTCCTGATTCTCCAGACCCTTCCCCAGCTCTGTTCCCTTCTCTGGACATCCTCCAGCCCCTCAATGTCCTTTTTGCCATGAAGGACCCAAAACTGTCCCAAAGATTTGAGGTGTGGCCTCAGCAGTGCCCAGCAGAGGGGACAGTCACTATCCTGCTCCTGCTGCCACACCTGGACTGGCACAACCCAGAGGTCATTGCCCTTCTTGGTCACCTGGGCACCTGGCTCAGGTTTTGCTGCTGTCATGAGCACCCCCAGGGCCTTTCGTAACAAGCAGCTTCCCAACCATTGTGCCCCAGCCTGGAACTGCAGAGGTTCTGGACCTGGCAGGACCTGGCACTTCCCCTTGGTGCAGCTCATGCCATGGGCCTGGGCCTAGTGATCCCATCAATTCCTCAACCCACAAAATGCTTTTTTAAATTTTTTTTATTCCATCCCTTCCTCCCCTTCCTTTTTTTCCCTTTCCTCCTCTTTTTTTACCCAAATCACACCCTCTATTTCTCAAAAAAATACACTATTTTTGCTCCATCACCTCCTTGTCATTGTGGAATAATTTAAACCACTGTGGGGAAAAAAAACCCCTTGATATCTGGTAATGCCAAATTTTGACATCAGTTTTAACAAAAACCCCCTGTTTTTCTCTCTGTTTTCACCTTTTCTGGCCAAAAATTATCTCACGTCATTGGGTGGGGTGGTCCCCTGAGAGTGCCTGGATTAGTCATTTTCCTTCCCCTTTTTCTGCCAAAATTAAAAAATAATTGAGGGAGGAGCCAGATCTACTGTCCTGGGATTGTGTTTTCTTCACAGATTTGGGGATAAAACGGAGCACTTTGGGGATACGGAGCTAAGCTGGGGATCAAACAGGGCCGAAGGCAGGTAAGGGCAAATGTAGATCTAATAACTATGTTTATTTTTTTGGCAGGAAGGATTTTCCCTGAAGTGGGAAAATCCATCTGAAGACTCCTCAAGTTCCCCCCTTTCCCCACCTCCACCCTCACTTACCTTACAACCCCAGCCCTGGGACTGGTCCTGGGAGCAGTTTGATTGGAAGATTTATGAAGGAATTTAAGGAAGAAAAGGGCAGGATAAGGATTTGGAAGGGAACAAAAGAGAGGGAAAAGGAAGGAAAGGAAGAGAGAAGTAAAAGGAAAAAGGAGTAGGAAAGGAAAAAGAGGGGGGAAAGGGAAATTGGGGAAAGAAGAGAGGAAAAGAAAAAAAAGGTGGGGAAGAGTGGGATAAGGGGGAAAAGGGAAAAAAGATAGAAAAAGGGAAAAAGGGAAGGGAAGGAAAACCAGGGAAAGAAGATAGGAAAGTAGGGAAAAATATGGGAAAGGGAGAATAAGCAGGAAAAAAGGGAAAAGAGTGAGGCAATAGAAAAAGGGATAGGAAAAGGAAAGAAGGAAGGGAGAAGAAAAGGAAAATTAAGGAAGTGGAGGGGAAAACGGGAAAAGGGAGAGGAAAGGATAAAAGGGTAAGGAAATTTAAAAAGTGGAAAAAAGGAGTAACAAAGGGGAAAGGGGAGAGCAAAGGGAAAAAAGATAAAGAAATAGAAGACCCAAAAGGGGATTTGGGTGGAAAAATGGGATTTGGGGGAAAGAGGAGAAAATGGAAAAATGAAGCAAAAGAAAGAATGGGGAAAAATAAAATTACAAAAAAATAGGAATACGAAAAAGGAAAAGGGAGGTAAAGGGGAAAGAAAAAAAAGAGGAAAGGGGAAAAGATATTCAAAGGTACCTGGGATGGTGGGAAAAGACATGGAAATGCCCCCCCAAAAGTCAATTTTTTACCAGGTGGAATAAAATTCACATTTTTTAGTAAATGCAATTTAAGTAGTGAATTTGAGGATAGCTTGAATGAGAAGAACAGATTTTGGGGACAAATCAAGTAAAACACTTTTTTTGGGATTGTGTGGTGTGTGCAAGTCTGAAACACACAGATTTTTGGGATTTGTGTGAGTTTTATATCAAGAAATGGTGAGTTTTGGGAAAATTCTAGTGAAATTTCAAAAAATATGAGAATTTTATTGTTTTTTTTCACCTTTTGCACCCAGAGCAACATGGATCACAGCCTGGGAAAAGCAGATGTGCTGAGATGGTTCTGGAATGTTATGTTCTGGGGTAAGTTGAAACAGGTTGGGGAGATGCCCCAAAAGCTATAAAATTCTCCTGAAATAATTAATTTCCTCAAAATAAGGGTTATGCAGCCCAGAAGAAGGATTCCCCAGCCTAAAATCTCCATCTTTTTCCCAGGGAATTAACTGGGATTTCATCTCAAATCATGATTGTTCAAACAGTTTGTTCTTGTTAATGATGATCCAACAGATTAACCTAATTCGTTAAATTTTTTTTCAGAGTTTACTCTCCCAACTGGAGATTACTCTCCTAACTGGGGAATGAGTGTATGAAAAATTAATCAAATCAATGATCAAATTACCACTCCATTAAAACAGTGATCTAACAAATTAATAGTTCATAATATCAGTCAAGTCCTATAATCCGCCAGATGAAGGTTAATTTAAATTTTTTCTCCAAAACAATATCCTATCAAATCCATAGTCCATAAACTCAATAAACTGTCAAATTAAAACAAATGACCCATGAAATTAGCACTTCATCAAATCAACAGTCTGCCCAATAAAAAGTCCACCAGTTTATTAATCCATTGACTAATTCAATTGACTAAGTCAATTGGCTCAAAAATCCATTAAATCAATGTTTCATCAAATCAATATTTCACCAAATCAATGATCCAGCAAATGAAATCAAAAGTCTATCAGATTGAAAGTTGATCAAACCAATAATTTATCTAATCATTAACCCATTAAATTAATAATCCATTAATCAATAATTTACCAAATTGATCAAGTTATCAAATCTGTAGTACACCAAACCAATAATCCAGCAATCAGTGATCCGTTAAATCAACTGTCCATCAAAGTAATTATCCATCTAACCAATCAAATCTCTCTCCATCAAATCTGTAATCCGTCAATTTAAAAATCCACCAAATCAATAATTTATCAGATTACCCACCCCTCTTCTTCCTCCCCCCAGCTCTCCTCCATGCCCCTAGCATCACCTCTGAGATGTCACCACCTCACCTGGGTGACGAGTTCCTGGTGGCCTTTCTGCAGAATGGTAACCAGCGCACCCTTCGCAGCGACTTCCGCCTCCTCCTCCTCACTGGCCCCTCCCCATCCACCACTGCCACCATCTCCATGAAGAGACCTGGATTGCGGATGACGGTGCAGGCAGCTGCCAACCAACCAGTCCTGGTGAAGATCCCACCACAAGCCGAGATGGTGGGAAGCCAAATTTTTGAAAACGCTGTGGTGGTGAAGACCACTGCTGCTGTCACTGCAGTGATGGTGAACGACAAACCCACAGCAGCTGATTCCGCCGTCATTATTCCAGTCCACAGGTGGGGGACGGAATACCATGTGGTCACCCCCAATCCTGGCCCCACCCGCAATGCCCAGTTTGTGGTGGCTGCTTGGGATCAACCCACTACAGTCAACATTCAGCTCAATGCTGATATCACCTTCCGTGGACAGCTGCATCGACGCGGCTCCACCCTTACCATCCCACTGGAGCCGTTCCAAGCAGCACAGATCCAGAGCGCAGCTGATCTTTCTGGAACACGGGTGGTGGCAGAGAGACCGGTGGCTGTCTTCAGCGGTCACACCTGTGTGGGCAGGTTGAGCCGCTGCGATCATGTGGTGGAACAGCTCCACCCTATTGCCCAGTGGGGAAAATCCTTCCTTGTGCCACCAGTGCCATTCCAGGGACAATCCAACCTCATCTACATCACTGCTGCCCAACCAACGCGTGTCACAGGTCATGGTGAAGTCACCAAGACCACGCGAGAGATAAATCCCAACCACTCACTGCTCTATGGCACCCAATCCCCGCAGGGCTTGTTCCTCACTTCCGAAGCTGGTGTCCAGGTTTTTCTGTTGGGCAGTGGCGAGAACAGCGGTGCAGTAACCTTTGAGCCCTTTTTTGTCAGCATCTCAGACATAACCAGTTACTGCAACTCCTACAGCATCGTTGCACTGGAGGGATATGACAACCGCATCCTCCTAGTGGCCAAGACAGCGGAAACTTCTGGAATACTGCTGAACAAGAGGCCATTAGGGAGTGTGGCATGGGAGCAGATCGCTGGGACAGAATATTCCTGGGTTGGGATAAATTTGGGAAGCGGATTTGGAATCCATCGTGTGGAGCATGAGAGAGCAGCATTTGGGGTGTGGAACGTCGGGATGGGACAGGGGAAGCGCTATGGAGCAGAGGGAGCTTGCGACAGTGGTGAGTGGAGGTGGACTTTGATATAAATAAAATATATAGAATTATATAGATGTCAATAACAGATACTTATATTTAATTACATGTAATCATGCAAATGACAAATATCTAGTAAATCAAAATAATAGCATTACCTAATAATCTTATTTTATTATAATAATATATAGGATTACATTATAATATACAATATTATAATAGCAATATTTATAAAAAATTCTAATACACAAATATATAGTAATAACAGTAAAAAACCTATATGTAGTATACTAAATAAACAAATAAGAATCAATGGAGAAATACATAAATAATACATAAAAATCCCTATCTATAAATAGAAATATACAATAAATAATAAATATTGAAGTCTAGAGACAAATACAATATATATATATGAGATAACATGTCTGTGACAAATTTATATTTATACATTACTTAAAATCAGATACTTTTATTATCTTTTTAATAATTCTGTATGATGGAAATACATAAACGTTATGTGGATAAATAATTCATATCTAAAAAAATAGGCATAATATAGAGATATTTATAAATAATATAGAAAAACTTACATGTCACTACAAATCAGGTATAAAAACATGCAAAATATAAAACAAGTCTATACTTAGACATACCAATAATTCAATCAATTAATAGAATTTAATCCTCTGTCACTAATAAACCCACAGATCCCTGCCAGCAGGTGCAGTGCCACGCTAAGGAGAGCTGTCACCTGGACAAGGGCATGCCCATCTGCCGCCACGACTACCTGGGCACCTGCACAGGCTCCCCATCCCTGCAGTACCACACCTTTGATGGGGCCTCCGTGTCCCCCCGTGGTGGCTGCAGGTACACCCTGGCCAGGTACTGTGGGGCTGACCCCACCCTGGAGCCCTTCACCGTGGAGGAGCAGCGGAGCCGGGATCACACCAAGAAGCCATTGGCCAATGTCTACATCTACGCCTACAATGTCTCCATCCATGCCGGTGAGGACAAGCCCGTCCAGGTGAGTTTCAGACCCATCATTCCAATAAAACAATTTCTTCCAAGTGGATTAAAATTTCTGGGTGAGTTTGACCTTCAAAAAACAAGGAAAAATGTCCAAAAAAGTGTGAGAGGATAAATCATTGAAATATTGATGTTCACTTTAGAAAATAAGCAGAACCACAGACCTGTGGAATTTGGGGAATTTTTTCCATTCCAAATCAATTTTCCATGTGGAATGTGTTTTTTTCCAGTCCTGGTCTCCATACAAATAAGATTAGCTCAGAAGATGTAGAAAATTATTTAGAGATTTGGAACTTGAGCTTTTCTTGGTGTGAATCTCTATGAAGTAGGGCAAAAATTCTGATTGATAATGAAAATTGATTATTCATAATATAATTTCTCCCTCTGTACACATGTGCTTTTTGTGGGGGTGGGAACCACATGTTTAGGTTTAACCCTCCTCCTCATTTTCCTGCCTCACAAGGTTAACAACAAACCCACCAACCTTCCAGCCATCCTGGAAGACGGAAAAGTCCAAATTTTCCAAAATGAGGGTCGTACCATCCTCCAGACGGATTTTGGGCTGCAGGTGACCTATGATGAGGACCAGGTTATCATGGTGGCTATGCCCAGCAGCTACTTTGGGGGCACCTGTGGCCTCTGTGGCAACTTCAATGAGGATACAGATGATGAAGCCATGATTCCCAATGGTATTCCTGGTGAAGGTGGTGAGGACTGGGCAGAAAGCTGGAGAGATCCTTCATGCCAGGAAGATTGTGGAGACCAGGAGACTGCACAGGGCATGGAGGGGTGTGGTGAGTTCATGTGGGGGTCTGTGAGGATGTTGGGGAAGGGAGAAGAGCATGCATGTGAGAACTCAGCTGTGGGTATTAGCCTAGAGTAATGGTTGTAGACATCAGCACAATCAATGTGTCCTTTCATCCCAAAACCCACCTACCCACCTAATCTGACCCCAGGTGTCCATAACACACGGAATTATACCAGCATTTTCCTGAAGGCCATCCCTGCTTGGTGTCTCATTGACTCCACAACCCTTACAGGCATGAACAAAACCAATGGGGAAGAAATTACTCCAAAATCTACCTGATCTCACTTCAGCTGCCCAAAACCCAAGGAACTGTACTAAGATTCTTCCTGAGGGTTGTCCCTGTGGGGTATATCTTGAACTCTAGTTTGGTTTATGTGTCAATGTAATCAACACCTCCATTACAGGGAAGACTTGCATTGGTTGGTTCTCCCTAAAATACTTCTAAGTCCTCCTGATTTGACTTGAGGTGTCCACAACATATGGAATTCCACTGGGGCTTTCCTGATGACCATCCCTGTATGACATCTCACAGACTCTTAAATCCCTTGTAGGCATCAAGGCAACCAACAACCCCAGCACTACCATCTCTGCTTGTTTCCACAACAATCACTCCTACAAGCTCCATGAGGAATTTTGGGAAGACGGGAGCTGCAAGAAGCGGTGCCGTTGTGAGGGTTCAGGGACAGTGACTTGTAAGCCAGGGGGATGTAGATCCCATGAGAAGTGTGTCGTGCTTAATGGCATCGCCAGGTGTACGCCCAACAAGCACTACACCTGCATCGGGACGGGTGACCCGCACTACACCACCTTTGACGGGGTGAGGTTTGACTTCCAAGGCTCCTGCATCTACCAGTTTGCTGCACTCTGCACCCCCAAGCCCACTCTGGTCCCCTTCAATGTCACCGTGGAAAACAACCACCGCGGCAGCCGTGCTGTGTCCTTCACTAAGACCGTCAACCTGGAGGTCTATGGGAGTGTCATCAGCATGAGCCAGGAACACCCACGCAAGGTCAAGGTGGGCAACCCTTCAAGGAATCCCTTTCATCCACAAATTACCACATATTCCCCTTTTTTTTCCATTGTAATTACCTTCCCCCTTGCTCCCCAGTCTTCCTTTTTCCCCCCAAACTACTCTTCTTTAATGCCAAATTCTCATTTGGCATTCTCCATTTTCTCCCAGATTCCCCATTTTTTTCACCGAAATCCTCCTCTTATCCCTCAAATCCTCTTTATCTCCCCAAATATGTTTTTTTCACCAAGTATCCCTTTTCACCCTTTGACTTCCTCCTTTTCCTCCAAATTGCTCTTAATTTTCCCCAACTTCCTCTTTCCCCCAAAAATTCCCCAGTTTGCCCTCAAAATTGTTCTTTTTACCTGCAAAATCCCCTTTTCACCAAAAAGTTTCATTTCCTCCCCTAAAATGCCTCTTTGTCTGCAAATTCTCCTCTTTTTCTGATCAAATACCCTTCTTTTTACTCAAGTCCCCTTTCTATCTCTCAAATACTACTTTTCCCCCCAAAATCACCTATTTCCCTTAAAAATCCTATATTCTCAATCCTCCTAGTTTCCCCAAATCACCTGTTTTTCCTAAAATTCCATTTTGTGTCCCATGCTTTCCCGTTTTTCCCAACAACTCCTCCTTTCCCTTCTAAATCCAACATTTTGTTGCAAATTCCTTTTTTCTACCAAATTCCTATTTCCCCCCAATTTTTACCTTAAATTACATTAAATATATAATACATTAAAACCAAATTAAAATATAAAAATAATTCAAATAAAAATACCCAAAAAAGTAAATAAGAATAAAAAGCATAAAGATAAAAAATGAAAGCCAGTAAGAAGTCAATAAGAAGAAATAATGTAAAAAGAGAAAATATAATTAAAAATATAATATAAATTAAAATAAAATTATAATATAAATAAAAATACAAAACCAAAATAAAATAAAACGATCAAACTGTGATTTCAAACCTGTTTTCTTCTGTCTCCACTTTTTCTCACTCCCTTTCCTGCAGGTGGATGGTGCCTTTGTGTCCCTTCCCTTCACCCACCCCCACTTTTCTGTGTTCTACCGTGGCGTCCATGGCTTTGTCACCACTGACTTCGGTGTCACTGTCACCTTTGACTGGTACAGCTACGCCCGTGTCATCCTCCCCACCACCTACTCTGGTGCCGTCTGTGGTCTCTGCGGCAATGCCAATGGTGACCCCGATGACGACTTTGTCACCCCTGCTGGCCACCGTGCCTCCCATGAGACGCAGCTGGGTGACAGCTGGAAAGTGGGGGATGTCCCCGGGTGCTCAGCTGGTTGTGGCGCAGAGTGCCCGGTGTGTGATGCGGTGAAGGTGCAGCCATACCGTGGGGACAGGTACTGTGGGGTGATTGCCCGAGCAGGGGGGCCCTTCCGGGAGTGTCACCGTGTCATCAACCCAGAGCCGTTCCTGCAGGACTGTGCTTTTGATGCCTGTCACTACAAGGGACACCGTGACACTGTGTGTCAGGGTGTCTCTGCTTATGTCACTGCGTGCCAGAGTCACGGGGTAGTTGTGGAGACGTGGAGGACGGCAGAGTTCTGCGGTGAGTGTGGGTGGGAGGGGGGTAAATGGGACCCTCGTTCCCTCTTTGTTCCCTCACTTCCTGCCTCCTTTCTTCCTTCCTTCCTCATTGAGGGTCTCCCCTCCTCTTCGGATACTCCCTTCACTCCCTATTTTGTTTTTTTTTTTCCCTCAGCTCTTTCCTGCCCCCCTCACTCCCACTATGAGCTCTGTGGGAGCCCTTGCCAGCCCACCTGCCAAACTCCTTCTGTCCCCACCTCCTGTCCCGCATCTCCCTGCTCCGAGGGCTGTTTCTGCGACAACGGTTATGTCCTCAGTGGCTCCGACTGTGTTCCCCATTCTGAGTGTGGCTGTGAGTACCTTGGTCATTACTACCAAAAGGATACAGAGTTCTACCCCTCATGCCGGGAACGCTGCCGCTGTGGCACCAACGGCACAGTGACCTGCCAGGAGGCATTCTGTGGTGCTCACGAGGAGTGCCGGGTGGAAGATGGCGTGCTGGGATGTCACCCCACTGGTTATGGCCGGTTGGTTGTGTCAGGAGATCCCCACTATGTCACCTTTGATGGACGTACCTTCAATATCCCGGGATCCTGCACCTACATCCTGGCGCGGGTGTGCGAGCCGGCACAACGGTTGGTCAACTTCACAGTGTTGGTGGAGCATGAGGCAGGCAGCCACAGTGACCCAGTGCTGATGAAGAGGGTCGTGATATCCATACATGGGTACACCGTCACCATGGAGCGGGGACAGAGGTGGGAGGTGACGGTAAGTCTGGAGACCCCCATAGTGATGTGGTGGTGATGAAGAGGGTGGAGGTGTCCATCCATGGGTACAATGTCAGTTGTGGAGAGGATCCAGTGATTCCCATGGTGACACCATGATTAAAAAGAGGGTGGGTGTTTCCTTCCATTGTCTCAGTGGAATAAGGTCTAGTGACTATTCTAAAATATCACACATCATCGTATCCCTATTCCAGGTGGACTTGGAGCGCTACACCCTCCCGCTGGTGACAGAGGACAAGAACCTCCGCATTGGCCAAGAGGGGAATAACATCATCCTTCACACTGCCGCAGGAATCCGCATCCTCTATAACACAGCCACCTTCCTCCTCATCACTGTCCCAGATGTCTACCGCGGCCGGCTCTGCGGCTTGGGTGGCGACTATGATGGGGACCCCAGTGATGACTTCCGGCTGCCCAACGGGGCACTGGCGAAAACCACCCAGGAATTTGTCACCTCCTGGAAGGTTCCAGAGAAGGACAGAGCATGCAGTGATGGCTGTGATGACGGTGTGTGCAGCAGGTGTGATGTTGCCAAAGAGGCGACATATGGCAGGAACGGATCCTGTGGGATCATCCGTGATGCGGAAGGGCCATTCCGGGGGTGCCACCCACGTGTTAGCCCCGTGGAATATTTCACCCACTGCGTACATGATGTCTGTGCCGCCAGTGGGGATCGCGCTGCCTTGTGCCACGCGCTGCAAGCGTACGCCGCTGCTTGCCAAGCCGCTGGTGCTACAGTCGGAGCGTGGAGGACAAAGGAGTTCTGCCGTAAGTCAGGAACAATCTTGCCACTTCAGGTCCTTTTTTCCTCAAAAGCTACATTTTCTCCTGGGGGAAAAAAAAAACCAAAAAAAACCAAAAAAACCACAACAAAAAAACAACAAAAAACCCACTAAAATTCCTCAAGTTTTGTAAAAATAGTTTTGGAAAGAACTTCCTTCAGCTGGGGAAAGTTTTCCTCATTTTGGAAAATGTTGCCTCAAATTTTGAAGAAGTTCCCCTGTGTTTCAAAGAGATCTTCACATTTTTCAAAAATTCTTTTACGTTTTAGAAAATATGCTCCAATATTAAAAAAACTTTAAAAGTGAAAAAAAAAATCAAATTTCAAAAATCCCTTCTATTTTTGGAAGTATTCTCTGAGATTTTAGAAATATTCCCTTCTGTTTTGAAAAAAAATACCTCCCTTTATGCAAAAATTCCTTTAAAATTTGGAAATTCTCTCTCAAATTTGATTAAAACGTTTCAATTATGAGAAAGACAACAAAATCTGAAAAAAATATTCACCATTTTTAAGTTAACTAATTTTGAAAAATTGCCTCCAGTTTTGAACTTCTTTCCTCTAATTTTGAAAAAAAACCCTTCTGTTTGGAAAAAAATATTTTGCAGAAAACCTTCCAGTTTTGCTAAAACCTTTCCAATTCAGGAAAAAAGCTGAAATCCCAAATTTTTGAAGTAGCTGGCCATTTTGGTAAAATTAAGAACATTTTACTGAAAACACTCCAATATGGAGAAATAACACCATTTTGGAAAGATGCCCTCAAATTTAAAAAAAAAAAAAAAGAACAAACAAAGCAAAACAAAACAAAAAAAAAAAACCAAACCAGTTTTGATATGAAAAAAATCCCAGTTTTGATGGAAATGCCAAAACTAGGAAATGCTGCATTTCCATTTTGAAAAAGACTCTGTCAAATTAAAAAAAAACAAACTATTTTTTTCCTGAAAACCTTCAAATTTTGACCAAAACCCTGCACAATTTGGAATTGTCCCAACAATGGTGTTTTTTCCTTTTTCCCCAGCCTTGTCCTGCCCCCCAAACAGCCACTATGAGCTCTGCACCCGCACCTGTGATCTCACTTGTGCTGCCCTTGTCGGCCCTGCCCGTTGCAGCTGGGGGTGCTTTGAGGGGTGTCAGTGTGATGAAGGGTTCGTCTTTGATGGGGACACCTGCGTGTCACCAGAGCGCTGTGGCTGCCTCCACAGGGGACGCTACCTCAAGGTCAGGTGACAAGGACAGGTGACACCTGAGGCTGGGGACTGGTGGGGTTGGTTTTCTGGGAATCAGGTTGGGGGTTGAGCTGCCCCATCTAGAAAGTTCCAGGAGGTTTGGGGTGAAAAAAAGGACAAATAACAGCAAAAAGGACTGTTTGGGAAAAACCCCCAACAACTGGCATAGAGTAGCCAGGAAAAATGAAGGAATAATTAATGAGAAAAAAGAACAAATAACACAAAAAATTTGTGATTAGCAGGGGAAAGGTTATCATTAACTGGTTGAGCTGCCCAAAGTTCCCCAAATCCACCTGAATTTCTCACTCTCTAGGATTTCCCCCTTTGGAATTCAGGAAATTCCCCAAAAATCTGGGACATTGTGCTTAACCTGTGAGATTTCCTGTTCCAGGCAGGTGAGATTGTCACCTTCAACAACTGCTCCAAGGAATGTCATTGTCATCCATCACGGGGACTGGTGTGCCGGGACACACAGTGTCCCCAGGACCAGGTGTGCATCACCCGTGATGGGGCACAGGTGTGTGCCAGGAGAGACGGCCTCTGCCGGGTCAAGCCTGGAGCCACCATGACCACCTTTGATGGTGTCACCGGGCCCCTGTTGGCCAGTGGCACCTACAAGGTGTCAGCCCTCTGCGATGAGAAGGCACCAGACTGGTTCAAGGTGGTGCTGGAGGTCAGCGACTGTCGTGACACGAATGTCCCCGCAGCCACGGCTGCCATCGTCTTTGTGCGCGAGGGCGTTGTCAGTGTCAACGGCAACATGGAGGTGTGGGTGAGTGGAACAGGTGAGGGAGTTTTGGGTGGTTTGGGTCAATCTATAGAGATTGAGGCAAAAATCTCCCTAGATTTTGCCTGGTAGTGAGCTACTTTGTCTGATGTAGAGTGATTTTGCACAATAATGAGCCATTTTTGCAAAAAAAAAAAGAGTGATTTTAGCTCTAGCCAAGTTAGAGCCTTTTGCCCAAGAACAAACTGATTTTCTATCATGTTTTTCATCATTCCCTGTAATTTTCCCAGGTCAATGGCCTCTTCACCCGGCCCCCCACCACTGTCTCTGACTCCGTCTTTGTGGCATCGTCCCCTGAGAATGTCACCATCACCCACCGCTCTGGGATGTCCATCACCATCAGCCGGGATGGGGAGGCGACCATCACCGTGACCTCAGGCCTGGCCTCCCGTCTCTGTGCCCCCTGTGGAAATTTCAACGGAAACCCCAGAGATGACCTGAAGCTGCCAGATGGACGTGATGCCCAGAGTGTTGGAGAAGTGGTGGACATGTGGAAATCCCGGGATTTTGCTGGATGGTGAGTAATTCCTCAGTAATTTATATACCCCAAACTCCAAGAAAATTATGTTTTCCCACTCAGATATTTGGCAATAATGCCATTGGGGGAGGGACTGGGCAGATCCTGGAAGGACTTTTCCAGTTTCTTTGGTTTCATCCGCAGCGACTGAGGCAGGATCCTGTGGGAACAATCCGGGTAAGCAACTCCTTTGCCAAAAAATGAGCCATCTTGCATTATAAAGAGCCCTTTTTTTGCCCAGTAATGAGATATTTTTCCCAACAAGCCATTTTGCATAGTAAATACCATTTTCCCCTCAAAATTAGCCACTTTCCCTGAAATCAGACCATTACACATAATGCTGACCCACTTTTGCATAAAAAGACCTATTATTTGCACATTAATAATCCGTTTTGCATAATACTTCCCCATTTTTGCCAAAACTAAACCATTTCTGCGCAAAATTATGTATTTCTTTCTCTTCCAGCCACATCTCCCATCAGACCCGCCAGGAAGTTGATGCTCCTATCTATCCCATCCCATAGGTGGATCCACCTCAAACTTACCCAAATTTGGGAAAATTATGGATTTTGCCTCAAATCCATGACAATTTCCTGGATTTTTCTCAAATGGATTAAATCTGTATGGATCCTAATGCCCTGATGTCCCATCCACGCCCTGGAACCTAGAAACATATCAAATTCAGATAAAAAAGATCCAAATCCCCATGTTTTTTCCCATATAAAAATTATATTGCCAAGGGCTGGTTTTGATGCAATTGTCAATAAACGCTTATAAAGGCTTTTTTGGGGTGTGAATTTGGGATTTATTTGCTAAGTTTGAAAACTGGGATGTCATCATCCCAATCGGTAGTGATATTTTATCTCTCAATGTGGGTCAACATAACCCACAAATGTGGGGCATTGGGACCCTTATGTGGGGCACTGCAGGCCCAAAGTATGGGGCATTCTGACCCCAAAGTTCAGGACACTGTGACCCCTAATTTTGTAGCACCATGGCCCCCAAGTGTGGCACATCACAACCCCAAGCATGGGGTGTTTTGACTGCAAATTGTGGGGCAATTTGACCTAAAAGTGTGTAGCACTGTGACCCCTAGGTGTGGTATGTTTGGCCCCAAAGTGTGATGCAATGTGACTTCAAAGAGTGAGGCACTATGACCCCAAATTGTGGGGGCAATTTGACCCTAAATCATGTGGTATGTTCAAAATGTGGGGTACCATGACCCACAAATGCATGGCAAAGTGATGCCTATATGTGGATTGTTGTGACTCCAAAGAGTAAAACACTGTGGCACCCAAGTGTGGGGCAATGTGATCCCCAAGTGTGAAGTGGTTTTACCCCAAAATGCAGGGAATTGTGACCCCAAAATGTGGCAAAATGTGACCCACAAAGTGTGAGGTGTCTTGACAGCAGAGTGTGGGACAATGTGACTCAAGAATGTGTGGCACTGCACACTAAGGGTGGGAACATTAACCCAAGCATAGGGCACTGTTACCCTGAACTATGGGCCATTCTTACCCCAAAATGTGTGGTATTTTTCCCCAAAAGTGTGAGACACTGTAGTCTTTAAGATTGTGGCATTGTGACCTCCAAGTGAGGGCCATTGCAACCCCAAAGAGTGGGGCAATGTGACCCGAAAATGGGGGATGATGTGACAAAAAATATGGGGCGCTATTACCCATAAATGTGAGGCACTGTGACCCCCATGTGAGGGGCACCTGAACCCCAAAATGTAGGATATGATGACCCGTAGGTGTGGTGCATTTTGGCCCACAGCTTTGGGATGTTTTGACCCCAAAATGGGACGCAGTGTGACCCCAAAGTTTGGGACAATGAGACCAAAAAGCATGGGGCAATATGACCCCCAGATCTGAGATATTGTAACACCAGATTTCAGGGCATTGTCACCCCAGTGTTTGGGGCACTGTGCTCCACAATGAGCCCCTCCCTCCCCAGTCTCCCCCCTCCATGCTGAATTGCCCCCCTCTCCCTCCCCACCCCTTTTTCCTCTTTCTGCCCCATTCCCACTTGGATCCTTGACCACCCAGACTGTGGGGTGGGGACTCCCAATTGCTTCTCATTTACCTCCATGGGAGCAGCGTATCCTGTGTCTCCCACCCTGCCTTGGGAAGTCCCCAAATCTCTGAATTCTTGCCTCAAAAATAACAACAAAACCTTGGCTGTGGGATACAAAATTCCCAGAAATACGGGAGGACCTGGCAGAATTCCCAGGTATTTTCGCAACAACTTGGAGACAGCAAAAAGCCCTTGGAATTTTTCTGAAAGAAAAGCTCCAAAAATAAGCACAAAGGTTGTTAACCTTTTTTTTTTTTCATTCCCCCCCTCAAATTCTGGCTTTTCTTGTGTAGTGGATCCATATTTGTGGGTAAAGTTGGTATGCAGGTAATTTCCAAGGAGGGTGTCATGCCATTGGGGCTTATCTGGAGGAGTGGGGTGCCTCAGTGTGGTGGGAGGGATTTGAATTCTTTTGGTGTGGCTCAGAGTGGGAGAAGGTCTTGGGGACAGGAGGGGCTGGGAGAAGGGTTTGGGAAGGGGGTTGGTGTGTTCCAGGTGTATGTGGAGATTTTGGGGTCCCCCAGGGTGGGGTAGGAGGTTAAGGTGAGTGGCCAGCAGTTCTTCTGGGCACTGGAAGCCCTAAGAGCATGGGGAGACAAAACTCAGCTGTCACATTTCAAATATTGTATTAGTCAAATATTCCCACATTCAATCAATAGTCAATCATTATTATCGCAGTTGTGTTTTTTAATTTCATTTTTTAATGATACAACAACTTTAAAAGGTTTTTTTAATTGCTTTCTGAGTCAAGAATGAAGATAGTTGCTTTTTGCAATGACAGTTATTGTAATCTTCACAATGATCTCACCATGTGAAAGAAATTTTTATTTTGGAAACATGCTAATGGTCTGATTTTTTTTTTTTTGGTCTTAATTTTTTTCAACTGTTAAAGGATTTTCAGTCACCTGTTTATGGTCTGTTTTGAGCCCTGGAACATCTAGAATTTGGAGGATGTCTCGGAAGCCTTCTTAGATTGTTGTGTTGTAAAAGATCAATTGCAATAAATCAAAGGTTGATCAATATTTTGTCTTTTCCTTGGAGACAAATGCATTTAATTTTTCTTTGTGTTTTAATGGACAAAAACTTCACTGACACACAGGGGCTGATGTTAACTCTTAAGTCATCCTTATTTGATAATTTATTCTGTTTCAAGTATTTTTATAGCACAGTCACAAAAGATGCCCAAGTCTCATGAAGAATAAAAACTGTTGCATTAAAAACCTTAGGAGAACAAAATAAAATCCTTATTTAAAAATTTAAAAAAGAGAAGATTCCTTTAAAATAAAACCAGGCAGAGCATGCACATTCCATGTGGTATTTTGCCACCTGTTCAAGCCAAATATCCTGCAGCAGTTTTCCAGGAGAAAAAGCTCTCTAACTCAAAAGTACAGCCAATTGCTTCTACATCAAAAACAAAATGCAGTTCATTTCTGCCTCAGTCTGAGAAAATGGCTCCAATGAAAACAAAAAAACAAGTCTCCCTTTGTTTTGTTGTTTTTATTTACTTTTCTTTTGCCTGCAAGCACTGAGATTTTAATTTTTTTTTTTTTTTTAAGATCCTGCACTAGCTTTGGCTGCAAGGCCATGATTTAATTTACTCCTTAGTTGCAGCCCAATCATTCAGGCTTTCAGCAAATTAAAAATGCCACCTGAAGCTTCCACTGAAAACCTTGTGGGAAAGTGGAAGTACAACTTTGGTAATAAAGCACAGAAATATAAAGCAAAAGACGTGGATCTCACTTTTTTCTTCAAATATGACCTAAAGTGTCATCAACCTTTTTGTCTACCTACTTGTCAGACAAACTTAATTTAGAGAAAAAAAAATACAATAAGTTGCTGCAAATCAGTATTACCTTCTCTGCCTGTATTTGTCAGCAGGTCTATCCATAGACCTGTCAACCAGGGACTGGTGGTGACAGCAATGGGAGCAGGCAGGAGATGGTGCACAGAATCACAGAGCCATGGAATGGATTGGGTTGGAAGGCACCTTAAAGCCCATCCAGTCCCAGCCCTGCCATGGGCAGGGATGCCTTCCACTCTCCCAGGTTGCTCCAAGCCCTGTCCAGCCTGGCCTTGGACAATTCCAAAGATGGGGAAGACACACATTTTACCCTGATTTTTGGATTCACAGTGAGTCACAGGCCTGTGCTTTGCTCTAGGATCCATGATTCTTGGATAGGATCTCAATTTTTCAATCTTTTTTATTTGCTGGTTCCACACACCCTCTCTGTTCCAGGGGAGGGCAGAGTCCCAACACAAGCAGGGTACCTCTAGCTTGTACCGCTCTGCCATGGCACAAGATATGTGCTCTACTTTCAGCGTATTTCCACAGGCAAAACCTATGAAGGTTACCTCTGAACCACAGAGAATTTCTTTTCCCCTCAGTGGAGAACTTTTTACTTAAACTAAGCAGATATACTTCCCTTTTGGAATTGAAAGGGCCCAGGAGTAAAGCTAGCTCCTGTCTCAGAGACTGGGTCACCTCTACAGTCATTTTCTGCCTACAAATTCTACAACAAAAATGTCAAAGATATTTTCTTTCTGCAAAATAAGCCTACATGTTTAGATAAGTCTTTGTAAAATTCCTCCCTATAAAAGTGAATGCAGTTTAGAAGGTTACATGATATTGTTCATGATATTGATCCAGTTATTGGAAAGAGAAGCAGGTGTAAAAATGTAGCTGAGCTGGATGGAAAAAGACCAGACCATGGAAAAAGGAAGAAATTATGGTACTGTCCTACATATCACTGGAATATGGCACTGCTAAGTCTCAACCCCATCAGAGCTGAGATAATATTCTAGTGGTGGTGCCTTACCCAGTCCTAATATTGCAAATAATTACAAGAATTGAGAGCAGGCTTTTACTCCAGCTGACAGAAACAGGAGAAGCTTTTGTTCCAGTGAAACTGTGATGGAAGTGTGTTCTGTGTGAGTAAACTGTGATCACTTGCCAAAAACACCTGCTTTCCACAACTGCATCCTCCCTGCTGACTACCAGCAAAACTTCTCCTTCTGCCACTAGCATGCCCTAGCATGGCAGAGAGCTGTCAAAGCAGTGAGTGAGGCTGAAGTTATAATCCTATTGTCTTTTACAAAGTCTCACACAGTTTTGGGTAGTGTTTTCACCCTCTTTGTTGAAGTAGTTCAATAATGTCCCCAGACAGAAGAGCTAGGAATTATAAATCCAGCACCAATTGTAAATCCAGCTAGGAATTATAAATCCAGGCAATGCAGTCAGTGCAGAAAAAGTTTAACAACTGCCTCGCTGCTGAAGCAGGAGAGGAGCTGGTGTGCACGTGTGCTGTGCAAGGAGGGAGCTATGCCTCTTAATTTAAAAAACCCACAAAACAAGCCCAAAAGTTTCCTTTTCCACTGATGATGGTGTGGGAAGGAGGACGGAAATGAGACATGGAAAACAGAGGAGGAAAGGTGTGGAGAACTGCTGGAACAAAAGTGCAAAGCACCAGAGCTTGTCACAGGCCCTTGAAGAAGAGCTTCAGCTTCTCCAGCCCTAAATGCAGTGAAGAAAGGAGGGACGAGAGAAGCGGGAATATCTCTCAAAACAAGAATAAACCACATTTTTAGCTTGCCTTTCACAGCAGGAAAGATGTCTCCTGCAGCTTCTAAATCAGTGTTCTGATGTTCTGTCATGGAAACCCCTCGGTGTGTTTTATGCACAGTAGCACCTTACAACTCTGCTGTCACGAAAGCCACAGGGACCCCTCTGGGGCTCAATTAAATGCCCAGTTTCTAAAGGTGCTTTGTTGTGTTTTGGCTGAGCAAGCACATGTTTAGAGATATTACAGGCTGTATTCCTCTGGTCTGGGGAAAAAGGTAATAATCCCTGATAATTTGTAAATATATTCCTTTGCCAGGCACAGTAGTGTCTCTTGTGCACTTCCTCTTTTTCCTCAGAGGGCAGGAGTTATGAACTACCAGGGGGAGAAAACAATATTAACTTCTTTTCTTGCCAATAGATTCTGAATCACCCTTGGAGTAATTTTGGCTGTCCTGGATCCATAGCAACTCTTACAGGAGTTGATTCAGGCACAAATCCAAAACCTGTGGAGATAAACCTTCAGTTTGGGAGTATTGAGATAGGATCTTGCAGCAATAACCTCATCTGTCTCTCTCTTCTCCCACAGTATAGCTAAATAAATGTGTACAGATACTTCTTATTTGCTTGTTTACAATTATTTCTCAGAGCACTGAGCTATGCTTTACCCATTTGCTGGGAATCAAAGGGAAGTGGGAGGACGAATTGTGTTTCTGTGCCTGTCTACACGTTTTATTGCTTCTTCAAGACAAAAGAAACAAGGATCTGTCTGTCTCCCTGATGCAGAGTGTGATTCATGCTCCTATTACAACAGAAACACAAAAGCCATGTAGTTGTAAAGCCAATATAATTAAAACTGGGTATAATTAAAACGATTGTCTGATGACAGACATTACAGCCCTGCACAGCTATTCTCAAGGGAGAATATACACAGTTAAAAGGTACCTTTTTGGCAGAACAATCCTGCTCAGTAGATTTAATTAAAACCCACAGAGATTATTATGTTATATGACTTAGAAACTTTTGCAGAAGCTTTCAAGTAACAAACTTTATATTGTGGTCTCTCAGCCACTTTTCTCTGCCCAAGCAGCACTATGAGTCAAGAAAATGCTTGCCTTTTTTTTTTTTTTTATGCAGAAAGAGTGATATTCTTGGAAACTTTACGTGGCAAATTATATTCATATTTTATCCCACCTATTGAGATTGGGAGTGCCATGAAAGGACAAGTCAATGCACAACCACAGCTGACCCTGCTACTGACAGCTTCAGCAGTTGCAGAAAGTGAATCATTGTGCTGTATGTCCCTGCAGAAATGCTTCAGGGCCCTGCTTAGTGCTTAATGCCTAATGCCTTTCCAGCCTGCTAAAAATAAATCAGTATTAATTCTGTTAAGGAAAAACTGCCTTTCTTTTGAGGAGTGAGACAAGGAGTCCTGCTTCAGGCCGTGAGGAAGAGAAACCACCCAAAGAAAAGCCACTGAATTCCTCAGTGAAGCTGTGTGCTCCAACAAAACTAAGCAGCAAATGCACACTGATAGAAGAAAATTTATGCAGCACAGGGATCAAGAGATATAGATTTCATTCTTTACACAAGAAGACTTAAGCAGCAAGCAAAATCACAGCAATGGGGCAGTTCAAGCAAGAGTCCATTACACCTCAGCAGAATACTCAAATGTTTCTCCCACTGAAGAATCGTTCCAGCATGATTATAAAGCCTAAAGCCTTTCTGAAGGCTAAATCAGGTGCTTCAGGGGGAAATCAAGGCACAGGCCAGGTAGGGATGAAAGGGCTGCTCTGGGGTCACTCTTCCCAGGAGCACCTGCCTCAGTGCTAGCAGAAGAGCAGTGTCACTGGTGCAGGACAAAAGGAATTTTTCTCACACATTCAGGGGCTCTGAAATACCACGTGTGCTCCAGTGGCTCTGATTTTTATGGCACACACCTGTTGGAATGATACCAAACCCCAGCCCGGACACTGTGACTCAGAACAGATGCCAATAGCTCACTCCTATTGCAGGTGGTGTAGCCTTGTTAAGTGTGGAAATTGAAGGGGAAAGGGGCCAGGAATTGGTGTGGTGTGGTGAGAAAGTGGGCTGGATCAGCCTCTGGGATTTTACAGAGGATGGCACATGTCATAGACAAGTAATCAAAGGAGGAGCAACCTAACCCAAACTGCCTCATATTTCCCCCAAGCTATAAAAAAAGCATAGCTCCCATGGCTCAGAATGACTGGGTTTGAGTCTGTTGCCATGTCTGGACAAGCTGATGAATACCCAGTCTCTCCAGAGAAGCAAACCACATATTTCTTTAAACTGCTCTTTTGACCCTGCAGAAGGGTCAAAAGACCCATTTTTTTAACACATGCATCATGAAAGTCAAACCATTGTCCTTGTCCTGTGTGTACCATTTTTCTCTCTCTTTGAAATATCTGCAATTTTCATCATGACTTGGACCAAGAACCTCAGAGTACCAATGGACCATCACCCTCAGGCAGCTGGTAAAATCCAGAGCCAGAGCAAATCCAACATCAAACACATATGCCAGTGATGTTGTATGAAGCATAAAGAAGAAGGAAGGAAAGGAAGATAAAAGAACTTTATGCATAAGATTAAGCAACTGGGATCTCTAAAATTCCCTTTTTAGAGCAGGGCTAATGGGATTATTTTTTGTGAAAGCAGGAGGCAGTGCAGGCTGAGCTGTCTGGCCCAGCAAGCACCGGGGGCAGCTTGTGCACCAGGGTTCAAGTCATGCAGCCTGTATTTTCACACATCAGTTCTCCTAGATATGTACTTGTTACAGACTGGACTTTTATTGCATCCACAAGCTCAGTGTTTCCCTGACAATCTAGGGGAATGACTCATATCACAACCTGAGTGGAAGAGGTACAAATCTCACAGACTAGCCATGGGGCAAAAAAGAACTTGAAGGGCAGATTTTATCCCAAACACTGGTGGTCAGGAGGCTAAGAAGGACATGAGTACTGTAGATGCAATTGAAGCCTTCTTTTCATGCAGGACATAAATAATTTAAACATATAAATCAGAGTGATGGATGGTTGAAAATACCTGGAAAGAGGTGTCTCAGTGCTGCAGTGGAAAAGTCCCTTAAACAATTTTTATAAGGAACCTCATGGATATAGTTGGCTATGCCATTTTTCATATTTTGCTGTGCAATTCTCCTAAACTTGGTATAAATATTTTTATTGCTCTCATCCCTCTTCATTCAAGGCCAATGTTGAAAATTTTATCTGCATTGAATCCTCCCCCCTGCTAAAACAGTTTGCTATGCAAATATTGCCTTCAGCTGCAGAACCCAAAACCTGTCTTCAGCAGGACTGAGCTGCTGCCACCTTGTGCAGGTATAACTGTACCTTCCACCAGCCAAGGTCCCCAGGTGAGACATCTGCTAGAAGACTGCAAAAAAAGACAATGTTTTCTTTATCCCTGGGATATCTGAAGCATCCATTGACAAGAGAAATTAAAAAGTTTGCAAAATTCAGTATGGAGAAGGACTGGCCTACATAGTTGTTATGAAATGAGATGTTGAAACTCTTGGAGAAATGGAATAAAAATTATATTTTCAAGTCTTGTAATTCATTATTATATTTAGCAAGCTTGAGGTCCTTGGCTCTCAAGCCTGATGCACCCCTCTGTATGTGTAATTAGTGTACAAGGAAAACAGATACTTCGTCATTTTCAGAATTAAAGAGAACCAATAATTACATAATTTAATGAAAAACATCTAATAAATGTACTGCTCTGATGTTTTCTGCATCATATCTGTAATCATAAAAAAATAGCATATTTTATGTGCCCTTCTTAGAATAGCAAAAATGGCTAAATACTGAACAAGCAATGTTTTCCATTCAAATCCTAGAGCTTTTCCAGTTTTGCCATGTGTGGTGGATTTTACTCATAGGAAATACTATTTTTTAAAGTGTTTTTTATTTATTTCCATAAAAAATGTGTAGGAATATGTGATTTCAATTAAAAAAATAGGAACATATGTAGGCAGAAACTTGGGATTTTTTTTTCCCATTATTGACACATGTGATATTTTATTTATTATACAATAGTTTCAAGAGAGGAGAAATTTCCAAATTGGGAGCAAAACAGGGCAACCTGTTTTTAACTGATCAGCATGCATTCCAAGTAAAAACTAACAGCAAATCTTTCCAGGAATTTAACAGCTTTGAACTAAAACTACAGTAAACAAGGGTTTGGGAATTTTTTTTTTTTTTTTTTTTTTTTTCAGATTTTGGTGCTGCTCTCCAGCAGCTTCCAAACAGACAAACTGACCTAAATCAGCTACTCAGAACATAGGATTTCAAAACTGCAAAGCAATCATCCACAACATGGAGAGACCTGACCTGGGAGGCTCTGAGGGCAGGCAGGAAAGCTCTGCTGGGAGCCAGGGGAAGAAAGGGCCAAGGGGAAGCAGAAATTGCAGATCTCCATGATGGGAAGAACATCTGTGACGCCTGGAAAAACTATTGCACAGTGCACGTACTTCTGAAGTTTAATTTTGTGTTAAATTGAACATATGTAGTGTTCCAGGAATAGCACAGGGCACGTAGGTAACCTTTCCTACTAAATTGCTGGGGAAAAAACCCCATCTATAGCAAAATAGAAATACTTTCATAAAAACACAAGCAAGTGAATGAATGACATTTAATTCAAAATGTGTGAAATATGTCATGCAAAAGTTGTAACCGACGATGACCTTTACTTTCCCAGCAGATGTAATCCCAGCTTTTTTCTTAAAGTTTGCTTAGAACGTGTCTGGTGCCTGTAGTGTGCATGAACCCATTGGATTTAAAGACAGAGCAAGTGTCCCATGCTGCATTATCCCAAATTGTGTCCTGAGCTGTCAAGCAAGCACCCACAATTTTTGTGGGAAAGGATGTAGTCCCAGTATCTGTTTGGCTGTAGGAACACACTGGGAACTCAAAGACCCCATCAGTACGTGCAGTCATGGCAACTGAGAAATTTGGTGCATTCAGAGGAGCAAAATAACCATATCAACATTTCCCCTGCCTTTGAAAAATATGTTTTAAAGGTCAGCAGGCCAAACCAGAATACTTTAGAATACGTTTAGCTGAGAAACCTATGCAAATTGTGTGTGGTAATTCATAGCTGAAACCTATAAATGTCTGAAACTTCCCTGTAATGACTCCCTTAGCAGACACAACTCATATCCTTTGTGCACATGCAGGATGGGGAAGTGTCAACTTTTGCTTTGTGTCTCGTTTATTCATCATATATCTACACACTGCTGTGCAGCACAACTTTAGCTGTGAGGTTCTGGAAGCTCAGAGTGAAATTTAGACTGAATATGCACCAATAAAAATTCTAAAGTAGCAGTGCAAGGCCAAAAGCCAGAAATTAATAAATTGAGAGCATATGTCACTGAATTAAATTGCCACAGATGTTGCAAGGAAAGAAAGAAATGGGAAAAAGAAATAAACCTTGACTAACCAAACAAGCCTCCTCCAAACAAACCAATGAAACAAAACAAACAAACAAACAAAAACCCCAAAACAAACAAACAAACAAACAAACAAACAAACAACAACAACAGAAGGAAATATCATCCAAGTCCTCTGATGTGTCGCTGTGCTATTTGCTGTATCAAAAGTGCCACCTTGCACAGGGGAGGGAAAGAAGCACATGGGGAGCTGATGGCACTGGGAAAGAAAAAGCTTTAACTCAGCCCTGTATAAAGCACTGCTTATTGGTATGGTTCAGTTACATACATCGAGAATACTTTTATGGAAACCTTTCTGCCTGTTTCTGTGAAATTCCGCATCCATCTCACTGGTTTGGGGTTTTTTTCCCACAATATTTGGTTCATGTCTGAATGCTGGAGATCCTGCCCATCCATATCCAAATGAGCACTGCCAGTTGTTTTTGCAGCAAACTCTTTTCCGAAGAAACAATCAGGAGTCAGCACACCCAGGAATTTCAGAAAATGGGAGTTCACACCTTGAAACATGCAGGGCAGTGAGTGTGCCTGTGTGTGTGCAGGCAAATCTTTTATGGTCAGTTTTTAAAGTCTTTTTTTAAAAAGTTTTTTCTGAAAGTTTTGCAATGGAAATATTTTAAACAACTGTGTTTACTGATGACCTGTGCTGTATGCATAGATATATACATATATACATAGTCCTGCAGGTGTTAGCAAGATGTTTAGGAAGCAAATAAAGATGTAATACAAGGCTCTTTAAGTAACTTGGGAGGCATTTTTCATAACATTCAGAGAAAACCTGTCACAGAAAGACTGAATCTAATCATAGTAGCTAAAAATGTGCAAGAGGGAGATAGAGAGAGGAAGAAATAGTAGTACTTCTAGTTTTCCATCTTCACAGGTACTCCAGATGTGTGAGACATATTCCATGGTTAGAAGGAAAGAGAAAATAAAACAAGACAGGTGAGGCACAGAGTCAAAAAAATTTTCAAACAATGGTCTCTAATGAGAGTGTTCAGGACCTGACCTTATTTCTGCAAGTTAACATTAGGAGTGAGTAGTACTTAAAAAAATATCCCCCATCTCCTTTGAGATTTTGAGCCTGTCAAGAGCATAAAGTGAAAAAAAATACATTTTTCAAATGAGGTGACACTGTGAGATGTGACAAAATAACTTATCAGATGGAAAAAATAATAATAAAAAAGAAATTATAGAAGGCAACTCTATTAAAAGTTAAAGACAAAAGGTATTATTTTAAGCTAACTGTTCCAAATGACATCAAACAGAGAGGATACCAAATGCTTGGTCAAAGTGGAAGCATTGACTCTGGTGTCTCCCAACAAATCTTCTCAAGTCCTGACTTTGGTTTTGTTGTGAAAAGTCAGCTCTGGAAGAAGATTAATTTGAGGAGTCTGTTTGGGAAGAATGGGAATATTTTTGATCAGTCTGCCTCAATGGTACACGCTCCTCACGAGGAGGAGCAAGGTCACTGAGGAAAATGTGTGAAGAGGCAGAGCAGGGACCCGAGGTGAGTGTGGTTAGTGCAGCAGCATATACTGTGTCTGTTTGGCCAGAAATGTGGGGACCAGAATACACCAAAATCAGAACACTCAGGGCAGGATGGGATACATTGGGTAGATGAGAAAAATGCTGCTACTTTTGGAAGGAATAGGTGTAAAATGCTTAAAAACCTGAAAGGCCACTGTGGCACTCTGGTGAGTTTGTGATGAATGAGTTCCTGTTGCAGATTCACCTCCCCAAATCCTTGCTCCTCTTAGTTCTTAAAATGAGATCCTTTGTCTCCAGATTCCATCTGTTATTTTTGCAATAAAGTTGTTTGTGTTGGAAAAATGTTTCTGTGGAAAATCTGTGGATCATCTCCACTGGCGTCACAAAGTGACAGGAATTTGGCTTCCCTTACGATGACTCCAAACCCCAGGAGTGTCCCATAGTGATGGGACCTGGCAGTTCTCTGGGTCTGGGACTGGAGACTGACATGGAGACGTTACACAAAGTAATCCCAGGAGTGCTGGGAAAACCTGTCACTGTCTCTGAAGAAAGAGAAGACAAGCAGGATGCTCTCCTACGGTCCCATCAGTTTAAATCCTTGATTTCAGCAGCTTTCAGAAGGATAAGTTGTGACTATGTGGCTGAAAAGAAGGGAGATTTCCAGGACAAATCACCTATTCAACTAGCAAAAAGGCTGAGAAGACACATTTGTGCCAATTTCAAGCAATTTATATTTAATAAAGACTTGTGGGTGGTTTTGGTCTCAGTCTTAAGCAACTTCAACTTAATTTGTCTTAATTTCAAAGCATCTGTTTTAGAGTGCACTCCCCGAATTGCCAAGCCACAATTCTCAGACAGAAATGAGAAACAAAATAATACAAATACAGCCTCATCTGAATAAGTCCAAGGAAAATTAATCTATCAGTGTAAGTTACTTTCATTTGAACAGAAAACTGTTGATACAGCACACTCTGTAGAAATGCATAATGTGTCGATATCCACTTTTCTTCAAAAATGAAAATTTATCTTTCTGTCACACAAAACATAGTAACTGACTGATTTATGCTCTGGCATTGAATCCTATTCTATTCTAATTCCTCATAACAAGTAAAGGAATAAAACTGGTTAATCAAGTGCTGGGTTAAAAGCAGTATCTAAGTGGGTATTATAAATCTGCCATATATTGCAGTACATGGTTCTTTTATTCCAAGCTGGCTCTTGTATTCTATGTTAGAACCTTTTTTTGTCCATAGAGAAATTTTTGCAAACATTAACAAAAGCAATGAGTTAGTCCCAAGGGCCACAAGTTCACATTTCCTGAGAAGGTCACAGAAGGGCAATACCAGAGATGACTTTGCAGTGATGTCCATCAAGATCGAAACTAACTTTTGGGATTTTATTTCATTTTGATGGTCAAGGGATTACATTGTCAGACATACTGATATGAATTTTGTGGTGAAGTTTGATTAATTTGACAGGGTTTATTGCCTCTCATTGTAGAAATGAGATGATGGTGCAATGCATCACTTCGAAGCCATTATGTCAAGATGTTCCCTGTGTCAATACTGTTCTGCATCCATTTCCTTCATATAAAATGATAATTTAAACACTTCCAGGGTTCACCTTTTCCCCTACAGGGCTTTGTCTGCTCATGTCATTTCATACAGTAATGAGGACTAATTATACACAGTGTCATGCTGCACCAGAAAAAAAATGAAGGCTTGTTCCAGAGAGTGATACCCAGAGCAGAGGCATCTGAGCCTTACATCTCCAGCACATGTTAAAATAGGCATTGTCAAATTGCTCCCTCTGTGTATCTTTATACTGCTTGCCCAAATGAACAGTTTAACTTTTAACAGGACAGCATCTGCAAGTGTATTTCTGCTTACATGCTCAGAAATGACGGATGACTTACATGTATTTGAGCATTTTTTAAATAAAAACCCCTTAGCTAAGAAAATACAATTGATCTTTTTCCTTTTCTTTTTCCTTTTCTTTTGTCCCCCAGAAATATAGGATTCTGAATATATCATTGAGCCCCTACTGTGTACATTCATGGTCTGAAAAGGCAAGGTTTATTCACCATACTGGCATAGGAAGAGGAGGAGGAGCTGCAGAACAGCCACCAGTGAGACATATGAGGGGGTTGTTTGGGCTAATTTCGCCAGAATTCAACACAAACTCCCCTGTAAATGCAGAAAAGAAAAAAAAGTTGATGCTTCAGTTCATGGCTGCATGCAGAGTGAATGTTTACATCTGACCGGAACTTTGGGAATTCTAAAGGCATAAGAGGACAAGAATTGAGAACTATCACAACCACCATGGTGCAAGAAACCTGACTACTAACAGAGGGGTTTTTTCCTCTCCTCAAAATCAATGTTGGCTGGCATGTAATACTGTGTTGCAATACTGGCTTTAATTTGCCACTGATTTATATGGAAATCCAATAAAACTATAAAAGAAACTCCTTCAAGACCGGGTTATGAAGGGCTGAAAATGAAATTACAGGGAAGGGAAAGAAAGGAAGACAAAAGCTTTGTTAAGGAGAATATGTTTTTTTCTATTTTCTGAATTTAGGTGGAGGTGGAGGATGCTCTGAAGCTGGCATCAATTGTGCCACTAGGTCGCTGTGACACCAGCAGCAGAATGAGGTTACACAGAAGCTGATCACAGCATCCTCTGCCCCAAGAAGAGCTGCCCTCACAGCCCTTTCCTGAAGTGGGTGGTTTTTTCTCCCCTCTGGGTTCACTGAACGTCTTCAGCCCTCTCCACAACACCCTGTGGCAACCAGATCATCCACATAACACTTTTCCTCTGCTCTGACTGGATCCACCTAAGCCTCCATCAACAATAATTGTGCATAACAATATAAAGGGTGATTTTCCACGACAGCCTGAACTCATGACTTTGGATTTTGTCTTCTGCCAGCTCTTTTTGCCTGTAGAACTGGGTTACTGAAGTACCTCTTTGAGGAAGCAGAACAGGCAAAAGTTTAGGGTGATACCATAGCCAGGTGACTTCTGAACTGCTTTTAGACATCTCTGAGCATCAACCTGGTCTGATAACTTGATCCTCATTGCTACCACAGTTTTAATGAACACTTCAGAGACTAGATTTACCCTAAGAATAGTGTTCCACATGAAAATAAATCTTTGACATTTATTTGGCTCCTCTTTATAGAGCTTGCTCTGTGTATTTTCTTGAGGGATTCATCACAATTTAATTAAGAACACGCCCCTGTCCCCCACTGATAGGACTTTTCTCAGGTGATGTTTGGAGACACTCAGTATTTTCACTGTCATTTTCCAAAGCAGAAAACAGTATTTTTTTTTCTTGTCAACAACTTGAATTGACATAGACAGATTTCACTTCCTATTAAATTTGGACACAGCTACTACCCTTACCCCACAGGAATGAAAATGAAAACCAAAATGAGATAAATACAATACAAAATTTTCATGAATACAAAAAGCAGCACATAAAAATTTTATTGGCCAAGTCTTAAAATGTTTCTTTCACAGTGCTTAAAACTATGTTCTCCTAATCACTGGGGTTTTGGAGGAACTTCAAAACAATTAGAGGTTTGTGTTTGTCCTCACCAGTTTATTTCCAGTCTTGCTGACTTCAGCTGTCCCTTTCAGGATCCAGCTCATATATTTTCAGGTGTAAGGTATTTTTACCCACAGGTCTCATATCATGCAGAGATTTTCCTTTTGCTACACAGATGCAATTTCAATTAGGGTTTTTCTCTTCCAATTAGTTTATTTTAACCACAGACATGCATATTATTTTTTTCGTCCCTGTATATTATTTTCCTTTCATACAGCTTCAAGAAATGCAAAAATGAAAAATCAAGATCCAATCAGCATGGCACCATTTCCTTCAGCTTTCAGCTTGTCTAATACATTTATTTGTCCTTCAATGTGGTGTAGCTGTCTTATAAGTGTAAAATGAAATCTTCCCCTACCACCTCTAACTTTTTTTAACTATTAGAATTAATTGCACACTAAAAATACATTTTATTATTACATGTGAGCAGAGCAAATTAAAAGACAGAGTGTCTCACAATATAAATGTGACTCTCTTTTTAAGTTGCCATTTCAGCCCTCACATTCAAAAGTGCAGTGTGAGTCTGGCTCTGACTCTGATTTCACCACATCAGTGACCACATCAGAAAACCTAATGTAAATAAACAATAACCAAATATCTCTTAAGAAATGCTTAGATTTTTTAGTATTATTCTTCCATAAACAAGTCTTTCAGTTCACCACAATGGTTTTTCTTTTTTTAGTTTGCCTACTACTAGCCAGCGAATGGTTCAAGGATTGATTAGCTGCATTACCCTCTTAATGCAAAACCACAGCTGATCATGGGGAAACTTTATCACTGAAGGTTGGTTTTTTCATTATATTTTTTGGGAGAAAAAAAACAAAGGTCATTATTTACCATTTCAGAAATTCTTCTTTTCTATACAGAGGCCCTGCCTGTGTACACTGAACAAGGTATTCAGCATGAAATGACAAACACAGTTTTTAATGCCAGCCTTTTGAAAACCACAGGTTTCCCATAGCTCCTTAACACACTAAAGTTTTATATTTATCTGGGTAAAAACTGATTGCTCTTGGAAAGAGAAAACTGCAATCTGTCCCCTGGCATTTTCGTGGCTGGTAGGGCTTGATGTGAGCTGCCAAAATGGTTAGGGCTTCACTGAGGAAGTAAAAAGAAACACTGATCTGGGCTGAATGCCTGCAAATACCCATGGAAGAAATGCAGCCTGGCTAATAGGCTGGAATTGCTATGAGAAACACATGACATTTTGGATATAAAAACACAGGCTTTGTTCTTAATGAGAACCTAATCAGGTAGCTAATAAAACTGGCTTAGCATTCAGACATGCATAAATGAAACAACTGCTCTTACACAGCACAGAGACAGGCAGGATAAATCTGCATGCACTTCATTTCACACTGCTGTGAGCAACCCTCAGAAACACCTTGTGCAGGAAAGGAGAGCTGTCACAGACTGAAAACTGGGACCAGCCAGACTGGAGAAATAGCCCACTAGTTAATGAAGATGCTTTAAAATTTTTCATCAGAACAAACATCTCCAGAAACCATGGAAACTCTTTTTACTAATTAGTACACATTCACCTTTTCTCTCAAGGCGCACTCTTTCTCCTGCTCTCATTGTCAATTTACACTGGCTTTCTATTGTTCCTCTTTATTTGTAATTCACAGAGGAGTCAAGCAAATACATATCACCATCACATTTTTCATATTTTGAATTAGTTAAGAAATTATTTTGAATATATAAAATTTAAAAGAAAATAAATAGTTTGGAGTACACCTTCAGCCTCACTGCTAGTTGGACCTGGAGCAGGGAGTTGTAGCAGCCTCACATCTGTCAGATACTGCATCCAACATTTCTAGCAGGAACTGCTTATATATTTTTTTACATGTTTGTGAGATGATAAAAAAATCCTCAAGTCCACACTTTCATGGAAAGAAACTGATAAAAGAGAAAGCTTCACTTCACAATTTCCTACAGGAAACTTCCCCTGAGCTGATTAGAATTCTAAAATGCCCAGGGTGAGAGGAGGCTGTGCTTGCCTTATCCTCCTGCTTCAGTCTGGGAGCTGAAATGGATGCTGAAGATTCCCCCCAAAAAGATGATCTCTGGCAAAAACCTCTAGAAATAGCTTTCAAAATCCTGTCAGACTTGAAACGAGAAAACTGTTTTCAAGTAGAAAAAAAAAAGGTCAATGATCATGAGGGGAGGGATAGAAGAGAAACCTCTGCACTGGGAGATTTTTCTTTTGCCAAAAGCGTAATGTGTCAGACTTGCTCAGATACAAAATGGAGACAGCTTCTCTCAGTGCAGATAACTCTTCTGTGGAGATGAACCAGCTGTGAGGAATTAAGTCTGACCACAGACTGTGTGCTCTTTATCAGCCACAAGCAAAGATCTAACACAGTGGCGATCAAAGGAAAAGGATTAACAGTTCGGGTAAGTATTGAAACAAAACCCTCTGCCTGATTTCTGGGGAAAGCCCATTTCTCAACAGCATAAACAAAAATGTCACTGGCAGCCAGTTCACTCCTTCCCACTCACAGCTGGGCTGTCTCTCCTCTGTCAGAGTGGCTCTGGCTGTTGCCAGGCTTTGAATTTTGAAGGGAGGGGAATAAAATATCTTAAACATATTTCTGTTGTCACAAAGTAAAATGTTTCGTCCTTCTCACACCTGCTTTTCCTCTCCACATGGCCTTACACATGGAAGACTCCAGCGTGTCCAGACAATGAGTTTTCTGTAGAATTACTGGTAGACCTAGAAAAATATTGCCATACTTAGGTGCTTCTTGAAAGGCCTTAGCCCATGACCATACATCAGCCAAAATTTTTCTTTGCCTGGGAAGGCTGTGGATGGGGAAGGAGCACAGAGGAGAGAAAAGGGGCTCTCCTTCTATACAGAGTCAGGATTTTAAAAAGGGGCTCTTACAGTCAGTGTGGTCAAAACTCACAGTTTCTCCAAGTATTTTAATAATTTAGTATTTTAATAATTTTTAATAATTGCTTAGGAGTCTTTTCAACATCTTACTGGGAAGAAAAAGAAAAAAGAAAAAGAAAAGGAAAAGAAGAAGACAATCTTGGCTTAATAGGCCAGCATTTATCTTCTTACTGCAATTCACTTTCTCTGAGGTTGTAAGATTTAATCTAAGGGGTTTTAAATGTAATCCAAGGTGTTCTCACAGTGAAATGCTGAGCTTTTTTTCTTTTTTAGCTATATTTAATATTGACTGAAAGAGACTTACGTGGGAGAGATCCTAAACTCAGAAGCTGGTTTATTTTCCTGTCCCCTAGAGTAGTATTCTGCCCAATCATCCTGGAACATAGTAGCTGGCAGTTCTTATGTCTGTCCAGGCTGACAAACAAGATATAAAATAGTAGGAATAATACAATCCTGCTCTATCAATTAATTAATAACCCCCCTATTTTTTATAGTCTACAACAGGATTCATTTACTTTAAAAATACTTCAGTTTCTTCCTCTTATCATAAGGTATCATACTGTATTTATTGCAACAGATAACTTAATAAAATTTAAGGAACTTGGGAGATGATTTATTTGACAGATTACATTTTATAATGGAGATCATGACTTTTTATTTCTAAAAAATAAAAATCACATGTTTATTACTTTGCTCTTTCATGTCCCTAAACCTAGGTCAAATTGCTACTATCTGCCTAAAATGGTTTAGGCTCTCCTCCTCACAAGTTTATAAATTATCTCAAAACTGAATATAACCTTCCCACAATGCTGTGCCCTAAAATTTCTTGGCTTTCACTAGCATCATACCAGCAAGGTGAAGGAAAAAAAATATTAAAAGACAGAGGTCAAGTCAGAGAAACCTAAACTCAGTTGTTCTGCTTTGGGTTGCTGTAGCTAATGGAGAAGGAGCAAATAAAACAAAAAATGCTCAAAAACCCATTTGTTTTGCAGATAAAACAGATTCATGAAAAAGCATCATTACATTTGGAGTAGAATGGACCAGGCACCATAGGATTTCTCATTAAAAAGAGCTGTGCTAGAGCCATCCCTCCTCTGTGAGAGCTTCACATCTGCAGGGAGCAGAGGTCCATGGGCATTTTCTTGCTGACACTTTACTCCTGTCCCCATTATTATGACACATCTGAATTAAATGTCTCTGTTTTGGTTTCCTCTTCATGTCTTTTTGGTCTCTTTTAGATTCCCCTCCCCATTCCTTCAAACAACAGCTCCATCATGGTCCTTCCTGCACTCTGCAGCAGTTTCCAGCAATCCCAGAGCTCTTTTGCAGAGATCTGAGTCTATCTTGGCTCTTGTAGAAAATTCCTCATGCAACACCAAGAAAAACAGAAAAGAAAAAGCAAAAACCTAAACAAATTTTACAAAGATAGCTAAATAAATAAAAATTAATCAAACACACACTCCTGACAATGAACAAGTGTAAGAGAAGCCAACGGACAAACCTGTGACAGAGGCTCCTTTCCTCTATGTCAAATCTCCGGTTTCATCATTTGGCCTTAAGACAAGAAAAATTACATTTACTCAACAATCTGCAACCTTCTAAAAAACCTCTGGTTTACAGTCCGTTATGCAATACCTATCTTGCCTAACACTTTGGGTTTCTAATGTCACAGGAATGGATCTCTGGGGCCACAGTGCCTAACCCATAATCCCAGTGCTGGCACTTAGCTTTCTGTTTGGGTCACTCTGGCAAACATGTCCCTGCTTGCTACACAAAACCACATTTTTAATGTGAAAACCAGCTAAGATGTGTGGTGGAAAAAAGATCCACTGCTTTAAATTGGTCAGAAGCCATTTGGTTCTGTCTGGCTGCTCTTTATGAATGATAAATATTTCATCTGAAGGAACACCAGAGGAGAAGGATTCACAAACTGGAGATAAGACTGCTGTGTAACTCCATGTGTTTCTGCTGCTGCCAGCACAGAGCAGCACAATGCCCATGTATGACAATATCCAGCCAGATGAGCAAGGGAGCCTGGAAGCTATATTTTTCTTCCTGCAAGACACACAAAAAACCTTAACCACAAAACACAGCCAGACAGGTTGCACTGAGGTCCTTGTAGAAACGTACAGAAAAACTTTGCTGTGTCCCACACACATGGCAGGTGGAAGAATTGACCAAGGTATGTGTTTCTATCCCTTTAGAAGGCAGAGTGCTGCCTCTGAAAACTTATCAGCTGCTCTGCATGGTTTCCATGGTTTCCCTGAACTGCCAAGCAGGATGAATCCTCACCTGCAGCTCCTGTTTCAGATCTGCGGCCAGGGAAAGCAGCAGCAAAGACATGGAGAGGAGCAGTGCAGAGGGACCACGGAGGGGTGAAATCATTATTGGCCTCCCAAACCTGCCTCAGACAAGACTCAGCCTTGGGACAAGGAAAATTTATCTGTTTGTTTGCAGGGCTTGTCATGCAAAGGACTGACAGTGACAGTGAATTTTTGTTGCTGTTCCATGTCTCCTCAGAGTCCTTTGGCCTTCACACATTAATACCATCACAAATTCCCCAGGCATGTGCAGTGCCCAGCCTGCAGGAGGTGGGGAGACTGGGCTGTTTGGGGGTCTCCCCTCTTGTGTTCTGTTTGTTCCTTTTCTTCCTGCTGACCCATGACCTTGTAAAGTCAGATGTGGCTAGAAGATCCAGCTCTTACATGAATTCAGCTCCCTGAAATGTTGTGACAGCAGAAGGTCAGGCAGAGATGAAACATTACATTGATGCTCACTCCCAGGGAAACACAAGGCTCATCTCTTATCCAGTTCCTTCAGGCACAGGACACAGAGGTATGGGAAACCTTGCCTTTTTACTTCCTCTTCCTACATTCTTCATTATACCCTTTTAAAAACAACCCAAAAAAAGTGTTTCTTAGTCCAGCGAAATGCTGGAAAAGTCTTTGAAAATGTTCCTTTGTTGGCTTCTAAACAAACTCAATTTTTCACAGCTCTGCACAAATTAGAATGTTGGAAAGCAATGAGCATTTCAAAATTGGAACATTTTGAAGAATTTGTTCTACAGTTTCCTTCCAAATATCTTTTTCAAGAGTTCAATTACAGGTAGATTTTTTAAAAGGTCATTCTCTCTTCCCAGGCCTTTACAGAAATTAAAGTCATGCTTTGTATCAGTGTAAACTGATTAGAATTTTCTGCTACAGGATTTTTTACCCCTCAGTGGAAGGTCAGGGTGGTGACCCAGGGGTTCTTGTTCCTCAAACTTCTCAGCAAACTCCTCATGAGGATGATTTGCTGGAAGAAGCTGATCTGCCCAAAGCAAAACCTGTGCTGGATTTCTTGCTCTGTCTTTTTGAAGGGCAGATTTGAGGCCATTCAGTAGTCCCTAAAGCACCTCTCCTAACATGTTCTGGATAAAATACTGCTACATATTTCATCCTGATTCATCATTGCTTACTTCTTGTCACACATCAACAAAAATAGAGCAATGCCATGGAATTTTTTTCTTCTCAGTTGTGATGAATTTTGAAACAGTAGGTCGTAGGGGTCTTTAACCCAGAACTCAACCAAAATTTGGAGAATTAAGAGTTCAGTGATGCAGAATTTCTGCCGTGTAGACCATTCTTCCCCTGCCCACTGGATGAATGGGAAAGGAAGAACATTTCCTCAAATTTTACCTGCTATTTTAACCAGACTTCAGAGAGACCCCCCTTTATCTAACCAGTTACCTTTGTACCTCATGGCCTACATCTCCCACTCAAATTCTTAAGTGGAAAAAAAACTTCACCATTTGATGACAACCGTTTCATTTCTTTGGGAACTTTATTGTAGACTAATTCATTTCCTGGGATTCATAATACCCAAATACTTTGCTCTCTCTGTATAATTTTATGAACAGAGAGATTGACCTCCCATTTGCAGACTGTTCTGGGCACTGCAAAGACTTGTAACCAGTGGGTTGTTTCCTACAACTCCCACACCTTGGTGTAAAACAATCCTGGGAGATTAGGCCATGACAGTTCTGTGATTCCTTCAAAATTCAATAATAGTGTTAGCTTCTGATCCATTACTGTTGTGTTTGGAAGGTAGTCTAAAAAATAGACACTGCCATGAATGCCAGAGGAAAAGCTACCAGATTTGGGTTTGGCGGGTGGATTCAGCGTTTGCACTCCAGGTCAGCTTCATTGCAGCTCAGCATCTGTGTTGGAGAGATGTTTGGAGGAGAGTTTAGGAACTACCCTCCCTTCTCATGTAGTGATTATTGTTCTGATCCAAAACCAAGTAACAACATGTGTCTGCTTAACTATACAGAAGCTGAGAAAAATTTAGGGTGAGATGTTCCCAGAAACACCTATGATGACTGTGCTTTTCAGATACTTCATAGCCTAAAACCAAGTTAGAAAAAGAGGTGAAAATTTGAGATTGATGGTTTGTTTTGCAAGTCTCAAAAGAAGTGAGAGGAACTTGGATTTAAAAAATGTAGTAAGAGTAGGGTGCATTTTTTATTTTTATTTTCTTGTCTTAGTTTCGCATCATTACTTCAACTATTAAGGCACTTCATGCTGAAAAAGGCTTTTGTTATTATAGTTACTGTAAAGTAATAAGTAAATCTCTTATCCCATCTCTAGACATTTTTGTTTCTGTTGAAGGTTTGAAAAGAGTTTTCAGGGGCACAGAAAACCACCATCATGTTGTAAGGATGAAGGTGGTGCACTCTTACAGAAATATCCCAGGATTTGTAGGGCACTTTTAGACCAGTAGGTCCTGGTATTTTCCTCATCCTGAGCCTCAGTTGCATGACACCCCTGCATTGCTGGTGATAGAAGAGATCTGTGATGGGACAAATCACATTCTCAGCCTCCAACAGCATTTGAACATCTCTTTTAAGTCAGCCTTTAAAGTCAAGAACAAACTTTGGATCCAATCTGGCCTATTTTTAAAGAGAGACAAGGCAGATCACAACTTCCACAGTTACACTCTCCCTGCAAATATTTTGCTCATCCACACAAGGTTTATTTTTTTCTCTATCCTGCAAAACTTCTATCAAGATACCAAGAAGTGTTCTAAGACCAAGGTTTTAAACACATCACTGTGAAGGGGCACAGAACTCAGCCCTCCTACTCCTACCTGTATCAGTCTGAAATAGAATTAGATGGTGACATGGAAAAAAATATAGAAACACCAAAAAAAACCCTAAAAAAAATTTAAGCCATCTTCTATCTCAGAAAAATATCCAAACATCTCATTTCTGATTTTACAGTGATGTTTCAATGTCAGTGAAAATTTTGCTGAGAATTCATTAGAGGGTTTGGAGATAGAATAGAGAGGAAATATTACTTAAAAAAACGTGTATTTAAAAACAACAAAAAAGACCCCAACCACCACAACCCAACACTGGAAAACCTTGGAGTTTTTCTGAGTTGCTGTGATTACAGCACATTCCATACAAATGCACTTATTAAACAAGAGCCTGTTAAAAATTGGTTAAAGTGGTATTGGAGGCTCAAAAACCCCCGGGAGACAAAATTACCCTGTGTCTGATTTCTAATTAGACTTCTCTAAGGAGGCAGAAGAAAGTTTTAGGAAGTTTGACTGTGCAACTAACTGATTTATGGTAATTTTAGGTAGGAATTACAGCTGAACTATTCTCCCACTATGGCCTTGTTCATACCATGAGTCAGCTCAGACAGCAGGTCTTCTGACAGTGGAATATTTAAAAAAATAATGTGTAATAGTCAATCCTAGAATGCAAGAAAAAGCTCATTGTTGTAGTGTTGCCAGTCAAAATCTAGGGCCACTATTGAGGGAATGATCATTTTACATAATAATATTTTTATATTAACCACACTGTGTCAGCAAAAGCTTTTGATAGACAGGTACAACATGGCAAATCCTGTCTTTATGTGTCTGTCTGAACAAAAACACAAAGACTAAATTATTTTCTTGTCCTAGATAGATGAGGACCAGGATGGATCACATGTGACAAAACAATGTAATGTTTTTTAGGCATTTCTTCTCCCACAAACTATGAGATTCACTTGCCTGACGATGATGATTTATCTATGTCCCATGAATCCATTCTGGTCTCATTATCACTGCATCCAGCTGGTCACGGTGGCAGAAACTAGTTCCTCTCTTCTGTCTGTGCTGGAGCACAGCTGGGGTGGGATTTGTTTTATCTGGACAAACCTTTAGGAACAGAAAACTCCTTGTGATCATGTGCTAACCTGGAGCTGTGCCCCTAGGGACAGTGAGATTCCATCTGTTTGGGCCCAAGCAGAGACAACAGGTGCTTCCTTGTCTCTTCATAAACCCAGGGAGCTGCTTAATCTGAATCCCGCTGGGTGCCCACAAGGGACACTTCAGTCAAAAGTCATTATTTTAAAAATAAGAAGATGGGAAAATGGCTGTGCAGATAACTGTGTAAGGAAAAGTACAGCTGGCATCAGTTTTGGATAAAATCCACAATCTCCTCTTGGTAAATTCCTGCTTTTTATTTAGGAGGTTTGGGAGAAAGTCTGTATTGATTCCCTTTCAGACAAGTTGCATGACACTACACTTTCATTTTAAAGAGGCTTTTAACAGAAGTAAATTGTCTTTTCAGCAGCCATTTCCGTGGGAATTGCTGTGGGAACAAAATAGCATCCCAAGGCTGAGATGAGAGATTTTGTGGATACCCTTAGCAACTCCCTTTTGCATATCCAGACCTGAACTGCCATCCATCCATCCATCCATCCATCCATCCATCCATCCATCCATGCATGCATCCATGCATCCACTTGTTTATTTCCTGGCTCCAGCAGAATTTCTCCCCCCAGGGGACACGTGGTGGCTCACAGTGGAGTGCACTGAAGAGTGCCTATGCCCTGAGGGTGAAAACCCTCACTGCTGAGGGCCAGTCCTTGAGGAAAAGGCCTCTGTTTCCCTCACCTGATCCATGGAGTGATATCATCCTGGGCCCCTTGGAAGGTGTTTGATGCTGTAACTGGAGACTGACATGTTAAAGGCTTCTAAAATTCAAATTCTGGATCTGGTAACTGTCTTGGTGGCTCTCCAGTTGTCTTTGCTGTGGTGTCCCACGTCTTGCCCTCTCAGGGGCTGCATGCTGCCCTGGCAGGAAGGGAATTTTAATAGAGCAGGGGAAAACACAACACAACCTTTGATTTACCTGCTTTTGTTCTATTTCTTTTCTAATGTCTATGCCCTCATGCCAGCTGTCAGACTTTCTGAATTGCGTTTTTGCTGATGATGTTAACAGCTTAATCTCTCATGCTATATTCACTGTCTTGTAAGGAAAGGCTGCCAGAATTCTTTGCTTCCTCATTTAGCACTGGCTCATTCCAGCTCCACAGCCACTCACTCAGGCTTCTGCACTCCTCGTGTCATCTCATTGGGATTCTGCTGCATGTCCCACTTTCTCATGAGACGTCAAGCCCCTACACTTTCTCCTGCTTTTCCAAAGATCCATTATCTCCTGGTCCCTTTATCTCTCTCACAGCCATATGCTTTATTCTCCCCTTTGCTGTGTGAGCCATTCCAGAACTGAGTGTGAGGAACTACAAGCAATCTTCCAAACGAGGCCCCTCCAGCTGGAGCAAGGCCAGTTTCCAAATCTCGTGGCTGATAAATGTGTGTGTGCATCTCGGGACGCTGTTGTTTTTATTTGAGCAGATGTTACACATTATGCCAGGGATCTCACACTTTATCCACCACTACCCCTCATTCCTACCTGAAATTCAACAGCATATGGAAACAGTGCTGGGTGTGTAATATGGCTCAGTAAAAAGAAGTAATAAAAAGCTAGGAACACTGGTTATATTTCCATTTGGTTAAAAAAAAAAAGAAAAAAAAAAGAAAAAAAAAAGAAAATAAAAGAGAACTACCCCAAATTTTCTTTTTAGAGCTGAGAAGTGTTTTGTGGACCATGCACAGTATCTGGCAGTGCTCTCACTCAGAACATATCACCCCAAAGTGACTGATAATTAATTCTTTCATGGAGTTTAAAGAACATTTCTCCAAGGTTTGTGTACGAAAGTATATAAAGGTTATATGCCATTCTTCTCAACCAGAAGATGCTTGAATTTTATTGCAAATATTTAAAAATGTTGTAAATGTATAACTATAAGCACATGGAAGCTTTAATCAGACTGGGTTGGGTAAAAAGTTGCTGTGCAGCAAGGGACATGGGCTTTGACAAATCCCATACATTAGCTGAAGCCTCTGAAACCACAAGCTTTGGGAAATAATGGTGTAGAACCTGTTAATTGTAAACTGACACTCAGAGGAAGACTTCTGCTACATAAGAACTTCAAATTCTGCATTGCGAAACTGGTTGTCTCAGGACAGCATTTAGGTAATTTCTGGTAGTCTTTCATTTGGATGCATGGGATAGTATTTAAACAGCCAAAATTTGTGAGAAACAGAAATCTTCCAGGAACACATTTAAAGCTAATTAAAAATAATACACACATACACACATATATGAATGAATGAAAGTCATACTTTCCTTCAGGTAGTTACAAATACTTTTAGTCCTTGTTTTACTACTACCTTTAGTTTAATAATCTGCTATGAAATAAGAGCAAGTTGAAAACGAAGGCTAACAATTTCATCTCTCAAGTAAAATTTAGAGAATATTTAGAGCAGCATTCCCTGTTTACACATTACTTCACTGCTTGGGAATTTAAGGGATCACACCTCTTTGGAACACCCTAAAGCATGGCTTCTTAGATGTTACCCCATCATTTAAGCACACATCAAGGAGAGCTGTAATTGGGCATTAATTGTCCTGTGGAGCATGGACGGGTGATACTGTGATTCCAAAGGAGAAGATAAAAGGTGGCTGGGACTAGCATTGGCCCACTTAGACCTTCAAAGATATAGGCTGCAATCCATGAAGTGGTGACCCTCATTTTGAGATGAGGACAGAGCTCCTTCTAATGATTTTAGAGGGTGATTTTTGGTAGTACTAAATATGACACACAAATGCAATTACCATGAGGTGGCAAAGTCCAAGGCTGTGAGTGCAAGTCATCACAGTTTATGAAGGGAAACAATTCCCGCAATTCTAATTTCAGTGTGTGAGACACACAACATTAATTTCCTTAACATGCCTTTGAACTATCTCTTAGTATATGTCTTCTAGTTTAAAAGTTCCTTTAAAAGAGTGGAGAAGGGGGAGAAAGATACAAGGGAAGATAATCCAATGCTTTCAGCACCTTCACCCTGAGACAAATATAATAAAACTGCACCAGTAAAATTATACTGATACAAACTGAGGGCATAGGAAGGTCAAACAGCATTTGCATTTTGAATGAAACAGTTTTAGACCTGACCTTGATATTTCACTTCTTTTAGCAGGATTTAAATGTTTGATGAAAAAAAATCTGACAATCTCACTGAAACAGACTCCCAAATATAACATATTGTCTAATAGTGTCTGACTATTAACCATCTTTTTATGATTAATTTATTAAATAGCTTTGTTCTCTTGCTGTGCACTCATCTGTTTTAAAAAGAGTAACCTCTAGAGACCAGTTCCATGCTGTGCAGAAGCCAGAAACTGGAAACAGAGAAGACATTTAAAATTGTAAGAAAATTGAAAAAAGAGCTCAGTTCCATAAGTAGTAATAAAATGTATCACTTATGATAAAACCCCTAAAATACCATAAAACCCAAAAGAGATGCACGTGTGCATCTCTGCAGATATTTATGCATTACTGAGAACTGTACATATCCACCCCTGCATGGGTATGGGCATACGTATAGGCATTTTATAAAATAAATAGGCATAATAAATTAAAGTAAGGTGACTTCTGGTATCACCATGGGTATATGCAGTGTGGCTCTTAGACCTGAATAAATAAAATTATGCTTTGCAATAACCCTGTGCAAAGATATATAGTTTTTAAATGCATATGTGTTCACCAATATTTTTTTAAATTCCACATAAATTGTATTTTGTGCTGTCTGCATCTTGATTTTTTTTTTCTCTTAACAGCAAAAGAATACATAAGGAGGTTTGCTTTGGAAGTGAACATTGTTTTACAATTTCTTTCCCCTTTGGAAAAACAGAAAGGGAAGAACAGCAAAAGGAAACTGCTTTGAATATTATTTGTCTTTTATTAATTGGCAAAATAAAAACACATAACAACACAAAAAAGGAGATGAGTAAAAGAAACACCTCAATTTCTCTGAGAGTGCCTGTGACCTGAGGTGTGTGAACTAACCCAAGTCAACCACGCTGCCAAGTTGTGTGACTTGCCAACAAGAAAGAAAAAAACCTGTTCTGCAAAATCAGTGAGATCATTTCAGATGTGTAATACAAGGTTGTTGGGGTAAAAAAACAACCCAACAACACTACAAGCTCAATGCTCTGGGATATATTTCCCTGGCTGTTTTTCTGGGCCCGGATGATTTACTGGTGATGCTTTCCTACCCAGGAACTGCAGTGCAAAGGCAATAACGTATTTATTTAATCTCACATGCTTTTTCCAGGAACTGCAGTGCAAGGAAATAATATATTTCTTTAATCTCACATGTTGTCCTGTGCAATTGGCAGCTTTTCTGGCATCGACTTGGAACTCAGGGGAGCATCTAATTCCAGACAAAGACCTTCTTTAAAAAAAGAAACAGAAATCAGATGCCAAATGCTTGCTTAAGGCATTGTGGTTTGGGGAAATATTTTATTATGTTTCATCATTACTCTTCCATCTACTTGTTTTTGAATCAATCCTTATAGTTGAATTCTGCTGCCAGATAATCCACAGCATCCAACAGCAGCTGCACCAGGACAACACACACAGCCAGCAGCAAAGAACCGTCTGCTCTCACAGAAACTGCTCTCACAGCAAGCTGGGGAGCACCAGCCATGGTCCCAGATCTGTCAGGACACATGTGCCCACACAGGATCTCATCCCAGGTTCATTGTCAAGGTCCTGATGGGCTGGACCTGTTTCTGAAGTGCAGAAACTGACTGCAGGGGAACAGCAAAATGTGACAGTGGAGTTGCTTTCAACCAGGAGTGTGGGATGGAAAGGTATGTGCTTAATGCAGTGGTTCAGTTTGGTCCCTGGAGGAAAATAAGGTGCTAGTCCAGTTAGTCCAGGTGAAGTTTTTTGTCCCACTCTGTGCTGGCCCTGGACCACTTACTTGCCCTCCACTGCTAACAGCCCAGCCCAGAGATTGTATTGGGTTTGTGTGGCCAGGGTTTGGAAGCAGGGGGCTACAGGGGTGGCTTCTGTGAGAAGCTGCTGGAAGCATCTCCAAGGCCAGGAGAGCTGGCTGCAGGGTACACCCAACCCTGGCCAAGGCCAATCCCATCAGAGACAGTGGTAATGGCACTGAAAAAAATATATTTAGGAAGGAAAAAAGGTTATTGTGCAGATGTAATTGCAGACATTGAAGAACAGAGTGATAGTATGTGAGAGGAACAATACTGCAGACCCCAAGTTCAGTGGAAATGGAGGGGCAGGAGGTGCTCCAAGTGTGGACCTGAGATTGCCCTGCAGCCTGTGGTGTAGCAGCTGTGCCCCTGCAGCCCATGGAGGGCACAGGGCTGCAGAGATCCACCTGCAGCTCCTGGAGGAGCCTGTGCTACATCAGGGGGATGCCTGAGAGAGGCTGAGACCCTGCAGGAGGCTCATGCTGGAGCAGGGTACTGGCAGGGACCTGTGACCCTGTGGATAGAGGACCCCACGCTGGAGCAGGTTGTGTTTTTCATTATCCTGCCCTGCTTTAGTCAGTAATAAGTTTTAATACCTCCAACTTCTGTCTGTTTTCCTGTGATAGTATTTGCTGAGAGATCTCTCCTAGTCCTTAATTCCTGAACTCTTTGTTATATTTTCTCTCCCCTGTCCACCTGAGGAGGGGAGTGAGAGAGAAGCTTGGTGGCCTGGCATCCCACCACTGCAGACGCAGGGATATTCTTGGCACCACAAAGCCAAGGTCCCCACCTGTGTGTGCACCAGCACAGAGCTCTGTCCCCAGAATGAACTCAGTCCTCGAGTTCTGACACACAATTTGGGAAAAAACATTATACACAGCAATCTGTGTTGGCTCTCCAAGTCCTGATTCACATTAATTCCCACTAATCAGAGAACACTTTGGAACTTTTAAGAGTTTGTTTCCAGTTGTGTGCCACCTTGCATGGCTGCCAGAAAGAGTAATGAAATGGATGATTAGCCACCTTCTTGGCAATTGGAGTGGTGATGGATGCCAGCTCAGGCTGTAGTGAATATGGGAGCAAGAGTAATGAGGTTTACTTTTAATGCAAATCTTAAATAAATATAGCCTAAAGTGAATTTTAGCTTTTTCCTTTTTCACAGAGGACAGTATTAATTTTGTGCTTATCCATATCCATATCCATATCCACATCTATATCTATATATCTATATATCTATATATCTATCTATCTATATCTATATCTACAGTTTAAATTCTCTATGTATCTATATCTATATCTACCTATATTCCAATTCTCTGCCAAGTTTAATGCTGATGGTGCCTGGATCTGGTGCATCCTTTTCTTCCACAACCACTTCATCAACTTGTTCTCAAAATAAGTAATTGCACTATGTCTCCAACAGAAGTGAAAAATGAATTACCTCATAAGGACACAGCCTCTTTTTTCCTAGAAAAGAGAGGTGTCTGTTGGGACACCTTGTAGTAATTCCTACAAGAATCTCTTTGTCCAGCTTTAAGCTGGTATTAGATTGCAGAACACAGCGAGTGAGAATTTTTTGCCTTTCAGGATTGTCAAAGCCAAGAGTCTGAGTAGCTTTAAACAGAGCTGTTGAAAGTGCAAAACATGTGGTTTGGGTTAAATCCACAAGATCTGTACTCAGGACCATTCATGGAATGAATGAGTTATTGACAGCATATCAAGACCAGCTGCATGTTCAACATTTCAGTAATTCTGTGGGTTTATGCTAACCACTTCACAGATAAAATCCTGGTTGTTGAAAGCATCAGTGCTTGTGTAAATGAGTCATGAATGTTGCCTGTAAAAGCCTCAAACACTACTGATTTTCTAAGGAAGTCAATGGCATGGCTTCTAATTTAACTAGCAATCACCACATGGGAGGGAGGGAGGGAGGGAGGGAGGGAGGGAAGTGGCGGAAGTGGCGGAAGGGGCGGGAGGGGCGGGAAGGAAGGAAGGAAGGAAGGAAGGAAGGAAGGAAGGGCTCCTTTCTCTGTAAAATACAAAAGAAAAAACCCACCTCAGCTCTTACATGCTCTTGGCTCAAACCCAAATCAAAGAAATTTTGGAATGAAGTTCATGACATTATATGCCCAGAGAGTTGCAGACCTGCAGTACCTTTAGTACTGTGAAGACAGAAGTATGTGAGAGAACGTAACTTTTCTTTCTGGAGCTATATAAGGAAAAATATTGACAGTGGTTGGATAAAACTTATGAGATATCTTCAGTTTATAAATTTGTGCTGTTGTCAGAAATAAAAGAATTATTGAAACTCAAATGAAAATGTCATTTGAACTCCAGTTTGGATTAATACACTACAAACATGTCAATTCTTTAATTGCAAAACTGCACCAGGAAATTTATAGATATGTACACACGTATAAGTGTGCCTTACTTTTTACATCCTGCAAAAATAAATCAGAAGCACAAAATTTGTATATTTGTACGCTTTTTTCAATAAATTTCTTCTTAGCTTGAGGTCTTGGTATACCAAATTGCAGCCTGAAGCAAACTTTTCTGGTCTGGGAATAGTTATAAATCCCTAAAATTATGGTTTTGTAATGGAAACCATGACAGACTCTTAATTATAGCAGCAAGAACACGAGATTTAGCAATACATACTAATATATCTCCTTGGACAATATAATTGCAAAGCAATTAGGCATTAGGCTGCCTGTCTACCAACTCTTTCTCTCCCGCAGGAGAAATTTGAAAGTGATATTAATTTCAAATCACCTGGAAAGAATCATGCTGGGCCTGCAGCACAGTAGCACATCTTGTGTCCTTGCAAGGTCCCACTGGCTTTGGGGCACTGGGCCGCAGACAGAGATGTCCCTGTCCATCTGAAGGGAGGAGGCTCACTCAGAGCTGCTTGGCCACCAGGTTTTTGGCTGCTGCTTGTGGCATCTGGAGCATTTCCTTCCTGTCACCAAGCTGTGGGGCACAGCACCAGTCACCCTGGCTGTTGGGGACCACCATATACCTCTCAGGGGTCGGACAAAGCTCTGTTCTTCCCTTCAAGGTAACAGGTCACCCTGAACAAGCTGCTGTGTCAAAAGTTAGGTGCCAGAGGTATTTCCTTGGCATACATTCCAGAATGTAATTCTTACTGCTGGTTAGAGCTGAGAGAATATGAAATGTACAAAGGTCACCTTAACCTGGACTGATAAAATCCAGTCAGGAAATGAGACAACACACTTAGGAAATGAGTTTCACTGGGTTTTGTGGATTCAAAAAGTGAGGGAATACTGTAACTCTCCCTGGATACGACTAGTTTTAATCCCTGGCATGCTTACATGCTATTTCTCAACAGCCCAAAAAGCCACCACCATGGAAATTCCAGTGCTACCATCTGTTTTTTTCTCTGGTTGCTGAGCAGAGTCCACATCCTGACTAATTGTGTGGAAAATCCATTCAGGGCTGGTGTCCTGCTCCATCCTGTGCAGCTGTCCTCAATCAACACCTGTGCAGCTCCAGTACCCTGACCTGTCCAGCCAAAGTTCCCTTCCCAGTCACTCCTTGTATTGCTTTCAGGTTCCACCAGGACAAAGGCAGAGTCCTGCCTACAGCTTTGCAGGACAGCATGATGAAGACACTAAACAGTGTCTGCCTGTTCTTCTTTTTATGTTGGTACTTGGGATGAGGTGGAGAACATATCCAGAGAGGACTAGCTGCTGGCAGTGCAGAGCTCTGTGCACCCCATCCTTTTGCTCTTTCTCCCTTCTTTTCCCACTTCTGTTCACCACCTACCATTCCCATCACATATTTTCACACAGATCCTGAAACCTGACCTAGCCCAACATGAGGATGTGCAATGAAATTTCTTATTATAGCTCCCATTGCCCTTCTTTCTTGTTTTGTCACAACCATTGAGTTAGGGGACATACCACATTCCCCAAAAATCCTATTTCCCAGCTACCTCAGAAGCAGTGGCAGGATTTGGGTTGGAATTCACCCCCAAAGATAGTCTGCTCATGGCACTGAGCAAGTCAAGCTGTGCCAGGGAGAGTTTTACCTGAACATTCCTATAAATCACAGCTCTCATGGTGCTCTGGGGAGACTTGCTCTGGGTGGACAGATTCAGAAGAGCACTCCCCTGGCAAAACCACGTTTGTTGCATAGGGCAGTTTGAATTTGTAAAGTACCACTAAGAAGAGTAGTACTGTGCTTTTTTTTGTGAAATTGACAGATTTTAGGCACTTTAATGGAAAATAAGCTTTTGTTTCTGCTTTTTTTTAATGCGTCCAGTTACCATAACTACAACAAAACAAGCCTTACACTATTTAGCCTCAGACATGTTTATTTTTTCATAGGGAGTTGAAGATCTTGTGTTGAAGCAATGCTTACTTTTTAACTAGCTTGTGAAATGTCAAAGTCTCCAGTCTAGAGCAGATTTTCCGTAGAAATACATATCTTTTGAAGTTACTACCACACTCTCAGAAGCCTGTGAGGCCGGAAATTCCTTGTGGGCTGTGAGCTGTCCCATGTCAGACTGAAAGTCAAAAGATGCATCTGTGCTGAATATCAGACAAACTCCTTTGGGCAGCTCAGTTATGCCTTAGAAGTACAACATCAGATACCCCTTTAAAAGGCAGACTATTACCCAAAAGTTGTATTTTCCCAAACCACCATTTTCAGCAACAAATGATGGCAGGAACAAATCAGACACCACTGACTTTTCAATAGTCAAGTTTTGAGGTGATGAGCTAATATCAGATAGAATCTGTCTGAGAGCTGACAGGCAGCTTGCCACTAAATCTGGTGGAAAACTAAAAATTCAGTGTCTCAGGATGTCACTGGCAAAATCAGGGCCTATGGAATACACAGAGGCACACAAAATTTTCAGAATTGTATTTTTATTAGTGCTAGTCTGGACGCTTATAAAAACATACATAAATGAATGTTTTTATTCCTTTGTGTGGGATTTACATGTGCAAAACAGCAGATATTCAGGTGCTGCATTGAAAAGGGACTGATGATGGGGATGGGGGAAATGAGATTTTTTCCTGAGGCTGGATATGAAGCACTCAGCAAAAGGCCAGTATTATTATTACAGATGTTGTGGAAGCGAAGGAAGATAATTGACTTTTTTCCTCTAATTAATAGCTTAGCTTTTACATTTCAGGATTTGAAATGGATTTTATATCCCTTTACATTTTTGACATCCAAAATTATAGTTCAATGAAAATACTTAATACATTCAAGTAGAAATGCCAAAACCCAATTATATTCATGTAGTGAAAATTTTGTCTTGCAGTAAAAAATTCCATTTTCATCCTTTTCTCATAATTTTTGATAAAGAAACTACAGAGGAAATACTATGAGAGTGGAGAACATGTTAGTAGTCAGTATGAATTCTAATGTACAGTATTGACAAGGACTTAGACTGACAAGTTTAATCAATTTGAATATTAATTAGTCTATAGAGTACTGGAAGTGGTTGAAACCTTGGAGTCTAATAGATTCAGTAGATTTAGATACATAGAACATTTTTACATACTTCTTTACAAAAAATAATTCACAAGCTAGAATAATGAGATTTTATATAACTTTTTAGACAGGAAAAATTAAAGTTTTTCTACACTGTGTTCCACTAAGGTGCAGCTCCCTGTCAGCATGGGCACCTTATGAAGCCTGTAAGGAAGATGAGATTGGCAGGGACGCTCACACTAATAATACTCTTTAAAGCAGTACTCTTATTATTCTGCATTATATCCTGAACAAGGTATTATGAATTCTGCTCATGTGCATTTGAAAAAAAAAGAAAAAAAAAAAGTTTAAATTCATTAGCACATGCTTGGGAAACAACTAATCTATAGGAATGTGGTTTTGTTTGGGTATGAAAAGCCTGAACATCTGTTCCTTTGGCATAATAAATGCAATCACTCCTCCTAGTCCTATGATCTTCCCTCCAGCTCCACCAGTGCATGCAAAAGTATGAACACATGATTGCTCTTCCCTCTGAAACCAGGGAATATTTCCATTTGGATTTACAGTGCACAGTGAAGTAGGAAAGGATGCTGAAGCAAAGGAGAGGAAGTTCACCCATAAATGAAAATCTGAAATCTTCTCAAGTGCAGCTTTTCCTGCTCATATGAGGAGCAGCCTGGACAAAAATCCACACGTCCTGTCCTGCCTGGCAAGGGCTGTGTCTGTTGGGGCTGCACAGGCTTGTTGGAGACTATTCTGTTTTTTTCTAAATTTACTCTGCAAGGCCTGAATAGAAGCTGGAGGGGAGAATCTCATCAGAGCAAAGAAAGGATGTGCCCAGAGCGGAGCAGCTCCTCTCACACAGGGGATGGATTTCTTCAGGATGGTGGAAGGGTTGAAATCAGAAACATAAGCACTGTTATCTGAGAGAGTTGTGAGCAGTTCTGGCTTTTTAAAAGAAATAACAAAGGGTGATCACTTTGCCTCCAATGTCCCATCACCAATAATATTGTTTCCCATTGTTGCACCTACCAAATTCAAGAGAGAAAATGTACTTCCCGACCACCATCAAACAGTAACACCTGGCTCCTAGACACATTTTGAAACCAAGGATGTGTCTGCCTGTTCAGGAAGAGAAGATGATGAGTACTCTGGCAACAGGAGCAAAGTTTGACCTTCTCTTGCTAGGAAAAGAGAGGACTTTAGACCGGTCATAGAATAGAGAGGGATGGGATTTGTGTAAGAGAGAATTAACTTCTGTTACTGGATCTTTGAATATGATTGGCTAAGTGTAGGGAAATTATGCTTATCATCAAGGTAAAAAAAAAACCTCAAAAACCCTGTGAAGTTTAAGAGTGACTCAGCCTGAACAGGGAAACCATTCCCACAATAGAGCATGGCTCATGGGCTCATTTGTGGCTGCTGGCAGCAAGTGATACCCTGCTGCACAGGCAGAGGGAGGAAAATCAAAATATAAGAAGGAAGATGCTTGGGTTACTCCTGGAGCTGCTGTGCTGGCACAGAGACATGCAGATGAGAGGTAGCATTCCCTGGATCTGGTCTTCTGCACTCCAAACCACCACACCGATGACCCTAGTCACGGAAATGTAGCACAAAGGAAATAAAAGCCTGGGCACAATGAAAAGTTTGTTACAGATTTGCCTATAGCCCATCACTAACACCTTTTTAAAGGTCAAACGTGATTTTTTAATTAATATTGATCATTCTTCCTTTATGTTTTAAGCAAGACACAAGTTTCTTTGAGGAATTTAAATATGTTTCATTTGCAACACCATTAAGAGCAAATAATTAGATAATCTCTTTCCCTGTTTCTTTTCAGTATAATTTGCTTAATTAAGGAAAAAAGGAAATAACTATCTAAAGTATTGACCCTGAAGTTCTGTAGATAATAATAATGGTTTTTTTACAGAAAAAGCAAAACCTGCTATTGGGGAGTAAATCTCTTCGTGCACAAAAGGTTTCAGCAAAACAGCTATTTGATTCTCTTTCAAAACACTCCAGTGAGAATATTTTAAATGCTTGTAGATTTGGTTTTAACTTAGGGATCCTTGAGAGTTTTCTTCCCTCAGGGCCCAGTATTTCCAAATGATTTACAATTACTTCACACAGTCCTGATAAATACTGCAAAAGAATTTCGGTCATAACTCGCACCTGGAGCATTGTCAGTAATAAAAAAGTTGATACACGTTAATCACAGATCTCAGGAATGAATTCAGCATTTCTCAGAACATGAGCACATCACTCACAGTGAGGTTGACAACAGTCACCTGCTTGCAGGACCTTGATTCAATTATATGATCAAACCCTTTTGCAGCTCTGAGCATCTTTGAGGCCATTGGGACCAAGCAAAGACTTTGGGTCATATTCATGATTAGAGTATTCTGTTGAAAGGAAATTAAAAAGATGTGTTGGGGTTTTCTGCTTGTTTGTTTAGGTTTTTGGGGGATTTTTTGCCTAATGAAAACTGGATGCACTCAATCTTTTTGCACATAATAGCCAGAGTTTCAAGCAAATAAAATAATTTGCACTGTAATGTTCAGATACATTGCAGGTAAAGGCTTTGGATTTGCCAGCATGTTCCTCTTCCATTCCAGCTGCAGAAAGCTGAAGTTTCTACCAACATTTGTTATAAATGTTTAAAACTTCCTGACAACAGCCTAAAGATTATCTTGCCATTAATCATTCCTACTAAATTATACAGCTGTGAATAAACCCCTGTATTTAAAACAAGGAAACTAAACATCTCAAGAGACAAAAATAAATTTATGGGGGAAAAAAAAGCATGCATAACCAGACTGTCTTGAAAGAGAAATGAAAATATTGACACATGCCAGGAATGAGACAGATCCATATCTCTAGAACATCTCAAGGGAATCAAAATTCAGCAAGGGAGAGAAAATCTCAAACAAAAAGTGTAAATCAAACCAAGAAGATTGGAAATTTCTACACAGCAACTTTAGTTCTGGTAGCAGACAGAACTTAAGGCCCCTGGAAGAACTGCTTTGGACAAATCAATTTTTAAACTGATTCTGCTGATTCTTTATTATTAGCTTGAGCTCTGTGTGCACCAATTTTATATTTGCCTTTTATTATTTGTGCTCAAGAGAATATATTTTTATTTCCCAATCCAATAAAGAGAATTTGATTAAGACATCTAATAAAAAAGAGCTTCGAAATTGAAGTTTTCATCAATCGCATAACTGGTAACCTACTTATCTCCTGACATATATAGTGGAAATAAAAAAGCAAAATGTTTACTTAGACAGATATGGAAGTCCTGTGTCTATATAGATGCTGTAAAAGTAGCAGTTCCAAGAGCAGTGAATGAAAAGAAGAGTTTCATTTCTATAAAAATACCTATAAAATATAATTTAATTTCTAGGTGAAGTTTTTTCCTATTATTTCTTTATTAAAAAAGGTTTCCCTCTGCTAAGCTGGTTCTAAAAGAATCAAAAATGGAAAGCAGGTGAAGGGAGAGGTGGAGGGAGACTAAAATATCTACAGACTAGTCTAACATTTACAAGAGTTTGACTTGCTTTTGAATTTTTGTTGACAAAAATATTTGCTTTATATTTCCATTTCCATTTGGCTCCAGCATGGGCTCCAGCACTCAGTGCTGTGAAGAGAGGGAAGAACCTGGCCTGGTGTCCTCTCCCCTGCCCTCCCCTCCTCCCGAGCCTTGCTGCATTCTGTCTGCACTTGTTTCTGCCAGCAAATGTCACTCCAGCCCCTTCCTCAGGTATGGACTGGCTGGATCCTGCACTCTGCAGTTTTAAATTATTAAAACGACAGGAATCATCCTGGACTGGCCAAGCTCACTAACAGCTCAGGGCTCTGCAGCAAGCAGCACATCCCTTCGTGTCATACAGCAGAGGGGACACCTTTAGGAATTGGGATTTTCTCAGTGATTGGGATTTTCCAGAGTGATGTGAGCTCACTTTCCCTCTGTTCTGGTATAATTAATGCCACATGCATGCGGGAGAGCAACATCAGCCTGATGTTGCTCTCCCGCACCTCAGCTCTCTGCAAGGCTTCGTGGCCCAGGATCACATCAGTGCTCTTCTCTTGTGTCCTCCATGGCAGGTAAGGATTCCTACCCCCAGAGACTCTTAACCACATGTGAAAAGCAAAGTATGGGCTATTTCATTTATTCATATCCTTAGCATGCCAGCAGCACTCTTTCTGTGTCCTACTTCAGCTGAAAATATCTTATTAGGAGAGAAAATGTGACTGTGCTACACACCTGTTTCATTAAATAATTAATTACATTAACAATGTCAAAGACACTTCAGTGTTCACAAACAAAGGTAGAATTGTTGCTCCATTTGGCATTATGTTGCCTTTGAAACATTCTTCAAACAAAAGCTTATCTGACTGCACCAGCAAATAATTTTTGGCTGCAAATATTCTTAAAGAGATCTTTTTGGAGAAAAATTATTCATTAAAAAAAAAGTCTGTGAGGAAGTTGATTAGCTACATGAAAAAAAAAATAAAATCTTGGGAAATGTCACAAAAGTTCAGAGAGTCTGAGCAGGAAGTTAGGCACTGACAAAGGTGACAGTGTGTAACATGGCATCAGCTGTAGCTGTACTCGCCAAAATGTGAGAGCTCCAGAGAGTGCCGAAACCAAACAAACCCCTGAACTTTTGGCAGCAATATTTTGAGTGGTTTAAAGACAACACTGGAAAGTTAACTGAAGACACCTGTGGAGATCTGGCTAGTTTACAGTTGATCAACATAATTATTGTAAGGAGTCATTTATCCCACAGCTGTTTTAGGGTTGCTTAACAATGAGATCCTGATGTCTGTGAGCAAGACAGAGATGTGGGATTAAAAATGCAAACCAGGAGAAAAAGAGATAAGGTTCTTTCTACTAAAAACAAACTGAAAAAAAAAAATAGAATTTTTACTAAATATAGCATCTTTTTTCTACTGGCCTATCCAAAAAGGTGATTTACATGATTTCACCAGCAAAGTGGTGCTGGGAACACACAGAAAAGCAAAAGTGGAATGTCTGAATGTATCACCACTGCATCAATACTCTTTTTTTTTTTTCATTGTTTTGGCTTTTTCACTTCTGACAGTCAGAAGTAGAATCTGCTCCACTGTCTCCTCTTCCTCCCTTTTACTGATTATATTTCTCATAAAATTCCAGTGATGGTTTGCTGATTGCAGGAAAATACAAAAGTGTCCAAGCTAGATATAAAAAATGGTCAATTGAACAGAAAAGTATGACCTTTGCTTACTCCAAATTTTACCTCTTTTGAAAGCTGTTATAATGCTGGAATGCTACATTGTGGACTGAGTACAGCAGTGAAAGCAATTTAAGTTGATGGTCAGGGTTTTACTGTGAGAAAAAACACATACGTACAAAAGAAACCACAACATCACACCACTGAAAGCTAAATAGATCCAAATAGCCTCCTGTCTGAAGAGCTGTGGTTTATTTTATTTTTCCCAGTATGGAAAGATTCTGTGAATCATTGGAAGCACTGCATTTTCACTTGGAGGTTGACTTTAAACTTGGTAATATCCTGTTGCTGGCATTATGCAAGAGTAAGCTAGTTCTAGTCATAATCTACCAATAGAAGCAGAGAAGAAATCCTAACTTTCTGCCCTCCTGTTAATCTAGCACGCAGCGCAGACTGATTAAAGACTGTGCCAGATGATGGCTGTCCTAATTTGAAAAGCCAAGAATGAAATGCTGTGGTTTGACAGATTGGAAGAGTCCACTCAGGTGTGAGAGCTGCAAGCTCAGCATCTGTGTCTCTCCTGGCCTGGCAGGGCAGGTCTTCCAGAATACTGCTCTGTACTGACTGGACAGCAAGCACCAAGAAGCACTGAAAAACTTGGCTGGATATGTGAGGATTAATAAGTCAGGAAGTCTGCAGTCTTATTGCCATTTTCTGTTCAAAATGAGATGAAAGTTCACAATTGTTCAGAAATAAAAAAGATGGGAGCATTGAGAGAAAACACCATCCCAACTGAAGGGGATCAAGCCTGGTGGAGGAAAGAAAACTGAAAATGAATTATTTATTGGCCATGGTGGAGTTGCTGTGAGAAATGTTCAGTTTGGGGAAGCAACAGAAGACAGTCAAGGCTGGTTGCTCACACCTTCCAGAAGGGCACTGAACATTTATCACGGGGGCTGTGTTTTGTAAAGTATGTGGTTATGTGCCTGAGGAACCGGCAGCTCACCTGCCCAGTAAACTCTTGCAAGTTTTCCAGCATTCCCAAAAATGTACGAAGCATGTCTGCTTAAGGCATCACTCATATGGAGTGATAACTTGTGGTTTCAAAGCAACTTCAGCAGCGTGTGAGCATCCTCCTCTCTCAAGGAGATGCACTGAGGTCAGCCCAGTGCTCTGGAGTCTCTGCCTGGAGAGGAACCAGGACTCCAGAGGAAGGCAACCACTGAAATCCTGCTTGACCACTCCATTTCAGGGCTAGTAAAGAACTGTACTGATAGCAGGCTGTGTTTAATTCCTGCCCTAATCACATACGTGGTGTTTAATTACTGCTCTAATCACATACTGTTCACTTTTTCTTTTTTTTTACTGTAAAAAAAGATCAGACACCTCAGTCAAAGCTGAGGTTAAAGAGAAATATACTGATCTTACAAAAAATGTCCAAAATTAAATATTTTTAAACCAAGCACAGCACCTTTGATCAATCTTAAGAACTGCAAGCATTTATTAAATCCACCTGCATGCATAGCTGCATGCATAGCTGCATGCATAGCAGCCTTCAGGGAAAAAAACTCAAACAAATAACAAACAAACACCAGAAAATTCCACAAACCCCACCAAAGAAACCTCAACCAGATCAATCAACTAAAACAATCCAAAAGAATGGAATAACAATGTCCAAGTCAACAAATGTGATCCCAATATATTCTAGAGTATTTATAATATATTTTTAAAAATTATTTGAGATATATATATATACACACACATATATATTTAAATCCGGAGTATTTTTATGGAACCAAACCAAGATTTAGTGCAAATGAATGGCAAGATCCATGAGCTTGCATAGTAATATGAGGATTCTGTGCTGATTTGCTTAGAAGAAATCAGGGATAAATCCCTGCACACATTGAATCTGAGTAATGCCCAGTAAAATTTATTTAGCACTGTTTTTCTGTAGGAGCAAACTTACTTTGACATGCCCTATATAAGAAATTGTACAGCCTCAAAAATGTTGAAATGGTGAAAAGATTCTTAGGTATGCAAATCATTCAGTTTAAAAATATTTTTTTCCCCCTTTTCTTGTGACATTTAATATAATGGCATCCTGACACAGTGTCACTGGGGTGAAAACAGACTCCATTAATTTATTCCTTTAAAAGGCATTGACAAATGTAAGGATGTTGAGAAAAGATGTTCTATAAGATATTCTGAGGGAAGCATCTGCATAGAGACTGGCTTGCAGACATTTGGCAGTTTTTTAGGCACTGGAATCTGTTAATAAGATATTATTCGTTGGGGTTTTTTGGATTTGGTGGGGTTTTTTTTGGTTGGTTGGGGTTTTTGTTTTTGTTTTTGTTTTTGTTTTTGTTTTTAAACTCTGACAACCTACCCTGCATTTCTATTAGGAAAGCAGGAAGATCCCTAAAGCAGGAAGATTACTAGCTGAAGTAAACAGATAATTCCATCTCTTTAGGGCAAACAACAAGCTCTGTAACCAGATATGAACAAGCTGTTTGCTGCTTGTGCTGACTATTTCATGTGTGACTCCATGGAATGCTACAGGGACACACATTCCCTAATGCTTTTTAGGATAAAGTTCTGGTTAACTATATAAAATGGAAGAAAAATACCTTAACTATGGCATGATGGCTAAACAACCAAGGGTGCTGGTGGGGCATAAGGATCCCTGTGGAGCAGTCACTCCACTGAATTTGTGGGTGATCATTTGCCATGATTTGGAATCGCACAAAGTCATGACAGCAATTTCAGCAGAGGAGCCTTTTCCTACTAGAAAGCAGAAAAATCTGGCTAATTTCAGCTAATCAGTATAGCTGAAAGTGTTTTAGGGATGATTACAACTATCCCTCATTTATAAAAAAGTTGTTCAGTTATTTATTACTAAGCTTTTATTTACAGAAGAGATACCCTTGTTTCCTAGCTCTCTGCACTATAATTAATCTCCAAAGCAGGCAAAAATTTTCAATGAATTCTGAGAGGTTCCACTCATCATGTTCTTTTGTCAGCCATTTTTCTGTTCAATGAAGTAAAGGAAAAGGAAAAGGAAAATTTTCACATATTTTAGGCAGTGGGTCTAGAAATGAGGGAGAAAAGGCTGAAAAGGGGTTCAGATATGTGGGTTCAGAGCTCTCCAGTATATATTTTGGAAGAAGACTTAGGTGTAGTATAAAGGTTTACACTAAGCAGTTATTGAACATAAACCGGTATCAATTCTTCACAAAGTAATCCTGCAGTGGGTGCTCATGCTTGTGGCAGGTGACCATTCTCATTTCGCCAGTATTGGAAAAAAAAAAGAAAAAGGAAAACCTGTGTCTCCTTTTATAGTTTCTCTGGCTCTTCCAGTGACTGTAAATTTCTCCTGGAGCAATGGACAGAGACCATAAGTAAATGTTGCTCAAACTAATTCTTTCTTTTGGGGCATCCAGAGTATCGACATCATGTCACAGAACATCAGCAGAAAGCAGTCCCACCATTCTTCTCTGGTTAAATCCCAGTGATGTCCAAGCACATCCCCATTACAGACACCTTTCAGCTCTCTGCTTTTGCCTCCTGGAGAAAGAACAGCTAGCTTAGGCTCTCAGAAGAGAAACACAAGGATGAGAGGAAAGCTGCTCCCAAGAGTTCCCTTCCACAGAGGTCCACCCCCTCTCTGTGACCAGGGTGTTGTGGCACTTTGGTCCAGGCTCATTGTTTTTTGTGGCATGTGTGAAAACTTGTTCTTTCACCTTGCACACACTGAAAATGTTTTACTTTTTCCTGCCAGAATGAATGGTGCTCCCAGTGATGTCCTGTTGCCAGCTGTGTTTTTTTACATCCACATTGTAGACTAAAAACATTTAAACATATAAAAAAATTGCTCTTGTGTAGCCAAGTGTTTGGAAGTCCTCTGTCCCCACAACTGTGCATGGCCTGACAGAACTCAGCAAAACTGAATTTTCAGGGTATTTTCCTTTAAATCCTGAGATGTCGGCATGGGGCACCCTCAGCTCAGATTATCTGCTCAGTGTTGAAAATCTGTAGCTCAGAGAGGATGTGAGCAGGTCCACTGACACTCACATTGGTGATCTGGTAGTAAGGACCTCACTTACTTCCAATTGGTCAAACACAATCAAGACCACGATGTTATGTTTTAAAAGGTTCAAAAGAGCTGTTGTTACCAAATCACTTAGGAGGAATATCAGAGTGAAGGATATCCTTTGTGCTGAAAGGGAACTAAGTAAGTAAATGTGCTGTTGTAATATCCAGGGGTTTGGAGTTGTGCCTATGTTTCATATTTTAAAATTTCTTCTGAAATAATTCAAATAAACTGAGAGAATGAGAGTTGAGCTTTGAAACAGAGATAGAAATTATTGACCCTGCAAATAGCAGAGGAGAAAGACCATTCTGATTTTCAGCTAGTTCCCAAATATGATGCAGGGATGCCAAGAAAATGAGATACAATCAAGGACACAAACCCTGGGAGGCTGTGGAGGGTCAGTAATTTAACCATTGATAAAAAAAAATCAGTAATGATGGGTTAAATGTATATGTGAATAAAACACAGCTAAAGATCAATATGACCTTTGATGTCAGGAAAACTGAAAGCCTCCAGACTGCGGAAGATCTAAAACTAAGGGGAAAAAAGGCAAATCTGCTGAGGATGGAGTTAAACATTTGTTGTCCTCAGCATTGTTAAAGCTTCGATCACATTAATTATGTATAGGAAAGTAGGACTGACAGAGGACAATTATGTTGAGAGTTGTTAATTTTTATCTGATTCCATTCTCCAAGGTTGGTTTGGTTACTAAAGACAACTGCTTTCATTTACTGGTTAATGATATAAAAAAGATTTGTGATAAATGCACCTGTTAGCCTCTTTGAAAAGGAAGAACATATGAAATTGATCATTTGATATGAAATGATGCAATAACTGACGAGTTAAAATACAGTCTCCTGAACATTATAATAGTTTATATTGGTAGCACAAACCAGCAATAGATTGTGTTTTATTTCCTGTCATTTACTGGTTTTGATAAGCTATATAACTAGCACAAAAATTTACAAGATCTAGTACCACAAAAAGACTGCAGATACATTATAAAGTCCACTAATGGGAAATAAAGCAGACACCTCTCATATTTATACCCTGACAGACATCTCACCAACAAACCAGTATTGGCAGGCGTCTTTTGGCGAAGACTGCTGTCAGTGCGGAAATGCTACCTTGAATTTACAAATCCAGGGAATAGAGTTACCAATGGTAATTCTCTAAGCTCTCCCATAAGGGCAAATGAGCTCCTGAAATTTTTGGTTTACTACTCCTTAATATTTATTGTCTTGGCTTATCACAAAACTGATTGAGAAAAATTAAAACATTTTTCTCTTGTTTAGATCTTGTTCTGGGAAAAATCGTGCTGTGTGAAGTTCCTTCACCAGCTCCCTTGGGAAGATGCAAAGAATTTCTTCCATCACACTCAAACCTTTCTGGAAACTGAGCAGCCTCTGTGCACCAGTGAAGGAGCTGGAGCTTAAACCATCAACAACATAATTATCCTCTAATAAAGGACAATAAACAGATGACCTTAGGTGATTTAATTAGCAAAGCATGACTTGATACTGCTTGGAACCATGAAGAGGCAGAAGTTCTGGTTACTTTTCAAGTTCCTCCAGAGGCAGTAATTTCCCTTCTGCTGCGCTCAGTCAGCACAGGGTTGTGCTGTCTATTTACATTCTGTCCAGGTGGAAGCACAAACAGCATGCAGAGTAAGCAGTGAAAATCTGGTTTTACTCTGATTACCACTTGGCAGAGGTGCAGATACATTCAAATACTGACTGAAGTTTGTTAACCCATATATGGAAACTACAGAGCTGAATGCAAGGCAGGAATTGGCCCATTGCTATTGTCCTTGACAGAATGCGTCTCTCTAGATGACCCAAGAGAAATATCTCTCTTAGGTCATCTAGACCATCTCTCCTGCTTCCACAAGGCCAGCTTACTATGCTTGAAAACTCAAAAATTCTAAATTCTTCAGCCCATCCTTTTTCTCATGATGACTACAGACATCACAGTGGTGAGCCTGTAATGAAGTGGTGGTGAGAATGAAAGATTGCAGGAGGAGCACTTTTAGTTAAAATTATCCTGGCCTGCTTTGTTGGGGAAGTTCTTGGAACTTGAATTTCTCAATTATATTTATTTTCCTTCATCCAGGTGTTTGAAACATGACACGAAAAAAACACTTCCTTTGCATGCTTTCTCACCACAGGCTTGTGTGGATACCTGAAAATCCTTTATTTCATTGTGAGGGCATTTGGCTTTATTCCTAGAGATAGCTTCTTACAGGGGCTCTCTTTAAGGCCAGAGTTCATTAATAACCTTAAAATTCTTCCTGCACAGGTTTATTTACAACATAGCTAATGAGTTGATCCTCCTTTTACTACACAGATTTTGCTCCTTCTCCACATGCTGCAAAATATTTTGAGACTCCATTAGGAATTTTAAGATTTTATCAACAGTCAATCAAGGCTTGAAACTTTCATTACAAAATGTTGACATTAGTCATTGGATCACAGGCACATGTCTTAGCAAAGCTGTATGGATGTTTCCTACATTATGCTGCCATCTTTTTGGGACAGATCAGTAAAAACAAAAAAAAATATTCTCAATATGTTTCAGATTTTTCCTTAAAACTAAATCAAGACTCTATTATATGCAAATTCCTAAATTAATTACTTATTTTCTATTTTTAACCAAAGATTAGGATCCTCTTCAATAGTGTCTTTGTTCTCCTAGAAATGGTGGGGCATTTTGCCCTTTCTTTCAGAAACACTGAAGCCAGTTTCAGGGACAACATGTCATCAACACCCATAAAAAAAATCCTGGCACTTTTTCTTCAATTTCTTTTAGTAAATGTTAATTGGCAGGATTCAAATACAGCTTAGGTAGGCAATAACAACTTAATAAGTGTATGCAGATAAGACTAGAGACAGATATTTTGTTGGTTTGAGTTATTAATTTTATTTTCTCTGGATAATTTCAGATGGCATTACACAGAACATTACAGTCTTATTTAAAGGAATTTAATCAGAGGACTGGTGAACTACATAGTATTTTATTTTACAATTAATTTGCTCAAAGAGGCACAAGAAATATATTAATTTTTTGGCTTGCTTTTACTTTATGAGTTACAATAAATGGACATCAGTCTGTTTGGCTTCAGATGCACTGTTTTCCTATTAATATATTTTCTGTATTAATTAATCCATTCAGTTCCAGAGAAAAGCTATCCACCAATAAAAAGCAAAGCAAAAACCATTCAGTCAGGAATTTTTATCTAAGAATGAAGTATCAGACAATCCTTTTGACATTGGATGAACCACAAAGACCTGCTGTCTTTTGTCTTCAGCCTTCGTAACAGTCCCTGCTTTGAGGAACAGAGGCAGCAGGAGCAGGTGGGAGCACAGGAAATGGCACCTGTAGATGTGGAAACAAAGAAATGATAGTGGGAGAAGTCACACATAGGCACAGATGCTCAGAGAGGGGCTATGGGATCTACACCCTCAGGAACACTCAAAACTCACCTGCAGGCACCGCCAGGCAACTTTCTGTGTTTGAGACTTGTCTGAGAGACATCACAGATCACAGGCTGGGCGCCTTCTCATGGACTTTCACACACCTTTGATTTTATCATTCTGTGAAGCATCTTTTTTGTCAATTTAAAAGGTGAAAACTGTTGGGGCCTGGGTGAGTAGGGTTTGTTTGGGTTTTTTTGGTGTTTTTTTTTTTTGGTGGGTTCTGTTTTGCTTTGTTTTGTTTAGTTGGTTGGTTTGATTTTTTTGTTGTTATTATTTGGTTTTGTTTGTCGGCTTTTTTGTTTTGTTTTGGTATTGGGGTTTTTTTTGTTTGTTTTTACAGCCACTATGTTGTATTTTAGAGGCATTCCCATGTAAAATTGCATTACAAACGGCTGCTCAGATCTGGAACCCAAATACAAATTCCTGCTCTTGGCTTGCTGAAGAGTAGGATCGGGAAAAACAGTTGCATGGAGCAGTCACTAATTTGTCGCCCATTACAATTCAAATACATAAATACGTATTAGCAAATTCATACTAATAAATGCTAAGACAAGGACCTGCTACCAAATTATACAACACCAGTGTAATCAAAGGTACTTTAAAGGAAAAGAATTAAAAAAAACAAAAACAAAAACAAAAAAACACCCAAAAAACAACCAAGGAAAAAAAAGGCAAAAAACACCAAAAAAAACCCAAAAAACAAAAAAAAACCCACCAAAACCCCAAAACTAAACAAAAAACCCTCAAAAACAACAACAAAAGAAAATCCAACAAAAAAAAAGAAAGATAATCAAAGGATCAATATTTTTTTTTTCTCAAAACGTATCTTTATGTTTTCAATCAAAGGAGCACAATTAAATATCCCCTGCCATGGAAGTATGTCCCTCTGTCCTTTGAGAGATTAGACAGTTATTTCGGATGTGCCTTTTCCAACAGCTGGAGCCCTACAGGACTGACAAGAAAGTTGCTCTTAAACCTCCTCCTTTGAACAGATTCCTGAGCAGGATGTGAGAAGACATAGAGAACTCACGTCTGGCAGTCACAGAACTGTAAATGGACACAGAGTTCAACTCGATTTATGGGGAACTGACGGTTTTACAAAGGGTATAGCACTAAAATATATTCCCTAAAATAAGTGTGTATATTAAAAAAGGACTACATTATAGTTAACTGCAAATACTTGTCTATAACATTATTATAAGTTATAAATTCTGCACAACTATAGTAATAAACCAATAATTTTATCACATTGGAGTTTCATCTTAATGTGCATATAGTGTCATCTTTTTCTCAACCTGGAAATGAAAATCGAGATACTTTTAGTAAGGAGGTAATATAATACGATATATGGTTCTTTATTTGAAGGTTTTCAGGGGCAGTTGGAAAGATGTCCACAAAAGCCCACGCCCTCAGGGGTGAGTGTGTTTTTATAGGTCTTAGGAAATTAGCATAACTGATAAAAAGCACCAGTTAGGAGAACAAGTGGTGATGCAATTCACCCCCAGGTCAAGTTCTTTCTCTGGAGTCCCCCCCTTGGCACTGGCTGTACTTTTTCCATTAAAATGTATCTCAAAGAATTGCTCTCAACCTTGGTTTCCAAGAAGAACCAAGATAGTACTGGGGCATTGTATCCTGTATGGCTTGGAACCTGGAATTTGACTTTCCAGGCTGTTTCTCTGTGTCATTGCACAAAACAACACAGAAGACAAGCAAAGGCCTGTGCGTCCCAGGGCTTAGGTTTTGTGCCACTTCAGCTCCACAAAGATCCAGTGAAGAAGCAAAACAGTTTATTAAATGAAAGCAAAGCAGTGGAGTAGGCTGGGAGGAAAAAAGAGGGATGGGTAGGGTCTGAGAGCCAGAGGGAGGGATGAGCATCAGCTAAGCCTGGAGCTCCAGCGGCACTATGAGGTGGGGAGGTGTTCTGTTCTCGGTCTCATGGTCCTCTTCTAGGTACATTGGTTCTCTCAGTTTTGAAGATGACCTTAGTTCTGCAGCTCCTTGGCAAAACTGAACTTGAACATGCAGGTTGAAGCAGGATGGGCTGTTGTCTTTGCTGGGTGCTTGAAGGGCTGCAAGAGAGAGGAACAGAGCCATGGTCAGAGCCAGGATCTGCAGGGACCCAAGGAGACCCTCCTGCCAGGGCCATCCCACGTGGCTCTTGCCATGGCCAGAAGGGAGCAGGAGACAACAGAATCAGACGGAAGATGCTGGCCTGAAAGCTCTGTGTGCTCTGCCCACACCACTCCTCATCTGCACAGGGGAGCAGAACACTCAGCAGCTGGGGCAGGGATTGTAGATCCACCGCCAGACACTGCTCACACCGCGCTGCCCTCACTCACCCTCACGGATGAGCTGGAGCTCTTCCGGCTGCTTATTCAGGTTCCGCCGAAGATCACTGGGAACACGGAGGCTGTGGCGGCCCCAGGCGGCACAGCTGCCCCGAACGGGCGCTGCCAGCCCCGGGGCCGCACGCCCTCCGGGCTCAGCCCGGGCCCCTGCCGGAGCCTGGCGGCCGACAGCACGGCTGCGGGAGGGCGGCGGCAGCCCCGAGAGCGGACGGGGCTCCACCACCCCCTGCCCGGCTGCCGCTGTCAGGGCAGCACCGGGGCTGGGGCCCAGCGCAGGATGGAAGGGAAGAGATCCTGGGCTTGTTGCTCACCAATGAACCTGACGGCCGCCTGTCGCAGGAGCTTCTGTGTGTTTCGCAGGAACGGGAGGGCCCGGTGCAGGTGCTCGGGTGCTGACCTTTCGTCCTCTACCACCTGCAGAGAGGGCATAGAGGGAAGGCTTGGCTCGGGCTCTGCCCCTCGGCCGAGCGCTCCCTGTGCCGAGCACTGGCCTCCTCTGCTCCGCGCAGCCCTGAGGCCCGGGCGGCCGCCCCTGGTGCCGGGTTCTGGAGGGAGCAGAGGGCCGGCTGCTGCCCGGGGAGCCGCGGTGCTGCCCTGCAGGCCGGCTGGGCCAGGGCTCCTTCGGCACCCGGCTCGGGGCCAGAGGAACCTGGGCAAGAGCCTACGTGGCCCAGGGCAGGGAGCGGCGTGCGCCGGGGCGCAGGCTGGCGGCCCCGGGGGCGGCGCGGGGCAGGAGCGCAGGTGCCAGCCCCGCACACTGGGCACCGGGGCCAGGGGGCTTCTCCAGCCTGTGGCTGGCGCTTCCAGGCTCTCCTTACCAGGTAATCATTGAACTTCAACGCTTGCTCCTTTTTCAGCAGCTGCTCGAGATCCCTCCTCTTCAGGTACTGGGCCGCACAAAGCAGTGTTTCAAAAGCAGCCTGGAGAACACCAGAGAGCTGGAGGTGGCACCAGGGCACAGGGCCCGCATCCCTGTGCCAAGGCCAGGGGGAGATTGGAGCCCTTGAACTGCCTGGGCAGGAGGCAGCTGAGCCTCTTCCCAGAGGGGCACGAGCAGCCCCCAGAGCTGACCTCTGCCACACGCTGGTTCTCATCACGCAAGCAGATCAAAAGTGAGAATAAGCTCTGGCTCACAATTGTCTTCAGGAGCTTTTTTCCCTTTTCCACTACTAGCTCCATCACCTTTCGAAACAGGTGAATGGAGAGCAGCTGCACATGTCTGTTGTCCTGATGGCAAAGAAAATGAGACCTCAATACCAGCTTCTCTAGGCCCACCTGGCAAAGGCCCAAAATCCACAGGGCACAACGTTGTGGGCAGCGTCCAGACAGTGCCTGTGGCTAGGGGCACAAAGCCTTACATTTTCAAAGAGTGGCACGAGTGCCTCAGCCAGCTTTGGGGCGGTGGTGCTGCATTGTGCAGATACCAGGATGTCTTTGTCCTGGAGCACGTTCATGAACACAGAGAGGGTCATCCTGACCATCTCTCCATCTGCATCTCTCAGGAGCTCCAGAAGCATTGGCGACAGGTTGCATATGCTTTCAGCCTGTGTGGAACACAAGGCTGTGACGTGAAGCTGTGAATAGCTGCAGCACCAAGACTGCCCAGGCACTGCAATGCCACCCTGCTGCTACAGGGCATAGAAGCCAAAGACCTGTCCTGAACTAGGAGGCAGGAGAGTTGGGAGCAGCTGCCTCAGCTCCCAAAGCCCAGACAAGACGAAGGGGCTGCAATCCCCAACCCCAGACTGCCAGCGTAGCTTCAGCCACTGCCTCTTCTCACCATCAAGGGCTCCTTGCTGAGCACCACAAGGCCTCTGAGCACCAGGCGACACCTCTCCCTGCATTCACTCTGCAGGTGCTTTGACATGATCGTCAGCATCCTGCGAGCACATACATTCAAGTCCAGACACTCCAGGAGCTGAAAGGCACAGGGCAGTGATGGGGGACCCGGCCGGCAGGAGCCCAGATCTGCACAGGGCCGGGCCCAGGCAGCAGCAGCGGACGCGGGCAGCGTCCCAGGCGGCTGCAGCTACCAGAGGCCAGAGAGCTGGGAGGCAGCTGAGCCAGGCAGCGCTTGCCATCAGGCTCACCTCCACAAGGAGTGCCAGGGCAGGCAGATCCCAGCGGGGCTGCTCCCTGATGAGGAGCTTGAGCAGGCAGATTGTGATCGGGGTACACAAGAGAGTTGAGTCACGGCGCAACTCCCTGTTAGGGAAAAAGGTACCAAAGCCCTAAGCCAGGCAGGAAACTTCTCCCAGGACTGACTCACAGAGGTCTGATGTGTCCCTAGCACCCTGTGAGGGGACATGGGTGCTTTGGGAGACAGCTGCTCCTGGGCACCCTTCTCTGCCATCCTTTTCCAGTCTGCTCAGCTACCCCTCGGTGACAAGGCCTTCTGGCCCACAACCACGGGGACTGTGGGGGGCACTCCAGGCACAGGGCACAAATCCTGGGGGCAGCAGGGAGAAAGAGTCTCACCTGGCCAGCAGACCAACTGCATAGTGGTGGGTGTCGGCGCAGAGTAGGGTGTCCCAGACTCGTTTGTGCTCCAGAGCCACCACCTTATCATTACACCACAGTTGGCAGAGCAGAGCCTTCATGGTCTGAGCTGCAAACCTGTGTGTCGAGCAAAGGCCAGGTCACACTGAGAGCGCTGGCCCTGGCCACAGGGCCGTGGGAAGGACAGGGCGACTGGCACCTGTTAGGCTTGTTGGGAAGGCTGTGTTCCTCCTGGCACGCTCTCCAGAAGTTCTCAACTTCTTCTGGTGTCTGCTCTGTGGTGATGAAAACTTGAAAGAGCAGAGCCACAATCAGGCAGGCAGAATGATGGATTATTGCGTTGTGGCACTCAGGAACCTGGACAATCACCCACAGCACCACAGTTGCCTGCAAAAGACAAACCACCCTGAGATCATGCTCAGAGCCAAGGTTTCGATGTGGCAGGGCCTGTGGGGAGATGCAGGGAGAGCACCTGGCCTGCTGACCCTAGCCCAGGTTTCTGCCCAGCATCTGAGGCAGAGAGATGGAGGATGAGGAGGGGATGGAGAGCTCCTGGAGAGGTGACTTGGGGGCAAGCAAAGGCCAGTTCCAGAAACTCACAGCCAGAGCAAAGATGGCCTTGTTGTCCCCATCAGAAGATGACATGTTCAATGGCCAGTCTTGCATCACACACACTAGTGTTGGAAGGATCTTCTCGACAACAGGACCCCATGTTCCTATGGTTCTCCATATTATTGCAGCAGCTCTGTGGGACCAGAGCTGTGTGTCAGAGGGATCTCAGCCACCTCACCATGCCCTGTGTAGCTGCGTGGGGCTGGGTGACAAAGCCCTGGTGCCCTGAGGGCTAGGAGGAGCACGGCAGCAGGCTCAGGAAACAGAAGGACCCGAGGGTCCTGGACCTCTCCACCTGTCTGGCAGACCCCACTGGACAGGCTTTACAGGGCGATGAACTCTAGAGGCTGGTGAGCCTTGAGCTCTCAAGGCAGTTGTGCTCTGTACCTGTCACAGGTTGGGGCACAGTGCAGGAGGGTCAGCACCATGTCAGCAGAGTGTTCTTCAGCCAGGCTCAGAATGTTAATGCGCAGCCTGGTATCCAGAGTGACATGGGACATGAGTATTTGGTGAACATCCCTCACCATGGCTGGCACCTGGAGGAGACATGGGGAAGACTTGGAGTGCTGTCCAAGGGAGCAACTTCCCTAGTTTCCCCCAAGAAGTGATGCCCTTCCCACCATAATGTGCTGGCCTCAAAGGGTGAGGTGGCCCACTTCCTGTGGTTTGAGGGGCCATGCAATCCTGGAAGGCCTCCAGCCCTGGTCTCAGGCTGCTTACCTGCTGCCGAGAAGAAACACCTGTCTGCTTGTAAAAATCCAGTGTGGGAGCAAGAATCAGAGCTGAAGTGGGTATGGTGTCAGTCTTTGAGATGCCCTGAGCCATTCCGGCGTCATTGTTTGTGTTGGCCATGTCCTCTGTCAGGGCTGTGTCAGCCATTGCCCTGTGGTCAGCCTTTGCTCTGGCAGAGTTTTCTGTGTACTCTGTGGATGCTGTGCTGATATCAGGCTTTTCTTGCATCTCACTCTGCCTGGAGCTGGGCTCGGCCATGCCCTCAGTGGTGGTGGTGCTGGTGTTTCTGCACCGGACATGCAGGAACTTCTGCAGTGCCTGCAGCAGAAGGAAGGGTGGGAAGAGAGGGACGTTCCATGGTCTGCTCCAAGTGCGGGGCTGGGCCGAGCAGTGCCAGCAGGCCCGGCCCAGGTGGGGATGGCCGCAGGTACCTGCTCTGCTCTGTGGAAGCGTCTGCTGGTGGGATCCTGTTCTTGTGTCCCATCCGTCCCTGCATCTGGCAAAGAGCGAGTGCAGCCAGAGCTGAGGGGCCATGAGAGAGGCCAGAGAACACAGCCCATCCCTGTGATCTTCAGGCAGGAACAGCCCCAGGATGCCCAGGAGACAGAGCACGGCCACCAAGGGCGACAGCTCTGGCCTTTGTTCAGTGCTGTCCGTGGGCATGTCCTCAAGGGCTGGGATGGGATGGGATGGGATGGGGTGGGACAGAATAGGATGGAATGGGATGGGATGGGGTGGGACAGAATAGGATGGAATGGGATGGGATGGGGTGGGACAGAATAGGATGGAATGGGATGGGATGGGATGGGTTGGGACAGAATAGGATGGAATGGGATGGGATGGGGCTAGGTTGGCTGCAGGCAGAAGCCTTATGGCCCAGCTCTGCCACTCACCGTCCTGCAGCAGCTGGAGCTGCTCTGACTCTTCAGGCTGCTGTGCTGAGGCATCTGCAGAGCCTTTACTTTTTTTCCCCCTAAACACTCTAAAAAGGCTGGACAATCTGCCTGCCATCCTACTCTCTGCTCTCAAGGGCACTTTCAAGACAGATGCCTTGGGAAGGTCTGAATCAGGAAGTCCTGCAGTCTGGCCGCAAGGCCAGGCACAGGAGTAATGCTTTGGAAAAGCTCCAGGTCAGCAGTGCGCAAGCTGGCTGTGTAGGGGCTCCTCACAGCACAGTTCTGGTACGTCCTGTCCTGTTATGTGCACCAAGTACTGTGGCATTGCCACATTGCCGCCAGCCCCATGTCACCACGTGTCACAAAGGGCCCTTGGATACCCTATTCCATCAATTCCATCAATGTCGCTTAGGGCCCTTGGACACATGCCCCAGGGTGCCTCCCACCCTGTCCAAAATGTCCCAGGTTAGAAGGAATCCATTGCCCCAAGAGTCTAAGACAGCCCGGGACGCACCAAAAACAACCAAGTGCTCTGAGAAGGACTCTCCATAGTGCCTGGCCCACACAGCCCAGCTCGGTGCTGGCCCTGGAGCAGAGCAGCTTCCAGCAAGCCAGACGCAAATGTATATTATTGCCAAGAGTTAAAACACACCAGACAGGGAAAATGTCGATAGGTTGCTCATAAAGGCCTTTGAATTCACAGCTCTCCAAGAGAGTTTTGGGGCTCTCAGCTGGACAGAGATGATCCATCTCAGACCTGTGCTCAAAGCGGGGGAACACACCCTGCCGCTGGCGCTTGGCTTGGTCTCCTCAGGCCCAGGCAGATGCCAAAGCTGTTCCTGACATCCTTGCCCCTTCCCTGCTCCTCTGCCAAATGCAAGGGGCCTCAAGGACTGAAAGGAGTGCAGGGAGCCAAAGGGAGACAGCTGCACCTACCTCACTGGGAGTCCTGGGGAAGCAGTTTCCTTGAGAATCAAGTCCCTCTCCTTCAAAGGCATTTCCCCAGATGTGTAGATTCCTGGGTGTTGTGGTTTGGAATGGGAGGAAATTTAAGGAAGTGATGTAAAAGCTTTTTGTGTAGCTGACAGTCTGTTGAATTACTGAGAAGCTGGGTATGCCTCTGTGAAAGACACATGTTAAAAACGAAAAATTCTGGGAACTTCCTCTTTTCTTCCCAGCCAGCACAAAGATCACATGCCCCAGGCCTGCTGGGTCCAGTCCTGTCTGGGCCGGGGAAGCCCGCGGGGCTCTGTCCTGGGCTGGGCTGGGCAGCTTCTGCCGGAAAGGCTGGGCCCCTTTTCGAGGGGTCCAGGGGATGCCGAGTCCGGTTTTGGCTGGGCTGGGCCCCAGTAGTTGCCAGGTAGGAAGGGGGGAGGCTGTTGGTTGGAGCAGGGCTGGTCACAGATCTGTTAAGATCTTGCTGTCAGCCCTCCCCCACCAGGTGGCTGAGACCAGAGGCCCCTGCAGCCCGTGCAGGGTGGTCCTGCGGCTAGAAGTGAACGCAGGAGGAACCAAAGGCCAGCCACGAAGCCTATCCTGACACAGCTCCTGCCACAAGTTACTGGCAGGTCAGATAAGGATTTAAAGAGCCTAGGCAACAAATTAACTCTTTCAGTACTTCAGTCCTCTCTCAAGCGAGAGAAAGGAACAAGATGCAAGTGTGTAGAAGAACAACAAGATGATATCATGCTCAGTGAGGAAGAAGTTAATTCCCAGATGAGAGGGATGGGGAGATGTCTTGTTTTTGGAGCTGAAATCCTCTTGTAAGCTCTGGAGAAAGAACTCTTTTTCCCTATAACACATGAAACTGTAGGGAGATGAAGGGTTTAATTGATATTTGGCAAAGGCTTTCATGGTAAAGTAAGCAGATGTTAAATAGATGTGATCCCATGAGAAGCTGGAACAGAAAAAGAGACTAGTCCGGTGCCCTCAGGAGAAGTTTAAGAAAATCTCTGTTCCCAGGAATGAAGATGATTTTAGAAGTAGATAATGGGAACTTTCACCTTTGAACAGCTTGTCTTTAAAACAATACCCCATAATTCGACATGGCCCATCAACAAGCTGTAAGAAGGCTTATGGAAAATGGGAGGGACTTCACAACTGCAGGTTTCCTCGTGCAGCTGCTGTTCATGATGAAATTGACAGCCATGAGAGAACTATTTTTTCCTCTTGCGGAGAAGTCTCCATAACATTAACAAGAGGGACTTCTCTCCTTAAGTGAACTGAAGAAAGACTATTTTAGAGGTGATAAACTGACTGGAAATTTTAGGTTTTGTTTCTTTACATTGTCAGTGGAAAAGAAAGGGTTGTGAGGGGAGAAGAAGTATTCTGAAGGGTTTGTTTTGATTCTAATTACTTTTTTCCCTTTAGTTACTTCTAATAAAATTTTCTTTATACCCTTTTAAAGTTTTGAACCTGCTTTACCTTTCTCATGTTCTATCTCACAGCAGGAAGCGAGTGCATTGGTGATTAGACAGTACCAAAACCTACCACACTTTTTTTATATTAGGTCAGGAAATCTTAAATTAGCAAACCAAAACCACTACACAAAATTAGTGTTTCTGCCTGGTTTCAACTGAAACTGCCACGCTGGGAAACACCAACACAGGTTTCTTAAGAAACCCTGACAAGGCTGAATTACTTCTTCTCCTTTCAGCACAGGCACTCCAGCTCGAGCTCATCTTCCCCCAAGTCTGTTTCCATGTGTCAGTTCAGACGCAGCCCCTGAAATTACTGCATTCACTAAGCAGTTCTTAGTAAAACTTTACACATTATATGTATGGATATGTAAGCACATATTTTACAACAGATACTGTACAATTTTCATGTAATCACTTCAGCAGGAAGAGCTGCATAGAAATAGGATGGATGGTTGTGTGACCCACTGTTATTACTCATTTGTTGTTGTCCAGCTGGAACAAGTTCTTTTGCTCAGATCTTGTACATTGCAAGCCTCACACACTAGGACAGAAGAACCTTCCGGGTGAGAGCTGCTGACTTCCATCAAGAAGAATTTCAGGAGGTCTAAATGGGATGCACTCCTCTGAGGGATGAGCATGTGCTGAGAGTCTTGCCATTGCAATATTTCTGTGTAGGCAATAAATAAACGTTTTCTGAAATACAAAATATTGCTGCAGCTGTCTCTGTGGATCAGGGCTGAACTATTGGGTGCTGAAGTACTTTTTACTACTTGCGGTTATTTTAAAATGTAATGTAATGCTGGGATAGAGAAATACCTGCCCTGTGCCTGCTTGCCACCATGTGTATCTTGGAAATTCTACCTTCAAGAATTTCAAAAACTAAAATACTGTTTTAGTACATGGAGGAACTTTTTATATTTCTCTGGTAAAGAATACTGAAATTACCTCTGGCCGTCCTATGCATTGATTCTTCAGAGGAAGTGTGCTCAATTTTTGCCCTTCTCTTGAACAGATTTTTAGAATAAAGAGGTCCAGGCTGGCACAAAGTAATTGTATACAGCAAGCTCTTAGAGGTACATTTCTGCTAACTAACGCTGACAGTGCAACGCCATCAAGGAAACATTTAGTAGCACACAGTTACATATAAACTAATACTTAGTCAAACATTTTGCCAACAACCTGTGAAATCCACCAAAAGAATGTCTTCATTCCAAGCTCTTGCATGCAAAAGCCATTGCAGGCTCATTGAGGTGTTGCCAATAAGTGTTGGACCATGGTTTTGTGATTGAATTTCATACACGAATCAGTGATACTCTGGTCCTACCATGGGGAATACCATCAGCACCATTCTGTCTCAATTCTCCCATTATTCCATTCACAGGAAAAAACAAATCTTCTGAAGGGTTTTTCCAATGAAAACACTCAGAGAAAATCTCTTTTCCCTGCTGACAGATAGCTCACCATTGGACTGCAATCAGATTCTGTTGTTGGAAGAAAATTAAAACCATAACAACTATTCTGCAGCCAAAGGAACAAAAGTTTATTTTGATTTTGAATGAAGTCCAGCCACAATCTAATAATTTTGTCTGTTCTTCAGAATCCTGACAGTCCTGCCTGACAGTCCTGTCTGATAACAGATGTTCTGTACAGCTTCCTGTGATTTCCAAATGGAATCATACTGCAACAACCTAAACACTGCAGATGGGCACTTTAATTTTTATATTTTCAGTTATACTGCATTTCAAATGCAATATCCATTGCAAATAGTCACATTAAAGAAAAACTCCATTCTAAATAGAGACCTTTTTCTGGCTTTGTTCAGGTTGTTTTTAAGAGTCATTTTGTAATTCACCATGACAAAGTCTCCTACTCTGCCAATCACTCTAGTTGCTCACTACGTAATGCTTCTGACACATCCATTCAGTTGTTTTTCCCCTTTGTGGTGCTTGTGATCTTCTCTTCTCCTTTGCCAAGTGCTGCAATAGTAGAAAAGTCACTTTATTCACAAGCTCCTTATTCCCACATAGGCAATCACCCTCTCTGATATATCTATATTTACAGGAAAACAGTGCATTCATCAGAGAATTAGATCTAGTTTCTCAGCATTCTTATTAGCTGCAATATTACACATTTAAATGAGAATTAGTCACAGGGAGTGTGCTGCTCCATTCATCTTCTTAATCACTTCTACATTCCTAAACACTTGCAGAATTAGATATTTAGGGTGCAATGGCACAGAATTGGCATTAGGAAGTATTACTGCCACCAGCCCTGACTGGGAGTAGTTAGAAAGGCAGATTCCATTTTTGCAGATTAAGATGCAGGCACTTAAATAATCTAAGTTTAGCAGTCATTTGCCTCAGCCGAGGTCATGGCAGGATAGTTTTGTTTTCTGATGAAGAATCCTTCCCAGCTGCTGATCTGGGGGGGTGCAGGTGGTAGCAATGGCCACTTCCCAAGCAGCTTTGTTTCTGGGCAAGTCTTCAACATTTTTCTGTGACAGAAAACAGACATCCTCTGTTACACTTGTGTTACTGCTTCATCCTTCTAGAAGCACAAGAACACTTCTCTGGGAGGGTGTCCACATCCACCTCTGGGTGTGTGAGTAGGAAGGGGGCTTCAGCAATTGAATGCCTGCTGGAGTTTGCTGCAGAAAGCTGCAGCCAAGAGCCTTTATTTTCCTTCACACTCAAACTTGAAACTCTGTCTAAATCACTTTTCTCTTTTGCCCTGTTTTCAAAATAGATTTCTGGTATTTAATGTAATATCTCCAAATTGAGATATTTGCATTTCTGAGAAAGAACAGAGAGATCAAGGTATTGGTTTATTGTCAGCAGAGGCAGTGCAGTCTCAGAATGTGAGGGTTGTATGGCTCCCAGCTTTTCTTTTCCTAGACACTGGAGAATGGAGACATTCAGAAATACTCTCAGAGAAACACTGCTGGCCAAGAAACCTCCATAGCAAAATCTCCTCTCTGTCAGAAAACATTTCGACACGAGAAAATTAGCAAGATATTTCTTCTTCATTTATGGTTTTTTACCTTCCCCTAAAAGCAGTAGATTTGACTCTCAAGATCTCTTTATTAGTGAACTTGGCCTATTTGGGGTTAAACAATTTAACAGTGCTTCTGTATAGGGATCTAGCCACAGCAGATGAATCTGTCTGAGCTTTGCATGTTTTAGTAATTTTCTATTAATGTATTTTCTCATTATCCTTTTCACTTATTGTTGTAGTCCCTTACACCTTTTTAATCTTTGGCTGATCTTATATTAAAAGAGATGTCACTGACACAAACAAAAAAATCTGAGTTTAGTGCCAAATCTCCACTTGCTGCTCATGTTCTTTTAGTTTCCTTGCATCTTTCAGCAGACAAAACCCTGTTTTGTCCAGATGTTCTCTTTCAGGCTTGATAAAGTCTTCATAACCATCATAACCAATTTCCTGTGCTCCTCAGCTTCACCCTGTCCTTCTGTCCCACTTGGGAAGATTGCCCAGGAGTACATAGTAGATTAGTTTGAGCCCACCTTTCTCTGGAGATCACTGCCCTTTTGGGTACTCTTGGCTCTCTCCAGGGCCTCAAAAATACCCCACCCCTATGTATAATATTTTCCCAAGTACTATGTTAATAAGACCTCAGCAGCAGCTTTGGATTTCAAACAGGCTGGAAGTGACTGCAGAGGGCCCAGGCTGTACTTTGCCAGAGCTGCTTCTGGGGTTTTTTGTACTAGTGGTTTGTGACTTAGAGGCCTGTACTGCTGTTGGAATAGCAAGCACCAGTACAAAGCTGTCTTCTTTTTAATAACTTTCTACTTGATATGGTGTGCCTGCCCAGAAATCACCAGTTCTTGTCCTTGTGAGAGTTAATCTTGTCTCAAAGAACTCACACCCCTGTAGAAATAGGTATTCAGTGCTCTAACCAAACAAAACAATGAAACCCTCTCTACCAGTGCCTGAAGGGAGTTCAGCCTTTGTCATCCCCTACCTTCTCTCTGTCATGCTGAAGCAGTAATCAGAGGTGAAGGCCTGCCTGCCTTTCTTTCCTTCTAGAAGAAGTTACCCTGATGGTTCCCTTAACTATCTGGGATCTGAAAGTAAAACTCAACAGAAGCACCTCCCAGATGGGAACAGCTGTATACCATCCCACTCAGTGTCTCACAGCCCTTAAATTCTGAAAACAAACCCAAGTGAGGCTTATCTAGATGGTTTTGTTTGCAGTCCAGGCATGATACAAAATTTCATTAACCTGTTTCATGACAGGACACCTGCTTCCTGCTTCCAAATTCCTGGTGAGAAGGCTGCATTCCCACTGGGGCTAGAGTGCTTTGGAAAATTGGGAAGGGGGCAGCTTAACCTGAGGAGGGTTCTTCTCTTCTTCTCAGCCAAATACACAGCAGTGTAATGAATAACAGATATGTGGATGAAAGAGATTTCTTCCACCTGCATCCCCCTGAGGGTAGCTCAGCGGGGAACAGCTCTTACAGCATGATAAAAAAAGTGCTCAGGCAAGAAATCAGCTCCCTTGAATTCTCCTATCCCTGCTAAGCCCTCTACAATCAGCATTTCCAAATGATACCAACTTCAGAGATTATTTGGTTTATGTCATATGTGAGCTTAGAGGGAAATAGCCCCATTGAGAATATGTGGAGTACAAAAGACACAAGGTGTCTTTTAACTCAGGAAAAAAACAAGAAATTTTTTTCTGTCTAGAAAACAAAAGTATTTTAACATAATAGGAAACAGATAACAAAGTTTTGCTTAGTTGTTTTTTTTTAATTTTTTTTTTTTAAAAAATCAGAAAACGGTATTAATTTTTTTTTTTCAGTACAAATGTGTATTCCTCAAACATCTCCAAGCCACAGGTAAGTCAGCTTTCTCCTGTTTATTATGGAACAGCAAAGAAAGCTACTTATGAGCTAGGAGCACTGGGGTATAACTGCCTGCATAAAATACAAAAGGATGACTTTTAGGCACAGGTGAAAGTTTAGCTAAAGCAGAAACCTTTTTCTAGAAGAAAATCTGAGCATGAAGCATCAGAATTGCTACTCTTCAAGGAACCATGGAGATGCTGTGGATCACAAAATATCTCAGCATTGGCTCTTGGAACAAGGTTCAAATATGTAAACATTCCTCATGTAAGAGAAACACACTCTACAGTGTTTATTTTCTCCAGTCTTTTGTTACAAAATGAGCTGGAAATTCCTAAACTTTTTTTTTTTTTTGGTAAGGCTGTCAGAGCAGAAATTAAGCATTCGAAAATTTGATGATTACTGAAAATTACATCCTCTTCCACAGGCAAAAGTAGAAAGTCTCTGCTTATCAATTCCTGGGAATACCTTCAAGTAGGTAAATGAATTAACAAACATAGAGAATAGTTTGTTGGTCAGCTCTTCAGGTGAAAAGGATGAAGAAAAGCCCTCTACAATAGACCATCTGCTTCCTCTAAATCCCAAACTCAGTCCAATTTCAAGACCTGGTTCTTAGACAAACTCACCTTGTCTTGCATGTTCCTGATTCTAGACTACTTTATTAATGTCTTGCTTTGTGAATTGTTCTTCTTTTTTCTCCTTCATTCTAGCTTTCTTCCTCCTTAAATCTTACTTCCTATTTTCCTTGCTGCATTTGTCATACTCATCTTCATGCTGCTGTTGCAGCATGTTTGATGTCACATTCTGTTCACCTGGAGACCAATGCAAATTTCACTGCACTGCGATGGTTCTTGTGGGAACAAGACCCTCAGGAGATGTTGGAGCATTCTCACAAGGCCATATAAACAACGGAGCATGACAAAGTTCAGTCACCCACTGAAGCAAGGCTCTTCAGGGCCTTCTGAGCACTCCAAGAGGAAAAACAATTTTCCCCTTCTGATCCCCTGAGTAGCAGCCATTCCTGCCAGAACCTAAGAATGAAAAAATATTTGCCTCATAATGTAAACCAGTTTTTTTTCTGAGAGGAAACCTTATGTCTCAGTCCCTCCTGGGGAAGTGGGAGCTCCCTCCAGAGTCAGATGACACTGTTTCCCAGAGAGGCCAGTGCTAAGAAATACTTTGGTACTTACCTGTGTGTGCTTCTACTGTCATCCTTCCCAAGCTGCTGGTGGCCCAGTTAATTAAGTGACTGCTGAGGTGTGGTTTGTTTAGAGCTGAGCAATTCTTTTAGCTATGTCCACAAATGATAAAATTTTGGTCACATTTAGCACAGCTTTCTATCAGCTTTATTTTGTAGCAGCCATCATTCAGAGGTGTGCAGGCTAGCTGCTCCTGAATGACCTCTCAGGACAGATTTCCAGGCCATTCTGAAACAACTGTCTCTAAGGAACAGGTTTTCAACTGGAAGTTTCATTGCCCCTTACAAATGCAGGATCTACTTTTGGGAAGGAGACAGGCAGAAAAATTTGAGTGCATTGGAATGACATATTCCTGAGAACTGGGAGCTTGCTTTTTGCCATTAATTTCTATTTTTGCCATTAATTCTGCCATCAATGCTTGCTTTTTGCAGCATTAAACTTGCAGAGGCAGTTTATAAAATACAATGCACCTTCACAACAGTAGGGCCAAGGCATGTGTAAATTTGGTGCTAAATGCCCCTAGTCTTCAAATTGTTCATAAAATGAATTAAGGAAAGAGCTACAGTGGTATATGGGCAAATATTCCTTTAAGGGATAAATAAGAGCAATAGCAATCCTGTAGCAACAACAACAGCTCTGTAAGATACCCCCAGAGTGAGGTGGTCTGTGCTGAGTGGAGCAGGCTGTATGTCCCTGCAGTGTTACAGTCTGTCCCATCCCACCAGCCAACTGCTAAAGCTGCTCTGACTGCAAACACCTCCTCAACTCCCAGCACCAGATGCAGAATTTCCACTTTACATCCCTGAAAATTGTCTCATTAGATCTTACTCAGCTCCTACCAGCTCAAGAAACTGCTCCCACTCCAAGCATGGTTTCCCACAGCTTCCCCAGAACCCACTTTTCTGTTCAGGATTTCTGAACCTTGCTCCTTCTGCTGTCCAAATGGCAGCTGGAGTTTGAATTTCTCTCTACATAAACCCACAGGGTGATTTATGACAAAGTCATCATTTTTTTTCCCTTTGGGCGTTCTCTATAAAAGCTTAAAAATCCTCTTAAGCATGTGTTGATTCCCATGGGATGTCTAATACTTTGGCTCCAAGAGATATTTTCTCCTGGCACTGTTTAAGAGCAGGAATATCTCTGCTCCTGATACACAAACTGAAATTTTCCTCTTGTCCTTTCCTATAAACACTCTCAGTAGAAAATATGCACCAGCACTGCATGCAAGGTTGTTCAAGATAAACCAGAACTGCTGTGCCCTAACTAAAGCAGTCCTGCTCCACGCATTGGCGCAGCCAATACCTTTACAAAGTGATGCCTTTATGTGACACTTGCAAACAAGGCTTTAAACAGTTTCTTTTATTTCCAGAGAAGAAGGACTTGAGATTACTCTTTTCACTGCAAGAAGTTTCTTGCAGCAACAGTGTGGAGGAAAAGAGGCAAAAGAAAATAGTAGGTATTTTTTAATCTTCTATTCCTCTCCAAAACCTGAGAATATTTAGGAACATTTGGACTGTGTCCTTCTCCTTCCTCAAGTTTGGTTCTGGCTTTCTGTACAGGGAAGGGAAATGCTGCAGTAAAGTCTGATACACAAAAACGGAATGACAAATTGCCATATCTTCCAAGGATGGCAATGTTTCAGCTATAAAATTGAAGTGCAGACATAAAAATTCTGCCATTCATTCTGACTCCATAAAGTTTTACCATTTCATAGCAGCAATTGTGTTTTACCTCCTCTTATTCTCATTACCACAGAGCTCATCAGAATGAGAAATGAGAGCCCCAGAACAGAACATAAACTATAAGTTACCACCCTGCTCTGTACTTGACCCTTCCAACACCATGCCTTCTGTCTCCCTGTTCCCCAAAGAGCAGAGCAGCAGTGTTGGCATCTCCCTATGCCCATGGGCTTGGTCAGTAAGAGTCCTATGATGGGTCTTTCCTCTTGTCTCCCTTGAAGGAATTATGGTGTGTTGGTTCCCCTCTCCTGTGAATCCACAGACCCCTCTAAATAGGTGTGAGGATGCAGAGGAGGGCTGGCAGCCAGCAGCTCTGGGCCTGGGGTCAGTTCCTTTCTTAGGCTGTCTCTGAGTGACCACAAGCACAAAGTAAGGGCAGAACATAAAGGCACAAGACCAGAGCCAGCAGATTCACGTTTTTAACCATGCTTTGCTTTGACAAAGCAGTAATGTCTGTGTCATCTCTGGGTGAGCAGAAAACACAGCAGGGACGCTGCTCAGTGCCATAAGTAAGGAAAAAGCACAGGTGTTTGCCTGATCTTTTCCTTTGAAATCCTGCCACTCACAGATTCTCCTCAGTCTCCAGTCTGCTCCATAACAGTCCCCTCGTTCCAGTCTCACCACCTGGAACTTCCCTTTCCCTATGCTAAACTGACTGCTTCCTATCATACCCATGAGGCACAAAGGACAATCAGCTTCATTCCCATTTTTAGCAGCCTTCTATGCATTTGAATGCTTTCCTGCCTCCACCAGGCTGTCATTTTGTCAATTAATCCCTACTTTTTTGCATCCATAGACTCTCTGAAATTGCTCCCCATCTTCCTTTAAATCCTTTACCTCTACTCACTCAGCTGAGGCCTGGTGAGATGAATGGTTCCTGACCTTCCTGTTCCAAAGTGCTGGGGTGACCCTGCTGGCTCAGCAGGCCAGTTCAAAGTTCATTGTAAGTGCCAGGTTTTTCCCAGCTAAGTGATGCACTTGCCTAATGAATCTCTGGCTAGTCACCCAAGTTGAAATTACAGTTGTTCCTATAGTTCTGCAAAATAAAGAGGGTCTAGGAAGGAACCTCAGGTGTGTTCCTGCTCTGTATCATGTAACAAGAGTGAACAAGGAGACATCACCAGCATATAAAATGTAAGAATACAGCATTCCTTCAGAAGCCTCCTGCAAATCAGTGACTGAGGGCTTAACTACTTCACTTAAGTTAAGCTGGGGCTACCTACGAATCACTTAAGAGAATCATGAAATCCCTCCCTTTCCCATCCTTCAATTTCTGCTTTGGCATCCCCTTCTACCACAGTCATCTTTGAGCTGCTGAAGCACAAACAGTCTAATTAATACAGGAAATCAATTTGTGAAAGCATTTGTCTTCTGCCCTTCACATGTCTGTCTGAGTTAAAACCACCTCACTGTGCAAACAACGGCCAGGATTAAAATGTGGGCTCAAAAAGACAACCCTTTGACAAACAGACATGCCTTGAACGAAGCTGCAGAGCCTGCAGCTGAAGTAACCAATAGAAAAGAAAGGTTGTGATCCAACAAGGCTCAGTGACTGACTCTCATGAAGGCAATTATTAGTTGTATTATTATCATCATCATCATTATTATTATTATTAGTTTTAGCCATGAGGGATGAAACTCCTCCCATATGTTTGGGTTTTTAAATGAAAATCTAACCACAGTTAATGGAAGTCATGAAGAAGAAAACACATCCAGGGCTCTATTGCTAACACTAATTCATATTTAAACACTGACCCAGTGCAGAGCTGCCTACCTTGAAAGATTTGCAGAGCTGTGTGCCTCACTCTTGCTGCTTCATCCTTAATTTTCTCCCATTACTTCCTCCCAGACTAAGGGGAGCCATGTCTGGTGTGCAAAACTTCGCTTAATTACAGCATTTCGTGAACACAAGCACCATTCCACAAGTCATTTACACGCAACTATGATGAGACTCACCTTAAATCATTTTCCCTGATGAAATGCAAGTGCTAAATGTGGTTTTAACAGCAAAGTACAAGAAAGTCTTCAGTCCCCAGAGCAGTTATTTCCCCTTTAAAAGCATAGCTGAAATAAACTTTTTACCTGTTTGAAGAGGCTTTGTGTCAGCCCATTTCTGGCTTAAGGTTATTTTAAGTACAAGTCACAGGCTGAAACTAAAGCTAGAAGTAAAAATGAGAGATTACTACTTGGAGATCTGTCAACTGGTTAACCTCTGGGATGATTTAATAAATCCCTTCATTACACAATATTAAAATCAGAATAAATTAATGAACCCTCTTGCTTGTCATTAAACTGCCATGAAACCGTAAATGAACTTCTGATTACTGATTATTGCCTGGAAGAAAAGTACTGCAAATGGATAAGTAACCGTGGTGGAAACCTTTGTCTCACTGAAGAAAATGAATAAGAATTTAATTGATTACATAGCTATGGCCTCAAGGAAACAGCCACTTCCTACACCCTATATTATAAGTGACCAAAATTTCACAATGTGGTAAGCAACATACTGCTTATTGTCTTTGATCTAGCTGAAAACCCACCAGATTTGTAAATACATTTATTTGCAGATTAAACAATTTATTAATTTATTTAACAAGGAAGCTTTCAAATAGTTTACCCATTTTTTAAATTTTCTGTGCATTCTTCTGAAGAGACAGTTCTAATAGGGTCTTCAATTCAGTATGATGGAGCAGTTTCTATTAAAAATGTAGGTAACTTGAAAATAAAAAGCCTACTCTGCAGAAAAGCATCACCTGAAATGACAGTTTTAAAACGGGGGAAAATAATCACAACTTCAGTAGTTTTTAATTATTGCATAAGAATATTTTAATGTTGGATTGAAACAATGTATATATTTAGCATATCATCCTAGCATTTTATATATACCATGCAAACTTGAAAAAGAAAAACAATAAAACCTTACAATGCTCTTTTTAAAAAAATTTGCTTCAGTTTTGATATTGGTTTAGGCAGAGGCTTTGTTAGTTATTCTAAACTAAACAACACTGAAAGAAAACTGTGGTGAAAGGCCTGTCCTGTTCTGGATTCTGTAACTCCCTGTATAGAAGGTTTTCAGTGTGTTGCAACCCAGACAAAACATGTTTATGTGGAAAAAGTCACAGTTCACCAGAAAACATATTTGATCCACTTCCCTACAATTATTTTCTGTGGGATAAGAAAGCAGTACAATAAAAAGATAAAGCATGAATGTTGGAAAAAAATCTCTCTTTTTTTGCTCTGGCATGCTGCTGACTTGGGTCAAGAGTTCTTGCATATTTATGCAAAGAAGATGGTGCATAAAGTTATGTGACACTGTTTCAGTCCAGACAGAACCTCATCTGGAAAGGCTGGGGATGAAGTATTCTACCAACACCAATCAGACTAGTTATATGATATAATGAGGAAAATAAGCTGAAGTGGAATGGCTGGTCTCCTAGTGACCACAGATAATGTTTTTTGCTATAGTCAGATATTGCAAACTAATTTGTTGGTAAGACATAACTGTAATTCCATCTGTTTGATGCTGATATAGAGATTCATTGAAGCTCACCACTAGAGGTGCAGTCAGGGATTTCAGTGAATGTTTGTGGCAATTGTTTAGATAGATGTACAGGAGAGATGATAAATGCATTTAGAAAAACATGTTTGGATAAGCAGGTTGCCCAGAGAAGCTGTGGCTGCCCTGTCTGTGGAAGTTCAGGGCCAGGTTAGATGGGGTTTGAAGCAACCTGGGGTAGTGGAAAGAGTGGAAGGAAGCCCATGGCAAGGGGTGGAACAAGATGATCTTTAAGGTCCTTTCCAACCTACATCATTGTGGGATTCTGTGTTTCAATGATTCTGTTAAAATGGCCTCATATGTTTGAAATACTGCTGGAAGTCCATAAGGGTGTCATCCTTAACCTTTGAAATTTTTTCCTTCTAATAAATAACACTATTATGCTGACAGAAATGGCACATTCTCTGTGAAATTGACATTGTAAGCAGGATGCATTGTTCGCATGCAGGGAATATGGATGGGGGTGGGAATTAGGTGGAACAGATGCCACATTAATATCTGGCTGATGAGGAGACAGATGAGTGATTGCAGCATGGGAGCATTAAGGAAATTGATAATGGGCTTCCCAACACCTGCTGCTGTTGTTTCATCCTGCTGGACTGAATATAGCAGTGACATAAAGAGGAAAGGTGTATTACAGTTTGTAGTGCTCAGTAATAGTCAAAAATAGTCATGTTCAACAATTTATACATCTGTCTATTCATCATGCACCAGCATACAATAACCAAACCCAAGAAAACATTACATTTCTGGAGAAAAAAAAAAAGCCTGCAGAGCAATAAATTATTTTATTTTGCTGGAGGGAAGCTGATCCAAACCCAAATAATTTACAGTAATGAAAAAGCCAAGTGATTTTTAAAATATTTCTTTTTCCCCACACCTAAGTCAGCATTGTGGGCTTGGCCCAAAGGGTTCAATGCCAGCCACTTGCTCCAGACCCTGCTTAAGGTGTGAGCTCAGGTTCACACCTGGATGGTAAAGAGAAATTATTGGGGCACCATGAGCCTTACTATGGCATCTCCACTGTTCCTGCCAGTGAAAGTGGAGTTTTAAAATGAAGGGAAATGAGGTCAAACTTGTTAAAGAATCATTTCTGATATCTGCAACAACTCTGACAACACCAATTAAATTCCAGGTCCAAAGCCCCAGCTGGGAACTGTCCATTGAACATGAGACAAGAGAATGAGCTCTCAAAATATTAACTCTTTTCCTGGTCCAGTTTTACCATTTTCTCCTTTTACTTTCACCATTCCTTTTGCTTCCTTAATGCTCTACAAGATTGACTTCTGATGAGTTAGAAACCAACTTGCAACCAATCTCTTGGCTGTTTTCCCTTGCCACAGAGCACAGGCAGTTTTCATTAATGAAGGAGATAAAGGGTGATTAAAACATCAAGGTACATGAGCTCTGTGTGTAAAGAGGCAGCCAGGCTAGGCTGACAGTTGCACCAGACACAACATGGATCCCATCTGTGCATACCCCAGCATTTATCTCGCATTGCAGCAGAGTGTTCAAGTGTTTAAAAATCACAATATATCAGGCAATGACAGTTACTTATCAATTGCAGAGATGAAAACCTGATGAGGTTCTTGTTGCTGCAGATGGGCCACTGGAAAATGTTTCCTGGAGATGATAACCGTGTCTCTCATCAGTGATCTAACTGACAGGAACTTGCCTTTTTCCACTCTCTCAACATGAGGTCATTTGTCTAGTAAAGTAATAGGAATGCTGCTGTGACAAAGTAGCTTTAGAACCCTCCAGAAAAGTGGAGGAATCTCGTGTTAGATGTGGGGAGAGCTGTGCTACTGATTTTCCCCATGTTCTTGAGTGAGTCATTGTCACCACTTTTTTTCAGTCACTTCATGTGCCCACCTCCACCCCAACAATTCTGTGTGCAGGTGCACAAACGTTACCTCTGCAAGCTAACTCTAAATTCTCACCCTGTTCCAGGACTCCAGAAATTGTCATAAGAATAGTAAGGATTTGCCTTCTTTTATGGCAATCTGAGGATGCATGTAAAAAGGCAATCATGCCCTTCTGCACATCTTCCCAGTTATCTCTGTTTCTTGCACATATTTATTTGTCTTTCCAGCCTTGCAGATGTTACGTATGAGATCTTTAACTCAGTGTTGCTACAGATCTCTTTTAACAGTGTTCAAGAACTCCCCAGGCCTGCAAATACAGTGAGCTCAGCTAACCCATGTCTTATAAATCAAAATATCTTAGAGACCTACAACAAAACACATTCTCCTCAGACTTCTGCCCAATTCCCAAGGTACAGAGGCCAGGCAGGTCTTTCTGGCTGAGTGGCACAAAGTCAAGGGAGAGCTTTCATTCCCTCCCTTTTATCCATGGAAAAGCAGGTGCTTCACTAAGAGCAGTGGTGGGTCCATGCACTAATAAAAACCTATCCAAGCAGGTGTTCAACCTATCCCAAAATAATCATTCACTTTCTAACAGAAGAGATGAGTTCCAGATATCTCCTCTTTAGCTTTCTGCCTGGCTCCTGTCCTGACAACAGGCAACATTCCCAGAGAATTCAGAGTGCTTAGCATTAGGAGGAAAAACACACAAATAGATATTTGTGAAACCTTGCCAAGGCAAAACTGTAACACCTTGCTCCTTCTGGTCACTGGCCAGCAATATCAGAGTTTTTCCAGCACTGCCCTCTCTTTTCAGCAGCTCAGAATCTGGTAGGGTGGTGAGAGACAACTCTGAAACTTCTCTGCAAAATGGAGTTCCTGGAACACCTGCTTGTTTGGGCAGCCCTGTGTCTTTATAAAGACTTCAAAAGGCTGCAATTCCATCTCAAGACAAGGATCTGCAGCACAGGTATCAACATCTGAGGCTCCGGGAAGAGCCAGCTGAATGAACTGCCCCTTTCATCACTTTTCACTGATACCTCTAAGAGACTCTTTATTCAAAATAAAACAACAGTGGTGCTGCAGCACACATCCAACAGGGCACTGCACATTCTGCCATTTAGTTTGTCAGAGTAGTGCCTAACAATTTGAAATTTAACAATAAATGCAGTAACTGGCTTTTTACAATGGCCAATCTCCCTGGCATTCATATTCCCAAAGTGGTTTCATCAAATAAAGTTTCATCAAATAAGTTTCATCAAATAAAAATAAATGTAATAAATTTAATTTCATGGTTTTTCAAAGATTATGCTTAAGTGCGCTTCTTTCTGCCTTACTCTCAGAATACGCAATATAAAGGAAATGTAGAATTAATCTGTATGCTGCTGTATAGGACTCACAGAAACAAAGAAACACTGATGACACCAATCTTCTGTAGTTACAGGTGTTACAGGCAACCTAATGCCATGGAAAACCTACTCCAGCAGCCTCAAGTTACTCAGTATTTGAGCTTACCCCTACCCCATTTAGGATTTCCAGTCAAATACCAGGCAATACCTACAATTCTGCGCTTTTCTGGTGTTCCAAAGTATTACTTTCCTCTGGCACTTTAGATGCAGAAAGAGCAATTGTTTAAGAAACAGATTTTGGAAGTGTACAGCTCCATGAGACAGAAATTTATAAACCCTCAATCTGCAAAGTTCTGTAAGACCTACAATGATAAGGATTGCAGAGACATGTTAGTTGCAGAGACATGTGAAATGCTGCACTTCTTGGACATGTAGGGATTAATTTGTATCAATCTGCACCAACCTGTGGGAGTAGCTTCGGTCACCTTGGGACAGGGACAGACCTGTTGGGTGCTGTGGTCTCCACTGGCTGCACTGTGAGATCAGCTCCATGCTGAGCTCAACAGCAGGATTGAAACATTAACATTTCAAAAGCACTCAAGCTCCCCATGAGATCTGAAAAACTGAAAAACAAGGAAAAAAAAGAAATTTGAGCACGTATGCTTATACACAAGCATGAATTATCAAAAAGCTTCCAAATCTGCCATACTGAAGTGTTTTACTTTAAACATCTATCATTTATTTTCTAACTGGAACTCACAATAGACTAAGGGGGATAATCTCCAAGTCATTATGGTTTGTTTCTCCATTTGAAAGATTTAATTTAAGGCTTAATGCCTTGAAATATGTAAACTTTGCATTTAATCAGAACAGCATCAGTTTCTACAGCCCTTTTCCAATCACTGCTGCAATTATAGATCAGCAAACTACACTCAGAAGCAGACAGTAGCTTCTGATAATTTTCTGGTTTAAAATTTCAGACTTAATGAAGAAAATTTAAGAATATTTCTGCCCTTTTAGAGGAGCAGAAAAACTGTCTAAAATATTATTTTTATGGCAGTGGAGAGAACAGTTTAATTTTTATGCAGTCAAGCTTTCTTACTGAATACTCTTTTGAAGTGACTATGTTTAGCTTTCAAAATATTTAAAAGTTTCTTCTCATCTCCTATTTGCAGTTTTTGAACAGAAATATCTTCCAAATTTCACTGAAACTCAGAAATACTTTAACCATTTTAGCTGTCATTGAAACTATGGTTATGTGCTCCCTATGACATTTTGGGATTTTGGCATTTTTTTCAGCAGAATCTGAGGAGATTCTGTGAATTCCTCTTATGCATCTTGAAAAAGCAGGCACTTGTCAAGGACTAAATATAGTCTTTGTCTGGAATTCTACAGTTACCATATTATTGGTGAAGATTTGATTAAATAAGAAGAAAAAAAGAGGAGCAGGTATCATTCCTATATTTTGATGTGATTGAATATGGTGAGGTATCTTAGGAAAAGAAAAATACAATATAAAAACAATGTTTGTATTATTGTAATAATAAATGAAAACATTTATAGAAGAAACTAATGTTTTGATCAGGAACAAGAAGGCCCTTGTTTTTAACAGCAGGCCATTTAATGTCTTTTATTTAGAATATCTTAATGTTCCACCAGCAGATCTGGGACATACATTAAGGTATCCAAAGTTTTAGGTTACTAAAGGATGTCATTGAGGACAAAAGAATGAACAATTATCTTGTGTGCAGCAGGTCTCCATCTGTATGGGGCTTGTTAGTTGCTTACAGAACCGACTGCAGACCACCATTGAGTGAAGTCATTCTCCAAGTCCCTTCAAATTGCAATCTTTTTGCATTGACTTTTTGTGTGAACAGCACTCAACCTTGCTGGTCTCAATTCCTCCAAGATCTACACATGGAATTTCCAATTAGAAGATATTAAACTTGACAATCAAGCCTTTGACAGCACCATCACTGTGCTAATTCTTCACGTTTTTATAATCTAATTTCCATTACCCAAATTTGCACAGTCCACTGCTAATGTCATTCTGGTTAATTGTCACCCTGGGACATCTTAAATAATTTGAATTCCTCATAACTGAATAATTTGAATTCCTCAAAACTGCAGTCATAACTTGTCATTGCACTTAAGTATCTAAAATCCCAAACCAGTCAAACATATTGGGTGGTATCAGGAGTTGCAAAGCCTGACCAATTCCCTTATGTGAAAACAGCATATTTTTTCTCTTGATCCTGATGTATAGGTGGATAGGAAAAGGCTTTACTCTTCAAGGAGCACTTCGGCATCACAGAAAAATATCTCTGCTAGAAAAATTCACCAGGTAAATCTAAGTGTAGCTGTAAGATTTCCAGTCACTGAAATAGTGGAGCTGAAACATGGCTGGCCAAGCTACACCAAATCATCCCCTACTTCTCTGCTCCCTGAGCTCCATAATTTGTCAGCAATTCAGCATGGGAAAACAAGGCATAAAGCAAAGGTATACTGAACAAAACTCTCCGATTTTTAAGACCTAAGCCTAGACACTGAGGCACAAAAACACGACTGACAAGCTGATTAGTGTTTTAAAGACCCAGAGAGGAAAGAGGTTTCTTAATCTTGACCGATGTGACACAAAAAGATTTCCCCTAAGTTCTGTTATCCATGGAAGAATGAAAAGTGTGTGACAGAGTTATACTATACACAAAGGGAGGAATGTGCAACTAGAGACACATTGCAGTATTTTCTGAACTCCTACCAAGCAGTGACACTTCTGCACTATTAGTGGGGGGTCAGGAGGAAGAGTGGGCAGAAAAAATTTTTTCCTTTGCCTTGACTTCTCATCTAAGACTTCTATAATATAAGGCTCACGCTCAAATTATACCCTGTTTCTTGAAAAGAGAACCTGAAAAAATAAACTTTTCAAGCAGGTCAGACAGGCCACTGATTTTGAGTCTTGTCTATGAGTCACATTCTCACAGCCCTTATAATATATATGAACATTTTTCTTTCAATGTTCTTCTTCTGAAATGAAAAACACCTCAATGGTTTCCTCTTTTTCTCTTAAAGCAATTGTTCTGGGACAAGAAAGATTGATTTCCTGCAGCAGCACTGTATTTCTTAATGAACAATTATTTTGCTAGCATTTGTTTTATGAGTTTTACATCTCTTTTAATGGAAGAGGCAAGAAGAAATAATTATTTATATTTTACAATTTTTGGCTCCACCTTAGCAAAGGGGCCTTGCAAAAAGGCAGGAGTGATGTGCTGCAATGAATTGCCAATAATGATTTCAACTTTATTATATATGCTTAATATTTTCCATAAAGAGAAAAGTTGTAATTTTGGGATACAACTGTCCAAAATCAGCTCAAGGCAGAGCAACATGTACATGACACCCAAGATTTGCCAGAATCATACTGATCCTTGGTTAATTTGGGATCAAGAGATGAGTGACTAAAGTGTCACATAATTCCACAAAATACCCCTCACTGGTAATTTTTGTAATTTGCGACTGAAGGAAGGCTGGAGACAGCACAAAGCACAGTGTAACTATTTAGACTGAAATTATTCCTGTCTGGACAGACCTTTTTAAGCATCCACTTCCAGTGCTGCTTAACTTTACATCACATCATCCTGTGTTTTTCATAGCAAAAATTTTACTGCAAGGCAAGTATCAAGTTAGAAACCTTGAAAAATCACTTCTACTTTAAATTCATGTGTCTTCTGCCAGGATGCAAGGAAGAAGAGGAACTATTTAATTGAATATGTTATCTTCTTGTGGCATTTCTGGCTCACTTACCTGCTACACTCTTCTTTAATGAAGACATAAATGAGAGACTGCAGCATGATACAGGAAAGCTGAAGTCCAAGAGGTCCTGTTTTGATTTGTGCATTATTATCTGATATGCTCACAGTGAACAGGTCATAAAAACAGGTGTTTCTGTTATGATCATCACTGGCATAAACCCAAGCTATGGAAGGAGGAACTCAGTCCTACAAAGGAGAGATGTTTACATGTGCCAAATATTTCTCTCATGTATCTGAACATATCCTGTAATTAACACCCTTATGCTAAGAGTATTAACGAGATACAGATAGTTTATCCCTGGATAAGCGGTGCCTAAGACAGCTAATGATTTGTTGAAGGTCAAATGTGTTAACCGTGGAAGAGTACAAAATCCTCATACCCTCAATGTCCCAAGATCACATCTTAACCACGACTGTGCTGCTACAGAGGGAGAAGATCACCAAAGACATAACCCCCTCTTTCCTCCAGGGAAATCAATACGCTCCCACCAAAGAACCACCTACTGAAGGGAAGTCATACAAAATCAACCTAAAGCCACTTATATTACATCAGGTTTTGTTTATTTGTTTGTTGTTTGCAGTTAATAGTACAAGCCAGTGACATTCTATTTTGCTTGTTTTAACTTTTTCTCGTTTTATGGACTGTTTCCTAATACTCTCACTCATATCTGCTGTACATGAAGATGATAGGACAAAATTGACCCCTCTGTGACCAATTTCTGTTCCTGTCAATTCAAAAATGAGAGCTATCTCATTGAGGGTATCTCAGCACTGCTCTTTTGATCACTGAACCCCAGTGATCTCCCTTGATTCTCCCTTATACTGGCAAGAATTTTGAGCCTTCAGCCCAATGAATATGCTTTGTTTTTTGTTGTCATTGAATATTCTGCTCAGAGAGAATATTTCAGGGAGCGTTTTATTTGCTGAATTTCAGCAGAGAGGTCAGGCACTGAATTTAGAGAAACTAACTCTGTAACTGTGAATCCAGGCATTATTATTCTCTATCCTCAGCAAATGCAGCAGCTCAGAGTCCAGCACGCCATGGGAGAGTCCCTGCCAAACAGAAAGCCAGTAGCTTACGAGTGCACTGTGCGTTTGGAGAAACCTCCCTCACAGAGGGTGCTTTGTCCAGCAACAGGATACTTATCTTCATGTCTTGAGCAGTTTGGCAAGCAGCTTTTTGTGCAACACTGTTATCCAGGAGTACCTGTGTTTGGCTTGGGAATGTGGTGGCAAACCTTCCACAGGTCAGAATGCCAAAGAGTTGGGATCCTGCCTCTCAGCTGACACACAAATAGTCCTTAAATCCTGAAAACAAACACCAAACTTCTACAGATTCATTTACTGAAAGGCTAAATTAACTCTATGGGATCACTGGACACTGCATGAAGTAAAGCACATGTTTAATTCCTCTGGCTTCAGTGCTATTTTGATACTCTTGTTCAGTTGCCAGCAGACCTGAGTTATGGTTACATTACAGAACAGATGCTAGAATGGCCCCTCAGAGCATAATGAGACTGACACTCATAAGTGAGACACATTTTCCTAAGCATCCCAGTCTGACTGGCATTGCCATTGAGCCTATGAGATTGCTCAAATATCCTTCCATCTTTACAAGGGAGATCAGTCCCTTTGTGTGAATAAATGTCAGCCAAGTGCATTTAACTCTTTCCTCAGCTTGGAAGAATATCACATTGTGAGATTCAGTGTTAGGGAAAGCTGTATTTACTTATGTCTTGATCGGGTAGATTGGGTAGTTGTCAAATGCACAGACAGTGAGAATCAGTCCTCTAAGGAATCCTTAAACTAGACAAATCAAAAAAAAAATCACAGGTCATGCTACAGTCCAAGGCAATATCTTATTATTTCAAGGTAAGGTATTCCCAAGACCACCTAAAACCAAAAGGAAATAGTATGTTTGCCTTGCAAAGAAAGACAAAAAATAGCTTAGCAAATTATGCGAAGACTTAAACAGACATTGTAGGAGCCTTTTTCTTCAGTGTGTAAAAAAATACATCCTGAAGTATATGAATTTGAGTTTGTTGTTACTAAATAATTAGCCAGAAAGAGGTTTTGGGGTTTTTTTAAGAAATGAAAATAAATGTAAAAATTTTAACTTGCATTGATTTCAAGTCCAAATAAGACTGCTGTGGTATTACACAGAACATGGAGAAAGTTGCACCGTAAGTGGCTTTAAAAGATCCAACTTCCAGAAAGAAGAAGAGCAATTTGAGCAGTTTATGTGACCAGTTACAGAATTTGATCATGCAGAAATTATACTCATTTAGACTCCAAAAGCATATTTTTGCTGTAATCAGCTGTTGCAGTTCTTGAGTGTCTTTTATCACACAATCTGTGTTTCTTTAATCTTGCTTTATATCCCTGCCTCATGTCTTTAGCAGTTTTACTTAACAGCAACAGAAGTGGTTTATTCACAGGGAAGAAAGTAATTATAATCCCAAACCAACCACCATCTTGATTATCAAAATTCTGGTTACAGCTGGGTATTACCACACCACTTTTTTGCACACCCATGTATTTTTTCAGGCTACCAAGCATTAGTAGCTGGCTGCTGTGTTTATTTACTTTCCCAAGATTGCAGATGGCTGCAGAAACAGTCAAATTTCCTCCAGAGGACTGCTGGACCAACTGTCTGCTGCAAACCTGTCTTTTCCTGTGGAAATCCAGCATGGAAAGGCAGATACCACCACTCAGAACTGTTCAGAGGGCTTGGTCAATGTATCATCACCAGCCGAAAATGTTTTCCACCAGATGTTATCAGAGTCAGAAGGCAGCTCAGGGCACCCCACAAAAGATCAGTGTGACCTAGAGCAAAACTCACCCACAAGTCAAGCAGCAGTTTTCTATTACAAGTTATTTTTTTACCTTTCCAGAAGCATTTTGTTGATGCTCTCTGCTGCCAGAATGTGACCCTGGGCTAGACAATGCTTTCTTTTGTAAGAACCAAAACTTCTATGCCTAAAAACCTCAGATGTGAAAAATCCAATTCAATGAAGAATTTGACTCTATTCTCAAGAAGAGTATTCTGAATTTTGAATTAATTTCTTTCCACATGCTATGCTCAGCTTGGCTCTAACAAAAAAAAAAAGTAAAAGGATATTTTGGCCAACTCTTATCTCCTCTAGTGGGGAAAAGAGCCGATGTGCCACCAGGGATTGACTATCTCTCTACTATGTCATTGCATAGGATGTGTAGAACATATAATAACGGGAGCTGGACAGGGTTTAAACCAGCGTGTGTTTTCATTTCATAGCTGCCTTTTCCTTTAACCAGCAGAGCAGATGTGTTTTTTGCTTACAGATGAATATTAATCCTTTAATGATTAGAGGTATCTCATATAAGATGGAGGCTTTCTGAGAGAGTAAATCTATTTATCCCCTGTAACCGGCCAAGGGGGTGACTCTCACCACCACAGGAAGAGATTTCTGCATCTGTTCCCACTTCATTTTCTTAGGCTTGCCTGCTGTCAGCACGTACAAGCTGCAGACACTACCAGTAATCACTTACAGTGAAATATTCAGTGCCATGCTGCTCCAAGACTGGTAACAGTCCCAGGCACTCTAAAAAGCATCTAATTTCCCCAGAGCTCCCACAAAAGCAGTAGCATGCTCACAATGAACACCACAAAACATTGAAACCTAAGTAACACATGGCAATAAAGGATGAAGGTTTCATTTTACTTTAGATCAGTGAGCATGAGCACATATAATGGGATTAAGAAAGAAAGTGCCTTTCATCCTTCTGTATTCATACACACTTTAGAAAAATTATTCTCTTCCCCAAACAAGCACAATTAAGTATATAATCCAAAGAGCCCGAAAAGGAGGAGAAAAGGCAGATTCATCCCCAAGTATCCCTCATGTACCACTACTTGTAGTGAATTTTTTTGTCAAAATTTTGCCAGAAAGTGTTCAGAACTCCCCAGCTGTTTCCCTCTCCTGCTGACTGCAGTGAGTGTATGGATCTTGACTGCCCATGGGCTTAACCTTCATCTCTTGAGGTTTTACATTATAACTAGGAACAGATCTTGGATTTTATTTGCTCCTACATCTGAGTATCATAATCTGCAATAAAGTGTTTTCCATAAACAAATTCTGGCATGGAAAAACTTCATAATGCTTCAGACATCATGTCTGCTGAAGTGTCTTGTAAACAACAGTCTGAAACAGGAAATCTGCTGCAGTGTTTTGACTGACACATGTTACATACTTTCTTTAAAACTGTCCTTTTCCAGTGATTTTGAAGAATTGTGATTATATTCTGAAATGCAAGTGGTATTTTAATTCCTGTCCTCAATAAGAAACTTCTTTGACACTCAGTGCTATTATGTCCTCCCAACACCACAGCAAAAAAGCAGGAAAATTTCTTCACACCCTGTCACAGGCTGCCCAGGGCACTGATAGAGTCACCATCCCTGAAAGGGATTTAAAGATGCGTGTGGCACTTGGGAATGTGTTTGGGTGGTGAGCTTAGCACTGTTGGATTAGTGATTGGACTTGATGGTCTTAGAGGTCTTTGGCAATCTGATTCTATTTCTACCTTAATCTATGATTCAAAATTTTATACAAACTGAATTTTCAAATTTGTGAAGGATCACGTAGGGAAGGAAAGCTGAAAAGGAGTAGTCTCACCTGATGTAGATGCAAATCTGACAGACACAAATAGAAGAACCAAGGGTTACAGGACTCAGTAAATAATATCTTACTGGAAATGCAAATTTCCCCAAACAAATTAATCCCAACCTGCTTGTAAACAACAGGTGTCTGGAGAGGAAAACCCAGGATCTGGCAGTCAAGATTCTCATCTCCAAGTATACTCATACAATTCCCTGACAAGGAGACAAATGGTTAGGTATTTTTAATTTTTTTTCTCCCCTAAAGAGCTGGAACCCTCTAGGGATCCTTAAAAGTTCCTGCCCTGAGGAATGAGAATGATCCAGGATCAGCCAGATGACACTTTCAGTGCTGCCTTTGGGGTTAGTGCAGAGAAGGAGTAGAGGTGATGTTCAGACTGACCACACCACTGCTGCAGAACCTGAGATAACAGGCTTGTTCTCCAAAACAGCAGGAGCTCTGATTTAGAATTTTCAGCTCATACTGACCTCAGGAAGGACTCAGTTGGCCAGCACTTGTATAAATTCCGTATTTAGGCCTGAGCAGAGTGGGGTTGTTCAGACTGCTGTGATGAGACCTTTCTCCTGAGAAGATATGTCAAAGATGGTAATGGAAAGGTAGGAAAACTCTCCTATTGCTTAAAACACTCGCTTCCCCTCAAGCCAGGCTTCCAGTTGTTACTCACTTGGTCACTTCCCATGAGCTGTGGGAAAACCCAAAAAAAACAGGGAGGCAGAGAGGACCCTGATGGGAACCTGGCTGCACTGATTTACAGCTCCCTGCACAATGCAGATGAATGGATTTGGGAGCACAATGAGAAAAGACAGATCTGCCCTTGCAGAGTGACCCCACCACCTCCCAGGAAACTTTGGCAAGGTGTCAGGAGTGGAGATGAGACACAGGACCAAGGACATGTCATGCTGGTCACTGAGGTAGAGCAACATGCAAATGTAGAAACTGAAAAAAGGAATTGGTGTTTTCACTTTCTCCTGATGCTGTGTGTCTGCAGGGGTGGAATCTCATTGTGATTTTGCTGACTCATGAATAGTGACATCACTGAGTGTCCGATTGTGACATCTCCAGGGGATTTATAGTGACATGTCACTGCTTATAGCTGGATGTCAGCAGACACTGGGCCAGTCTGGCTTGAGACAAAAATGGCCACTGAGAGAGATGGCAACTGCCCCATCTGCCAGGACTCTTGGAAATATGTGGCTTCTGCTCTGCCCTGTCACCCCCGCTTCTGCCTGGGCTGCATCCTGCGGTGGGCACACAGAAATCCCTCGTGCCCGCTCTGCAGGACACCGATAGAGACCGTCAGGTTTTCTGAGCAGGATGAATGGGACTATGTACAGCTGGTCATCACCTCCCCTGCAGAGTCACAAGAACCTCATAGCCCAGCAGGGAGGACTCCTGATCACCTGGATGAAAACAGCCGCCAACCTGAGGTGTCCCCTCCATCTTCCCCACAGGGAACACTGTCCCCAGATGAGCAGGAGCCAGAGCCTGTAGGTGGCCTTCTGCCCGAAGTGTGGGCAGGACTGTTCCAACAAAACCAGTTTCTCCTGGAGCCCGTGCGGCCCTGGCTGTGTGAGAGGCTGGAGAAAATATGCCGGGGCCGATGGTGGTTGGTTGAGGCCATAGAGAGCTGCATTCTGCGCTACCTCTGCATCTGCGGTCTAAATGCAGAGGCCTTGGCCCAGAGGCTGCTGGTCTTCCTTGAGGGCTGCACAGCACCGCTGGTCCAAGGCCTCATTGAAGTTGTTGCAACCCGGTGCAGCGAGAAGGCCCAGAGGCTTCTGCATTCCCACACTGCTGAGGAAGAGGACAACAGCCAAGCAGAGAGCAGCAGCTCCAGCAGATCCAAGTCCGGCAGTTTCAGCTCCAGCAGCTCCCAGCAGAGCACCCCCACCAATGGCTCCAGAGTGGAAGAAGAAGCTGGTACCTCAGAGATCACTCACCGTGGAAATCCCAGCCACCCTGCAGCTGTGCCCAGGCCTGCAGAGTGGGACCAGCCCCAGCAGGCGCCAGAGCAGCCGGAGCAGCCAGCAGTGGCAGGTCCCTCTGCCCAGGGCAGCACCTGCAGCCCCTCTGCTCCCAGCCAGGGCAGAGGCTGCTTGCCTGGGGTGACACGGTCTGCCCAAAAGAGGAAGGCCCCTAGGCCTCTGGATTCTCCCCAGCCCAGCAAGAGGCCATGATGGGGCTGACTTGACCCCTGCAGCCCTAAGCAAACCTTGTCACCATTTCAGATTAAATGATGAAATTTCATCTCTATCTTCATTTGCCATTTCCTGTCCAAGGCCAATGCGTCCACAGTGCATTTGAGAAGTGACTTCACCTTTCCAGGTCTGACTTCCAAAAGGCATTTGTGAGGTCTCCATTCAGTCAGTCCCACAAATAATCTTTAAATGTTGGAAATGTTGTTGAAGCAAAAAAACTGTGGAGAAATAGGATTTCAATAAAGTTCTTACAGTTTTTAAATAGATTGTTCAAGTTTTAAGCACCTAAAACAAAACCCAGTAGTTGCTAGGCAGCAGTGCCTTTGGTCTGTAAAGACTCTGCTGTGAATGTGAGGTCAAGGGCAAACACTCTTACAATGGTTGAATCAGTTGTTCTGCTCCAATCAGCACAAAAGATGTTTTTCAACGACCTCCGGGGACAGGAGGCCAATATCTGACAGACAAGGTGAAATTAAAGCTTAATAAAAATGGTGACCAGAAGTTTATCGTTATTTTTGACGCCAGAAGTTACTTAAAGTTGCAATGGCAGCCCAACTTATCTCACACAGAACAGTGCACATTACACACAACTGGACAGAACCCACTTGAAATAATATATTATCTACAGTATTAGTAAGGAGTGACAATATGCCCCATCCCCACAGCAGTGGTACAGTTGTTAAAATAAAGTAACCTTTTAATCCCTAATGCTGTGGCTGATCATTTTGTTATATTACATTGTAATTATTGCACAGAAGTTGTTCACTCAGGTGGAATAATGGACAAGGATAAACAGTTTTATAATCTTCCTTCGCCTCTCAGTCTTTGTGCACATTTCCTGCCACCCTTCTCTCTTTTGTCATGCACAGGTGTGTTTTCAGGTCGTGGAAACCTTGATTTTAATGTTTAACTTTGCAGATACCAGTTGCTTAGTTTTGTACCTGACAGACACAGGATACCACAAGACAATTTTTTTTCCACAATTTGGAAAAAAAAGTCATGGTGAAAAGCTTACACTCAAAGAAGCTTGTGCTTAAAGGGAAGTGCACATATAGAAAAGAAGGCTTTTATTTTATCTTTAAACCAGTGGGAGCTACAATTCCATATATGACTTTTGACCTGGATGTCTCTGGAGTCAGACTCCAGGATACCTCATTCTAATTCTGAGGAATTCCTTCACAGCATGGATCTACCCTAGAAGTGTTGATCCTAGAAGTGCATATTGCCTTGGAGCAGTGTTTCAGGGCTCGAGATCCCCAGACTCCCAGCTTCCTCATTTGTCAGCCTCTGATGACCTCAAGTGACAGTCAGGCTCCAGTTTCTTTGTTATTTGTTTTTTGAAAATCTCATGAGCTTCAGTTTTTGCTGAAATTGTCTTTTGGCTTCAAAAGGCAGTACATGTTAAAAATCAGTGACCAGCTGTCATGGCTTGAACAACACACATCTTAAAGTTATTTTTACCCATTTTCAGGTTTTTTTCCTCCACTAAGATCAATTCTGGAATGTTTTTCTATGCACGGAGGTTTCACACATTTTGTAAAACAACTCTGCAATTTTTTTTTTCTTTAAATGAAAACATACTACCTGACTGAAGAAATAAGTGACCTATAAACCATTGGATGAAGGGAAAAACGCAGGATAGCTGCCCTTTGTGCTTGCTTTTCTCTTCAGTTTGTGACTATCTGTTGTTTCTTTCTTTTGGAGACAGGCTAATGAATGAGAGGGTTTAGTAAATATTTGGTCTGACACAACAAAACAATTATTATATTTTTGCATTCTATTCTGGAACTGGGGGTTAACAGTACCAGAGAAGTCTTCTGTTGATGGTGCCCATTCCTATTGACTCTGCTTTGGGATTGCCATTTAGGGACACACTGTTCTGTAAGTACAACACCTTAGCAGAACACAAGGCCTTAGTTGAAAGTACCAGAACAAAATCTACCAGAGTACAGAATTTTAGGCAAATAAATGCTTTCCAGTTTCTTGGCATCCCAAATGAAAATGTTTTCTACAAGACCCACAACAGCTAGAAGAGAACTTCTCCTTTTGTGAGACAGAGCTCCCAAAGATAAGAAAAGCTAAACAAAGAGGAAAGCAAAAATCTCTGTGCTATAGAGGTTTAAGTAATGACTGATAAAGAATTAAAGTGGAAGCCTTTACACAAACTTTGCAACACTGACTAAAGCCCTATTCCAGCTGGAACTCACTGAGAGCTAGTGCCAGGGTCTAATAATCTGTCAAATTATGGGCAGCTTGTAAACCAGTTAGATAAATGATTTCCATCCTTGAACCATTTAAAGAAAACCAAGCAATTATTTTACCCCAGACGGGCTTTTGGTAGAAACTAGCAAATATAATTAATCCAGCTGTATGCTGGATATATGATTTGTGCTATATCAAGTAGTGCATTAAATGTGTTCCAGGACACCTGAGCTCTTAGCCACAAATCACCTGAGCCTGTGAAAGAAGATTTGGTAAAAAATTGGCATAAGTGAGAAATAATAACATAAGCATCTTTGTGATAACAGTTCTTGAGGTATTCTGAATTTTTAAAAATACATTTTTTTTCTATGTCCATTTTGGTCCAGTCCTCTTGGAATTTAGATTTGACTGACTATTCCCCTGGCTTGATGCCAGCATCCAGAGAGAGAACTCTGCTATAGTCTCTCCTTAAATCCTTGAAGCAAGCACCAACTCTTTTTCATCATGGCAATTTCCATCTGTCTTCTCTCTTCAGCTGTTTGGCCTCGGGATCTCTGCAACAATCCCATCAGGCTCTACAGAGAGTAACAGGGTATTTGTCCCCAAAGTTCTCTGTTACTCACTGGACCAGCTTACTGATGAACAATAAACCTCTGAAATGGAAGGAGGTGTGAAGGAGATGGACAAGAGACATATGCCCATGAAGCTCAGAGGATATTTCAGTACGTCATCCTCTTCCTATCTTCTGGAAGAAGGATGCACTTGTGTTTGTAAGCATCACAGAGACACAGGAGACAAATTTTGTATTTAATTTGGAAATTAGGTGAAGGAAACTGGAAAATCACATGGAAAGTTTTTACCAAAAAATTAACTGCTTTGCCCCTCAACAAACCTTGAACCTTTCTCTGCCAAGATTCCCCAAAGCACACTTTCTGTTTCTATTGAGTGGTTGCTTTGAAGAATTGCCCCAGAAGGATGACACTGTCTGTGCTTTTTTAGCTGCTCAGATCACATCCCTCTGTTCTTCCTTGCCCATTACTTCCTTACCTTACTGTAACATTCCCAAGAAAGCCTGTGTATTTTGGAGGTGCTGATGTTAATCCAACCTATAAATAATACAGCCTTGCAAAGAACTGGACCATAATATTTGCACATTATTTGGTCTAAATGACCTTGCTCTGATTTTCAGAGGGTCATTTTGTAATTTAATGGTTCAGCTGAATTCCTTGTCCTGAAAGATTAAGTTTCTCATTGTCTCATTCAATAAAGATGCAGCCATTCCAGACCTCCTCAAAATGAAACCAGCCATGAGAATACTGCACATATATGTAGATTTTCTGAAGAGATTACTTTTCCTGTCTAATCTTACAGAAAAATTATCCTGCTGAAAAACAATTGTTGTAATTGAACTGAAAGGCTGCTAGGTAAGTTTTATTCCAAAGTATAAGTTTAATAAAATTATATGTAAAGCAAAAAATGAACATTGAGAAAGAGTCTTTGCAATGCTACTCTACATATTTTGTGTTGATGGTAGAAATTCATGTGGTGGGGTTTTTTCAGTCCCTCAATCACAAAGCATGCTATAAAGCAAATTGCAACTGAATATTTTCAGCTCCTGCAAAAAAACATTAAGCAAAATAGCAGAAACAGTTACATTTGAGCTTCATTTCCAAAGCCAGGGTTTTTACTTGAATGCTTAAGGTCAGAGAAAGTAGAAAGAGAGGGCCTGTTTGTTGAACATAAAGCCATAATGGAACTGTGCGAATTCATTTTGTTCCTCCCCGAGATGGATGGTCTCATATTTGAAACATCATTGAAAATTGAGGCTAAATTTCAAGTGACTTTATTTCAATCAGCTGTGTTAAACCATTATAAAGACCATAATTGGTCTGGCTTAAGAAGTATCTAAATGGATGATAATTAGAATTCTGCATGTTCAAAATTATACTTTCTTGAATAAGTCATCTTTTCCAGAGGATTCAGAAAGCTGGTTTGAGTTTGTTTGGTTTGTTGAAGGGAGGTTTCTGTGTTTAAAAGTTAAAAGACCTTGCACTTTAGTTAGTTAGCTCAAGGGGAACTGGTTTGAGGGGTCACTTGGCTACTACTGAGGACACAGAGAATTCCGAGCATTTCCAAAAAGTGCATCCTTTACTTTCAGACTCATGAGAGAAAGTATGTAATCAAAGAAAAAAAATGGAGTCATTTGAATTTAGACATTGTTTTGCCCTCCATTAAGGCTCAAAATTACACTCTACCCTTCTCTTTAATACAAGCATGGAAACACTGATAGCCTTGTCTGCAGAAAAGAAAAACTGTCACTGTCACCTGTCACCTCATCCTGATGGGAGCAGTCAGGGTTGGCAGAGCTGTTGTGCATTTAAGTCTCCATCACATTAACTTTTTGTATTCACACTAAGTGAAAAATGCAAAATAAACACAATATTTATCTCCAAATGAGATATTGTGAATTTAAATCTGCTTACTTGTTTGTCATCCAGGTATCCATGCCAAAACAGAATGTAATATGAATACCACAGAAGACTCCTTCTCACCCTAATAATACTATTACTTTATTGGTTATTTAAAGTAAGTTATATATTTTAAATATTCTGTGCTTCTGAGCTCTGAAGATTTATATCTGTATTTCCTACATAAATCCAACTGCCATTTTACATTTGTGATTTTGTCCTAGGCAAGCAAGATCATGTAAAGTAAAGAGGTGAAAATACAACTTACAGGTAAAGCTCAAAAATATTCTGTCTATTTAATTTGTACAGAATTAGTTTGTAATTTAATTTAAAATTATTTAAATTAATTTAAAATTGAATGTGTAGGAAAATTTTTTACATTTCACAACACACCTTTTTGATGGAAAATGGTGTTTTAAGGCTGCATTAATTATGTAATAGATGATAGAGCACTCATTCAAACCCCTGATATATCTCAAACTTTACTTTTAAAAATGAAATCATCCAGGCAGTCCCACCACAAGTTTTAAGCTCTGTCTTTACAGTGCTAACCTAAGCAGTGTGCAGGACATGTGGAGAGCCCACCCACCCCTGGAGGGTGTCTGAAGACAAGCTTGTGTTTTCCTGTTCTGGAAAGGATCATTTTTCCTTTTTTTTTTTTTTTTTTTTTTTTTTTTTTTTTTTTTTCATGGATCATTTCCCTGCAACCTGAGGAAGACAGAAAGCCCTGTGCTGTTCTCTGGTTGGCAGCACCTCTATCAGCTGGGTGACCACAAGGGTGCAGCCACCATATGCTGCTCCTCAAAACACCTTCAGGCACCACCCCATTGACACTGAAAATATGTTCTGGATGTCTGCACAAGGAAAGACTGATCCCACAGGGACAGGCTCCATGGATGTGTGAGGAGGAGGCATCATCCAGCCACAGGCAGTCCTTGCTGACTGGTCCCACCATTCCGCTCCTCACAGAAAACCTTGGCACGGTGTCAGCAGCAGGGATGAGACACAGGGTGCAGGCAGCCAAGGCAGAGCAACATGGAAATGCAGACGTTGAAGACAAGAAAAATTTCTTTTTCTTCTTTCTCCTGACAACATTGCCTGCTGATGGAGGGTGATATCAGCAAGAGGCAGATTGTGACATCACCAAGTGTGAGATTGTGACATCACACTCCTCACTGCTTAAACAGAGATGTGTGCAGAGCCGGTGCCAGTCAGGCTCTGGCCTGAACTCCTACCAAGCGTGACTGTGAGGTGTGGAGGATGGATCCAGGTTTCACCGGTGCTGAGTGGTGCCTGTTCTTGGCAGGTCCCAGTGCCAATCCCAGAACAACCAGCAGGGTTTTCCCAGCCCTGCCTGGCTGGGGCAGAGCATACTTGCAACACTGACAGGAAACATCCTCCGGTCAGACGTGGGCAGGTGACAGGGCTTTAGGGAGGTGGGAGGATGTCCTTATCTTTCCTCCCCTCTCCTGCAGGGTGTGACACCGGCAACAGAGAGCAGCTCCTGATCCTCAATCCACCTCAACCTGCTGCAGAGGCCAAGTATGGCCACAGAGACGGATGGCAACTGTACCATCTGCCAGGACACCTGGGATGACGTGGCTTCTACTCTGCCCTGTGGCCATCAGTTCTGCCGGGGCTGCATCCTGCAGTGGGCACAGACAAATCCATCCTGCCCACTGTGCAGAGGAGCAATAGAGACTGTCAGGTTTTCTGATGATGCTGGTGACTATCTAGAGATTGTCATCACAGCCCCTGAGCAGCTGCCAGTGGCCAGGAGCTCAGCAGGGAGAGCTCCTGGTGGCCAGGACGAGAACAGCCCCCATGGCCCCGTGCCGGCCCATCCCTCTTCTCCTCAGGAGACAGCAGCCAGAGCTGTCGGCGGTGTCCTGCCCGAGGTCTGGGCACAGCTTTTCCGTCGGCGACGGGAACTTCTGGACCCTGTGCAGACTTGGCTGTGCCAAAGGATGGAGACCATCCAAAGGGATCGGTGGTGGCTGGCAAGGAGCACACAGAATGCCATCCTGCATGCTCTCTGTGTGTATGGGCCAGACGAGGAGGTCATGATCCAGAGTTTGCAGGGCATCCTGGAGGAACACACAGTGCCACTGGTCCACGGCACCATCGATATCATTGTGAGACACTGCAGCTCAGGGGCCCAGAGGCTGCTGCACTCTCACGCTGCCGCAGATGAGAATGACAGCCCAGCAGCCAGCAGCACCTCCAGCTCCTCCAGCTCCATCTTCTCTAGCTCCTCCAGCCCCAACAGCCCCATTACCCCCAGTTCCAACAGCCCCAGCTCCAGCTCTTGGACATGGACTCTAGCTAGCAGCCCTGAAGCCTCCGCAGAGGAAGAAGAGGAAGCTGCCACAACAGAGGCCACTCCCACCAGGGGCCAAAGCCACCCCCCAGCTGTGCCGGTGTCCCCAGAGCAGGACCAGCCCCAGGAGGAGGCAGGTCCCTCTGTCCAGGGCACCAGCCCCAGACCCTCTGCTCCCACCCACGGTGGGCGCTGCTCACCTGGGCAGCCCCGGCAGTCCCTAAAGAGAAAGGCCCCAGACCCTGGGGAGTCTCCCCACCCCTGCAAGAGATCCCCCCACCAGTAGCACTAGCAAGGCACTTTCAACCCCTTGTTTAAGAAAAAAAGAAATAAATTGTTGTTATTTCCCTCACACAGTCCTTGGGCTCTGCTTCCTCAGCCTTCCCCTCATGCTCCATCATGGGTGGCACCCATGTCCTGTGGGGCACAGCCTTAGGCCCAGGGCCATGGGGGCAGCACCTTTTCCCACAGGAAATCCAAGGCTCCAATCTCTCTGCATCTCTCTGCATCACATCTTCTTGTTGTGGTGTGTTTTCATTTTCTTTATTTGCTATATTTTATTGCTTGATTTGTGGTTGGCTGGTTGCTAAACAGCCATATGAGGAACACAAGCCATATGAGGAACGACTAAGAGAGCTGGGATTGTTTAGCCTGGAGAAGAGAAGACTCAGAGGTGACCTTATCACTCTCTACAACTTCCTGAAGGGTGGCTGTGGTGAGCTGGGGGTCAGTCTCTTTCTCCGGGCAACAACAGATAGAACAAGAGGACACAGTCTCAAGCTGCGCCAAGGGAGATACAGGTTAGACCTAAGGAGGAAGTTTTTCACAGAAAGAGTGGTCAAACACTGGAATCATCTGCCCAGGGAGGTGGTAGAGTCACCATCCCTGGATGTGTTTAAAAGGAGACT
>NW_024367328.1:145059-246207 GCF_014805655.1 Passer montanus
GCATCATGGAGATGTAGAAATTGAAACTAGGAAACAGGATTTCCTTTTTTCTCCTAACATGGCCTGCAGGGATGGAAGGCCTGCTGTGCCATCACAGGGTGGAAGAGTCTGAAATGCAGATGGTGACACCACTGAGCACTGCATTGTGACCTTACGTTCCCTCACTGCTTATCTTGGGGTTCCAAGGACTTGGAATGCCTTTTGTGCTGTCACAGGGGGTGGAGACTGGTGTCAGAGAGGAGTGGACTTTGACATGACAGGGGCATGGATTGTGACATTGTGCCCCTCACTGCTTCCATTCAGACATTGGCAGGGCCACTCTGGCTCCAGCCTGAACTCTACTGAGCGAGCGGGCAAGGCCGAGGGGATCAAGCCAGGCCCCTCTGGTGCCGGGCAGGGCCTGTTCCTGGCAGATCTCGGTGCCAGTCCCGGAGCCATCACTGCTGGTATGGCCACAGAGCCAGACGGCGACTGCCCCATCTGCCAGGACTCTCGGAAGGATGTGACTTCTGCTCTGCCCTGTCACCACCGCTTCTGCCTGGGCTGCATCCTGCGGTGGGCACACAGAAATCCCTCGTGCCCGCTCTGCAGGACACCGATAGAGACCGTCAGGCTTTCTGAGCACGTGGACGAGCATCTGGACACGGCCAGCACCGCCCCCGAGCAGCTGCCAGTGGCCACCGGCCAGGCAGGGAGAGCTCCCGGCCGCCTGGACGAGAACAGCCCCCATGGCCCAGCACATTGGCTGACTACTGCAAGAACAACCTCTCTCCAAACTAGTGGATACCCTGGACTTGCCACAGGAAAGAAGCACAGAGAGAGAAAAATACTTTATTGACAGGATAAAAAGGGATATTTGGACATTTGCTGTGATGCTGGGGCCTGGAGGAACCAGCCAGAGCAATGTAAGACAATTGTGTTACTGAAATTATATGTCAAGTAGATACACTATCCAGGGAGAATAAAATAAAAATGACTTGTTGAAAAAGAAACCGGTATAATAGTACTGGATGAGAATCATATATCTCATGGGTAACACATGACTGAGATTAATGGGGACCCAGAGATTTAACAGCAGACTGATCTATTTCTTGTTGTTCAGTTTATAAGAGAAGAAAGTTGAAAAGCAAGGGATATTTGGACATTTGCTGTGATGCTGGGGCCTGGAGGAACCAGCCAGAGCAATGTAAGACAATTGTGTTATGAGAGCAATGCCATGATAACTCTGAGTTACAAATCAGCAGTGGTTCTTTTCCATTTAAATTCTGTGTCAGGGAAGGTGTCTGGCATAGAAACACTTGCATTAATCTAAATCAAATATTCCGCAATGGATAGCTGCTGAATCAAATAAGAAACTCAAAATTAATACAATGTGCTTCTCTTTTTGGTGTAACATGCACCTGTTTTCTCTAAAGGAATGAACAAAGACGTGCACACATAGAAACCTCACAGCAAGGCGGAATCTTTAAATGTGGAGCTCAAGGTTAAACTTTGATTTTAGAATATGTGTGTGATTCCTCCTCACTAGACGTGTTTAAATGAAGTGAAATCAGTTCCACACAAAAGAAGGAACATCAGGGAAGGAAAATGCACATTTTCTAAGGGAAACTTAATTTAAACAAATATATAAAACCATCATTGAAAAAGTTAAAATTTAAAATACTGCATTGCTTCTGGATTTTATTTTTTCTTATTTTCTTTCCTGCAGAGTACTGCCTAAATAATGTATTTATTTTCCTACTATTTTTCCTGAATTCAATTATCATATTAAATGAATTGTCATATTTGCTGAACACCACTGATGTTGTTTTTATAAAATTTCCATCAAACTGATAAGTTTAAATTCATATTGTCCTTGCAGTGAAGCATGTAAGGTTTTAAGACACAATTAACTTTGAAATACTCAGAAAACCTTCATCAGCTTCTTAATGAGATAACAGCAATTTAACTCCCTTTCACAAGACAGGATTACCATTTTAATTCCTAATCAAGGACTTTATGAAACCGATGGAAATGATCCTCTGATATTCAAAACAATTCTGTGGTATTTTCTATACAAGTAACTCACTACTTTTAAGATTTTGTTTTTCAAAATATTGTCCCAAAACAACTAGTCAACCAAAGTGAATCTAAATGGAAAACCCTGACAAAAAGTCATTGAACCTTCACTTTAAAAGAAAAAAGGTGGAAACTGTGCTCCTGCAGATATGCAACAGAGCTATCACAGAAAAACTGAAATATTTCTTATAAAGTATTTCAATTTCTTGTAGAAGTAGATGGGAAAAATTCATAGACAATTTTAAATGTCGTTTTTAAAATTTAAATTTAAAATTCATTTTTAATTTTAAAATTTTGCTTTAAGATTCAATGTTAACTTATGATAGGTTTGCCTGAACTGCACAAATAAATAATCTAAGAGAGGGAAAAAAACCAACTTTACTAAGCATGATACAGTTCCAGGTGGCATCATCTGTGATGAGAGCAGGAGCATTTTTAGGATGCGTATTTCTCTATTGAAAAGTCTCACTCTGAATAGTTATTAATACCTGAGAAACGAGGAACTCCCTTGCCCATCTTCCTCATTCTCCCACAACAATATTTAGCTGCTCTCTGCCACACTAGTTCATGCTAAATCAAGCAAGTTTCAAATTATTACTAAATAAGCCCAGGCAATTCACTTATTTTGCTTGCAGACAAAAGTACTGAGAGAATATAAAATCAACTGACTTGAGAATCTCATATAGTCAAGTTTTAGAATAGTTGAATACAGTTCTTCCCAAGCGCAGAAAACTTCTCTTCTTTTCTTTTTTTTTTTAATTTTTTCTTTTATTATTTTTATTATATTAAGCTGTTCGGGTGATAATGTCAGCTACACAAGTTCTTATCTCCCACATTTTAGTTACCCTAGTAGTGGAATTATAAAATTGCTTCTATTTTCACTGTTGGTTTTCCACCTGTTGATTTGGAAGTTATGCTTGGCTATTGTTTTGCTCCATCTCTCTGGATGGAGAAGAAAGGATACAAACACAGATCAAACAACTTGAGAAGGATGCAGTGTTTTACAAGCTGCCCGAGTTGGTACAACCCTTATTTTTGAAGTTGAGATCGCACCTACACATAAATCCAGCCATTTGTCGATGGATTTTACTTTATCAAACTTATTTTTACTTTGTGAATTTGTTTTCTTCTGCTTAACCATACCACAGTAAGCTGCTTACAGTAATCTCTCTTCAAGCAGAGTTATCATTTATGACAAAGCCCAAATTCCTCCTAGTGAAGGTAAATTTCTGAGATGCCCTCTGCAGTTAATGGCAATTCAGAGGCACTAAGCTGAGTTCCTCAAGTGCCTAAAAAATATCTATTTCTCTCTATGGGCTGCAGTGACTTTTGAAATAAAAAACAGAAAAATTATAACAACAACTGAAAGAAGCAGCCATTCTGGTTGAGTCCCCTTGATTTGCCTCCACACTCAGACCCTTCACCCATTCTGTACTCTTACAGAGTGAAGTTTGTTCTTTTCAGGATGAAGGTGGGGGCAAGAGTTTCAAAACTGATTCTATATCTTGTAGCTAAAATCCCATCTACTCCAGAGCAGCTGTAGTCAGACCTCCTTTGCGGGAGCCTTTAGAATGAGGAGGGTGTCTTTTTAACACAAAAGAGCTGAATTTACATCTCTGTGGTTTCGTTGTGCTCCTTTTTTCCACTCTATTGCCTTAGAACTCCGAGATCCCTGTACTAAATATTGGTTCAATACATTGATTTTTAAGATACATTTTTCAGAGAGTCTGTACAAAAGCTTTTGAACTTCCTTCCTCCTCACTCTAAGAGTTTCAGGCACAGCAGACCCTTAAATTCTGAGGTAGCACAAAACATTTCCATTTCATCTCCTACTACAATTTTACCAAGCCTTCCTGAAGGAAGAAAACAGAAAGCCTTTAATATTCCATTGAAATCTTCAGCTTGTAAACAACGTCTTTTTTTTCCAAGGAATACTTTTGAAAACTACCCCCCAAAGTGAATCTTTCTCCAAGCAGATGGTCTGGCAAAACCCATGTATGATTTAGTGATAAGACTGAGTTTGTACTCTCACAAATTTGTTTTTTCTCCTAACGTCTCTGAAGACGTATAGTTTTTTTCTGATTTTCTTTGTTCTTTAGAATCTGTAAGCAGAAGACAGGAATATTTTTGCCTATTGGAAAAATGCCATGTGCTGTTGATTAGGCACACTCTTGTACTTACCATAAAGAAAAGACACTGAATGAACTGAAACATCAGGGATTTTGTGGGAGGAGATAGGAGACACAAAATCTGTTGCATTCTTTGAGTTCCCTTGAATAATTCTGCAAGTTTGCAAAGTGCACAGAGATGCAGTCACTAGAATGAGGCCATTACTCACATCTGGCATCCCAAAATCTTTGCTTCACAGTTTTCATACAGTTTGTAAGTGAGGGATAAATCCAAGATTGGTCTAATTAGTAAGGGTAAAAGTACACTTGGGGTTTGATGTGTGGGGATCTCTACAGTCCCAGAAAGGATGTTGAGAGAAATTTCTTCGGTTTCATTTCCTCACAGCAAAAAAATCAAGGTAAAAATAGCCTCAAAACATACAAACACACTTGTTAAAGCAGTTTATTATAATAAGAAAAAAGTCATCTAACATTTACATTGCTATTTCTGTAGATATTTCAGGCAGAATACTGTACATATGAATGTGGTTCCTGTAAGTTACGTTTTTTATGAGTTACAAAATTATATTAATATGTGAGGTAAGAGAATCTTAGTTTTGGTCAGCTAGTTGGCTGGACCTCATGCATGATCTATAACACCCTCCTTCCAAGAGATGAGATAAAAGTCACTATAATTGAAGCAGCCATGGTGCTGATGGTCACAACTGCCATGCTGTGGTTTGCAAGTCATGGGTCTAGCCATGTGAAATAGAAAGCTACCAGAGAACAAAAGAACAAAAGCATTTGAAGTGCCAAGATTTACTGTTCTAAGTGTGGGGGGGAAAAAAAAAAAACAACAAACAAACAAACAAACAAAAAAACCCAACAACAAAAAAAAAAACAAACCAAAAACAAAACAACAACACAAAACAAAAAAAACCCACAAGACCAGTCAGCCTGATTTCTTGCAAGAAACAGATGGTTAAAGAACTTGAGAGAATTAACATGCAAAACACAGATAGGTTGCTGCAAATGCCACCAGCCTTTCTTGCACCAGAGCACATGTGTGGGAAGGTGAGCAGTTCATCAATGACTTTATTTCAGATTTCCCAGCAGAGCAGTGTCCTTTCGGAGAACCATCTTTCCCTACATAAGTAGTATCTGTTTCATTCCAATGGCTGAAACAAAATATTTCTGAAGGAATGCTCTAAGAAAAAATGCTTTTCTTTTCATCCAATGCCAGAGGAAATTCGACATCTACAACCATATTACATAATAATTTAAAGCAACATAAATTGGAAGGAGAAGGTGCAAAATGCTGTATTTAGACCATAATAATTTACAATAAAATTGATTCCTTTTGTGGAGTGGGTCATAACATTAGAGTTCTGACTTCTGGTGAAAATATTTATGAAGTTTACTTAATTTGTTGTTTCTAATCATGTCAGTGTATCTGCTGAGCTAGGTGAGAATGAAAAGTGACAGTAAGAATGGTTCTGCATTGGTCCCATTGAATGTTAAATGCTTGAGGCTAGGTATCCAAAAAACCATTTACAAAACCTTACCAATGCTATGTTTGGATTGCTAAATCAAAAAAGCAGAAAGGCCCAAATATTATCCTCTGCAAAGAGAGGGATTTCAAAGCTTCACAGGACTGTAGCATCCAGCTTTTCACTCCATTACCTAGAAGCATTCAGTAGCACAATATATGATAAAATTTAAGACTTGTACAATACAATTTTTCTAAAACCAACTGAACTCTATAGGTGTGAAGGAAACCTTCTTTAAAGTGTAGCAAGGTTTAAAGGTTTTTCAGAAACAAAATCTTTCAAGAAACCTGACAACAAAAATTAATTTAGGTTTCATGTCTCTAAACATAATGAAGTGATGGGATCTAACTGTTTACATAGATTTGGAGTTCAGGTAGAATTTCCCTTGAAGTGTCTTTAGGGAAGATGCCAGTTTAGCATAATATTCTAAACATTATCATTTACAGTGTATATTTCTATTGCAGTTTTCCTCATAATTTCCAAATTTTAAGACACACTTTTCTCTCCCCCCTCTCTTCCTAAAATCACTTCTCTTTCTATGGATGCCCATTGAATTTAGATGACATCATTCATCAAATTTTTGATTTGGCAAGTCAATGTAATATTAGATAAAAAAAACAAGTAGGCTGTTAAAACATTTTGATTCTCTTTTACATCAGGAAAAATGATGATAAGTACCTGGTAAATACTATCACTAGCTATAGCACATATTTATAGATCTTTATCTAGGTGATGAAATGCCTCCACTTCAATATCAAATAGATCAAAAAGCAGAACATTTTTTAGTTTGGGAAAGAAAGAATAGGATGTATAAATGGAAAAAGAGAAAAAAGAGATATAAATTATATGAACTTATTAAAACATCAAAGCATTCTTTCCCAAGTTTTTCCTATCAGATGTTTCTTTTAAAAAAAAAAAGAAATCCTGAGCATTTTCTGAGTGCCAGTGCTCATGTCACAGATCATGTGTCAGCCAGTATAAACCATTGTTATTCCAGAATATTTCTTTATTTTTCTCTCTAGTTCCAAGGAAGAATTGATAAAGACATAGTGATAGTGATTTTTTTTTATACCAAGGATATGTGTCATTACATACAATTTTGTGAGGTATCTTTCATGTATGCTTTAAAAAAAAAATTGTACAATGAGAAATGAACATCTGAGGCATTCAAAAACATTATGTGTGCTGAGATCTTTTCTACAAAAACTGTGTCCATATGGTATGTATGGATCACATTAATGGAGCTAACTCATCGAATACCTAGACTTAACCATAAATTTGAGCCTGTAATTTATTAGTGTCGTAAATATCACAACATCAGTGTGCAATAAGCTGAGACAAGGCCAGCTATATTGCAAACACATAAGTAACTTATGAATGTGTTATTAAAAGCATTCCAGGGATATGTGTTGATGTGGAAGCTGTAGCTGTATCCTGTCATATCATCCATTTCTAAAAACCGTGGTTTCACAATAAATCTTGTTAATTATAGAAATGGATTTGAATAAGTTGCTTACAGCAATGATAACATCACTTCATACACACTCTTTATATATTATTCACTGATCCTAAAGCTTTTAAATAAACCAAACAACAATGTATTTTAATTTTCCCCAGGCTTTCAAAATGGGGACTAAATGCAATGCATAATAACTTTATTATATATCCCAGTCTTTTTTAGGAGCAATCTTTGCACATGATATCAAATGAAGTTGCGTTTTCCAAGTCCTTCTACTTGAAAATAAATTGAGATTAATAGGTTATTTCTTGAAGACTGGCCAAATAGCTCATTCTTAAGAATGCCACCTGGTTTAAAGAACATTTAAATATCTCCTACCATGTTCTGCTCCTGCAAGCTCCTTCATTTAGAGAGATTAGAATTTAGTAAGTGAAAAATGTGAAAAGAGAATATCAGGATTCTGTCAGCATCCTACTCTCTTCAGGAAGAAAAATTTCAGTGGAGTATCTTATATTCCCATTTTTTTTCCTCTGGAGGGAAAATCAAGATTTAAAGATTTTTGCTACTTATGTTAGAAGTACCCCTTTTCTGTTTCTCAAGACAGTATAAAGCCACTCTTTATGAAATTAGAAGAGTTAAGTCTGCATAACAAATCATTTAATTAGAGCCATGTAATTAGCTAGCCTTGAGAGCCCAGTAAAAGCAGCATGTTCTCAGTAATTAGTCACCATAACAGTGAGAGGAGAATAAAAGACAAAAAATCACTAAAATCTTGGTGTAGCAATGCAGTCTACTTTCCTTCTTCTAGTCAAGTTAATAAATGCCACAACAGTATGGATTTAATACTTCAAGATAGATTTCATATTCTATCAATAAAGAAATAGGGCAGCTAAACTCTAAAAATAAATGAATAAGCAAAAAATATGTTCCTTCTTGAATTCTTCAGTAAAATGCTGTAGCCATTTGTAGAGGAGCAGTCCCTTCCATTAAAGGTTTCTCTCTGCTTGAGCTTTCTTTTTTCCATTTGCAACTTATTTCTGAAAAAAAATTCACATACTCCTCCAGCTTGCTAAGGCACACATCACCTTTTCATTTGAGTTGCAGAGTCTTTGATTTGTGTTTTCTTGGCTGCAAACTCTACACTGTGACTCCATTACAGACTGCCTATAATCCCTTCAGCACCCCATATGTTCACCCTTTTTAATATCATCCTGTTCCTTTTCTTCACAGTTCAATAAGTTTGTGATGCCAACAATGACACAAATTAAATTCTAATTTACAGGTCCTCTTGATAAGTATCATTACTAGAAATTAGTCTTCTGATTAATTTCTGATAATGATTAATCTTCTGAGTCAAAATGCTGATCAAATATTCATGTATGCACAGGTAGGTGTGTATAATGAACATACACATAGCTGTGAAAATTATGTGTAAAAGAGTAAAATGCATTAGAAAAAAATTCAATTTCCCTCTATTCTGTATTCACTGAGGGAGCAAGGAGGAAAGACAGACTGTCAACAGGTTTCACATGGTCTAGCCAAAGGAAAATAAACCAGGAGAAAACATCACATCATGTAGTTTTGTTGAATTGTCTACGTGACAGGAAAATGAGTCTATACTGATTATTCTCCATCACAATTGGAGCCACTACACTTTGATACTTGAGGGTTTCTCTAAAAAAAAAAAATCCAGAAACAACCACAACAAGAATTTTCTTTCTGTAAGATAAAAAATCACACATCAATATGTTCTCTCTACTGAGACAGATTATGAACCAATTCACCTTCCACTTTATCTGGAATTTATGAAGTTAACTCTTCTAGGAACTTTGGCTGGCTAGGCACAATTTTCTAGTATAATATCCAAACATTTTTAAGCATTACTGTCTGCTCAAATAATTAATCTTTTCCAGTGATGAAGTGGAAGAAAATGATGTGATGATGGACTGGTGATTCATGACTGGTTCAAGACATACCATCAGGATGCTGGGCTGTAATCTAAAGGTTGATGAGAACAACACTTTAACAAACACTTATTCTCAAGCCTTTTGCCTTCTATCCAGCTGTTAAGTACCCTCACTTCCAGCTTACCAATTATATGAAATCATTATAATAATTGTATCCAACTGCTAGTTAGACTCAGATATAAAATGACTGACATGATAATACACTATTAAAATTCATAGTATTGGCAAGATATTAAATTAGTAGCATTTCCACTCTCATTCACAAGGCTGCAATAGAAGTCAAAACTCATTCTTTGGAAGGATTTTAATTGTTAAATCAGTCTTATTCATATCACACTCTCAGCAGTTTTTTATTTCAGAAATGGATTTCACTGTGAAATATATGATGCAGGGAGGGAATAAATCCACTACCTCTCCAGCTATAAATTGACAATTCAGCATTCAACAGACTAAGGCAGAAATGAAAACAGAAAGTGTAATGATCTTGTCAGAGAGCAACGGTGTTAAATGAAAATAATTTTTCATATTGATTTTTCATTCTTCCTTCCCCCATTTTGACTGCATCAAATTCAGAGAATGCTGTGTTTTCCTCAGCTTCAACAAGAGTTGAGAGATATGAAATTTCTTTGAAATCAAATAGTCCACTGCCAGGGAGATTAACACCTATTAGTCTGTGCTCTTTTAGTATCCTAGGCAAAAGAGACACTTAAAAAGGCCAGCTCAGAGTACAAGAAGTTATAAATTGAATGAGTGAGGAGCATAAGAATTACATCATCTTAGTAGGATACCAATACACTTGGCTGTCTAGAGCGTCATTCCATTTTGGGTCCATAAAGACCTTGAAATCTAACCCTACTGAGGCCATTTCCCAATACTTTCCGCATGTGATGTGCTGCAATCAAAGGAGAAGGAGCATGACACATTGCTTCAATAAAGCTATTAGGTTTCATATAATATTTATGGTTTTGGGTTGCATGCACAGTGATAATGTGGAATGAGCAATGCAGAAATCAAAGCCTTCTTCTTTGGTCCCAGAGCTCTATAGTCCCTACAAAGCATATAAAACAAAATAAACCATTTCTAAGCAATCCATACATCACCTTAGTAAGCAGATTTTTAAAGAATAGTGACATGGAAAAAGAAAGAACTTTGTAGAAAATATATGTTGAAGGTGTCATAGAAAGAAGTTTCACTTAAAATTCATCTTACAGATGCTCTCCCAAAGAAAAATGTTAGAATAGGCCAGTTCTGTATTTGAAGAATATCTTCCATACCTCACTATATTGACTTACACATAAGGACAGAGTCCTTTAAAATCACTCTAAACAGAGAAAGAGATGACATTCATTCTTTGACATTGTTATACCAGGCAACTCCACAGTACTTTATTGACACACATAAAATCAAAAGGAGGATGTGTCTAATAACATTACGTCTGTCTAGCTGGGTCAAATGAGACTGCAGAAAGGGAAAATAATAGCAGGAGGACTCTAGCACTGTGACAAGTGTTGACATGCCTGTTCCAAAGGTTTCTCTTTATTCCTAATAGTCTGTGAAGGAATTTATTACTGGTGATTCTCTGACAGCAGGCTTCCTGTCTGTTTAACACACATGAACAATTAATGACTTTCTCAGTACTGTGTTCCAGTGGATTCAATCAGGAGCAGCCCACATCTACAGTGAGGCTAATATCTGAGACTAACATTATAACCCTGGCTGTAAGGATCAGAAGAAAAAGTATCTGTGTCAAACCAGAAAAGGCTTGAAAAGAGTTTCAAAGCAGAGGCAAATACTCTAAGATTAGATATCTCTGAAGAAGGGACAATAGGTTAGTAAAAGAGCAATAGAGCTGTGACAGAACAAAGTCCTGACCCCTGCCACAGCAGATCAGCCAAATGCCTGCAGAATCTCTCTGGCCCCACCTATTTAAAGACCAGTCTATAGCACTGTCAGAGGGGAAAAGGAATCTGGATGTAAGAAGAAGACATGGAATAAATTCATTAAAAATGTGGTTATATGGTTGATATAATGCACTGCCATTTCCTTGGGCAATCCATGTCTACAGTGTTGCGGTAACCACTATTAAGTCCAACAAAAATTACCTCCATGAGCCACAGTCCAGGAGGTGTTGTTATCTCTCTGTCCCTACTAACACTTAGGACAACAGAAAGACAAATAACCCCCAGTCAAAATCCCTACAAATAACTGAGTTTCCCATTTACCCTTCCTGTGCATTATACACTTAATGATGCATCTGTCACCCGTTTATTTTTTAAGTAGGAAGTTTATTGATGTGTGTTCAGTTTTGTATCCTGCTACATCTTCAGGTGAGTCTCTAGAACGCACTCACAGATCAAACACTGAAAATTAATCATTCTTCAATTTCTGACACAATGTATGAAGATGAAAAAGCATCCTCTGTACTCTGCTGCAGATAATCTGATCATTAGAGACAAGTCTGCACCAGATTTGACAGCTGTGAGCAAGGTAAGCAGAGAAAGTCATTGAAAGTGCCATGAGGAAATGTTGTAGGCATAGTGTCCTCTCCCTTGGAAATGAAATTTCCTAAAACAAAGCCTATTTATACAGTGCAGCATTCTGACAACTTAAGTGCATTGTGTGCAACATTCATAATAAAAAAGCAGAAATTTTGGGGGAAAATGTTCTTCATGAAAATGAAAACACACTTACTTTTTCTTTTTTTCCCCAAGAGGAATTGGAAAAGCTGCTTTTTCTTTCCACCTCTGCCATCCACCCTCAAAATTCTTTACAAGCTGTTGCAAATGAATGATTTATGTCACTCAAGGAAAAACCAGCAAAAGTATTGGCAAAAGAAGGATTAATATAAAAGTAAAAGCAATAACCAAGTTTATTGGCAAGGGTCACCCTACTACTTACTGGATGGTTAAAGCATACAAAAAAATAGGACTAAAAATCTAAAATAAATCAGACTGAAAATCTAAAATCAATGAAAAATTATCTAGCTGGAGGTTGGGCATGCAAACAAGGTAAGAATGTAAAAGGGTAAGGACAAAAAGGGTGAAGGGATGTCCTCAAGTCATAAGATTCAGAGTGGACTTCCTTGTCAAACATAGTTTGGACTTGACAAACAGTTTAGCCCTAAGGTTTTAACAGCACTTAAATTGAAAGCCTAATTAAAAAAATTTAGCAGTAGGTTCTATGTAGTTTGCTATAGGCATGACAGTAATTCACTTATAGGTCTAACTTGAATACAAATCTAACATACCTAAGAACACAGGATTCACACTTGCATGCACACTAACATAGAGAGTCTGTGCAAGTTATACCTGTGAGAAATCCCCCTCAAATTCAGTGAAATACTCACTTCAGATGCCTTTGCATCTTCTCAACAGGCAAAGGGCTGAGCCTCAAGGAGTGGGGGGTATCAGGCCAGGATCCATTTTCATTTGCTAGTCCTCCTCACATAGCAAACCTGAGAGTTTGCTGGCTCTGAGAGGTACCACTTAAGAGTACAGAACCCAGTTCGTGTAATTTTAAAATGTTTTATGTCAGTCTCTGACAGGAAGCTCAAAGAAAATTTGAAGCAAACACCATCATAATTTCATTCTTCAGAGCCTTATTGAAATGTTATCAGTACAAAGTCCTGTTCCCTTCCATTCAAACTTTAGTGACTGAATCTCTCACAGGCCCAGCTCTCATTCCTTAGTGCTTTGATGTTTGTCTTTAGTAAGATCCAAATTGCTCAAAACCCTTCTCTTCCAGGACAGCCTTTTTTGCCTCTCCTGTTTTCATGAAGAATTCTCTGGTGTATTAATATGTTTTTCAGAGTCTCAGAATGAGCTTTCCCCAGCGAGAAGGCAAACTCCTTCTCTCACCGGTGATGTTATAGACACTAAAACACAAGTGTCAAACTGGCTTCAGCATCAGAAAAATTCTGTGTTAACCAAACCCACAGCCAGATTTTCAGATGTGGTTAATTCTCACATCCATTCTAAAGGCAGTGATGGCATATGGCATAACTACTAACCTTGCAAGTTACACTTCCAGTGTATTTAGGAGTTAACGTATTTTCGGACTGACTGCCATTCAGAGTCCTTTCTAGCCTGGCTGGAGTTTAGAAAGAATAATGAATAGATTTCCTGACTGACCAATTTAATGGTTTTAATTGAGGGATAAAATTAAGCTCAGGCATGAGTAACCCTGGATAGCACCTTACAGCACAGTTATGTAAGGGAGTCATCTGAAAAAAGCTCAAAGCATAGTAATAACAAGGAATAAGCAAATTCTGGTGATAATTTATGGAATGCAAAAGAGATTGGCATTTTTGACAGTGAGATAGACTAGAAGACTGGCCTTGGAGGATAATTGTGTGAACAGATATATGAGGCTTAGAAGAGCTGGAGTTCTGAAATATCCTGTGAAAAGAGAGCAAAAATGATGATTGAACACATTATTTGAAAGCCTAGCAGTGAACTCAAAAGGTTAAGGTACTGTAGGTATTAAAAATAAAGTATCAAAACAGAGAAGTAAAAGGCACTTGAAATGTGAACTAATGAATAATTTAGCAGCAAAATTAAGTTAATTGATTTCAGAAGGATGTTGGACAGATTTCCAGTAGTAAAGCGTATGTCCATTTACTATATGGATGTTTGAGATAGGAAATTCTGAGTTGCCTACAGAGACCAGGAAAAAATTTAAAATATGGAAAAGGTAATTGTGCCTTACTCAGAATTACAGCACTCAGACCTCTGGGTGGGCAGAGAGACATGATTTCCTCACAAAACTCATCAGCCACTTTCAGGAAAGAGGAATAGCTGTGATGACTGAAGCTGTCAAAAACCTCCATCAGATCAGTGAGTGTTAAGTTGTGCCTCCTAGTCAAAATATATATTCACCGAAGTATGCTTTGGAGAACTGTAGAAATCTTAGGAATCTGGGACAAATTTTCAGAAAATTTCTCTCTACTTTGCCTAGCAAAGATAGAATAAATTCAAGGTTTCATAATCTTTCCTCACCATAAGAACACTTAGGTCTGAAGCATCTTTTTCTGAGAGTATTTTTTACGGCCTTTTCTGACCATCACCAAAAAAAAAAAGATGAAAAATCATCTCCTTAGAGTGTGTTATTTTACACCATTTAGCCTCATTGAACTCATTAGGATTGTAGTGGAGCTTGCTTTTCCAATCTTCAAGCTCTTTTGTGAATAAAGCAAATAAACAATGTTTTAGATAAAGAAAACAAAAGTGCACAGATTAAAAATGCATGGATCAGTTTCTAGCTTATCTGTATCTTGTCCAAAATCTTCTTCAGCTGTGGATAACCAGCAAGATTTATTATTAATATGGCATTTTTATGTTCAGTTGTGTCTGTAGAAATGTTGATTGCAACTCACTGCTTTCTGCAGTTTGGTTTTGTCCAAAACCAAACCAAGCTAAATGAGAAGAAGGAAAAAGACTCCAAAACACCACAGACCACATAAGATAACATTTTGCTCTCAATAGACAAACTTAATTTAATGCGAGATAGATGTAGTTGGAGCATTTCAGTATTTTGTTATAAATAGAGCTTATTTCATTTCTGAGCCTCTTCAGTCTAATACCAACATAATTTCTTGGAACTTAAATTAGCCCAAAGCTTTCCGAACGGTAGGAGTCGGAAGTGAAGGAGACCTACACATTTTGGCAAAATGTATGCAACTTCTTCAGCTCACAATTTCTCCCTTGTCTCGTGGCCCTGCTTTAAGAAGCTTCCCTCTACAGCCCTAAAGAAGAGTGTCAGGGAAGGGGCCAACATCTCCATGAAGGCAGGAAAGCCAGGAGCCGTTTTGGCTGACAAGAGCAGTGATGAGTCAGGATGAAGAGTGACAATTCCTGGTCAGGCTTGGGGCCAGAGACAGTGATCAGGGTCAGGCACAGACCAGTTAAAAGGCATTAAAAGGTCAAACCAGGAAGTCTGGGTCAGGATGAGAACTTTGTGCCCACACATCTACTTATATAGCTGCGGTGTACTGCAGGCAAGGATCTATCTGCCTCAGGTTAATAAAACCTTCCAGGTCTGGCATTCCTGAAGGCATAAAAACAAAATAAGGAAAGAAAGTTCAGAGGGTTTTTGGACAGATTAAAAAATAAATGTCCTTACTTAAAATCTTAGTAATAAAGTTACTTTTGTGTACATTTTCTAAAATAAAAAATTATTTTAAATATAAGCAAAACTTTAGGAGACAGTAACCTTCACAATCTTAGCTTAAGCTAATAGAGGAAAACAGCAGTCATCACCATCTCTACAGGTGCTGAATAAAGACAATACTCCTGCAGAGATGCAGCTTATCCAGTCTCAACCAGGCTCTAACTAATGTTCATGGAAGGTTGTAATAACTGGGAAGAAGTGGAGATGAAGCTTCCAGTTGAATGGTTGGAGTCCTAAGGAATTTGGCTAGCCAAATCTCGATGTATTTTTATCAAGAATTTCTGCATCTCATCTTTATTGGGTCACAACTGTAGCTCTATTCCTCCTGCCTCCCAGCTACCAGTAATTTATATAGATGCAGGGAACAGCAATAGCATGGCACTGCTTAGAAGCTCTGCCAGGTCTATTACTTCCACTCTCATTTCTGAAAGCAGTAATAAAAAAAATAGGCTCTGATTTAGAAGCACTGCAATGCTTCATGTTTTGCAAATGGGTCTAAAGGAGAAGGGAAATATGCAAGTTAATTTTTATCTCTAGAGTTGAAATTAAGTTTTTTCAATTAGATAAAGTTGCCAACTAAGGACTATCCTCATTATCATAAAATCCCTAAAATGTGATTCTGACTATGTTGAAATATCTTTTTAATTTAGCTTTGGATACATTCTGAGGAACAAGCTACTGAATTAATACCAAGATCTGGCTGTTTGCTTGCAATTGATTTCTACGCTGATAAATGCCTCTGTACTCTAGTGGTTTGTAACAAAAAATTGTTTCTACCATTCACTCTTCTTTTACAGTGGTCTATGCATGGTTGCACTTTTGTAAGTATTTTCCAACAGATAGCTTTCATGCTGAGTTTTCAAAAAGTCTTTTGACTGGTGCAGACACAACACTCCCATCTGATGGCAATTAGCAGCATTTTCAGATAACCCAAAGCCCTGAAGACTAAACAGCAAATGAAGCCTTTTGAGACCTTCCATTTGTATTTCTTCTAGAAGGTTGGTTTTAAGGCTGATATGAGAATCAGAAGACTACAAGGAGAATAAACATTAAATTTCTTTACAATTAAAAGCAATAGGAAATTATTCAGGAACTACAGATTGCTATGGGAAAACACTTGGGATATTTTTCCCTCCTATCTCTGTCTGGGAGACAATTGCTATTTGTGCATTGCAAGTTGGAAAAACTTATTATTTCTGCAGTCTGGACAGAAGAGGACCAGTCACACACCTGGAGGACTGTGCATGTACCAGGAGCAGTCCTGTCTGAACCACATCCTTGTGGACACCAGTCCCATGGGGAGATGATGATTATTGTGTTGTGTCTTTCTGTGGAGAGGAGGAGGTGAAGGAAAAAGGGAGGCTGCTCATCAACTCCATGTGTAGCTGGTTTATGTTCCTCAACTGAATACATGCCTGTGACAACTTCCATTCCCACCGAAGCACCTCTAGGTTGCTTGATTTGATTCACTGGGCTATAAATCAACCTTAGCGTAATTTAAACCCTGGTTTTTTTCCTCTCCATGCACTTACATTAGGTCACTATAATAGAGGGCAGGTACTCCAGCAAGTTTTAGCACATGAAAACTAGGAAGTCACAAAACTAGATGGACACCAGCTTTCAATCTCTGAGTATTAAATTAAGAAAACATTACTATGTACAATCAATTTAGATTCTTTATATCACTCAATTTTAAGGGTATTAACACTCAAGAATATGTTAATGCTTTAGTTTTATTAGCATGATATATCAGTTTTTACTCTTTTCTCATCTGCATTTTCCTATTGATGGAGAAGTCTGAGTGTAGAGTAGATACATTCATGAACGATAAGCCTCCATGTCACTTGTCTTGCATTTCAATTTCTTTTTTGTCTTTCTGTGCCAAATTTATATAACCCCTGAAATCAAGGTGAGCTTTAGCTTTCACATATTTATGGCTTTCAAGCTGTGTGGCTAATGGCCAGCCCTGTGTTTATGTGAGCAGCTTACTTTACCAAAGTAGTGATAGTAACAGCCAAGTGATTCATTCCCCAAACATGCTCTAGTTTCATTTCACATTATCCCACCTAATCATAAAAAATTAGGTGAGTTAAAAATAAAATAAAATAAATTAAAAACAGTATTAGGAGTGAGGATCTGCTTCTCATGAAGAAATAAAATCATGTCAATAACTCATGTTCTTATACCTGCTCTCTGTTTCTTCATGCTCACAAGTTTAGTATATTATTTTGGTCACACCACAAAGCTATAATATGCTCATAGATTTTCCATACAAGTCTCAGTCCTAGTGCTAATTTTCAGTAAACGTAGATTTTGCCAACATTTGATCTATCTGGTTTCCCTTACCATAGTACCTAAAAAAAGAAACAAAAAAGCCAAACCAACTAAAAAAAAAAAAAAACAAAACAAAACAAAAAAAAACAACAGCAAAAAAGCCACCAAGCCAAAAACCAAAACAATGGAATAAGTTGTGGCTTTTCCCATACATACCACATAAAATTCAGACTGCTTCTGTCAGTCTCATTGCACAACTCTCCTTTCCTTCAGCAGCATACATTGGTCTTGCTTTATCCTTTTTTATCTTTTTTATCACAACAGCCTACAAAATACACTTTTGCCCCTGCTTTCTCATTCTGCATCCTTTGAAGTGGCCACTACAAAGAGGAGAGAGTTTGGAAAGTTCTTCAGATACTCATCTGCATTATTTCCAGCTTCTATAGGTCTGATTTTGACTTTGCAACAAAACTAGACTAAAATAACAAGTATGTTTTGTTAATACATATATTTCATTGTGACTAATGTACTGATGCATCCAAGGATTTTTAACCACATTATGGTAACCTTTCAGTGATGTCATCTGATCTTCCCAGTTTATGTGGTCCTAGGTAATAAAGCAGATGGTACCTAGCATAACAAATAACCTCAGTACACACAGGTAACATGACTCATCTCCATTTCAGTTTGAATCATTTTGGCAGTGCCTGATCACTAAAGGCCATGAAACAAATGTGTGAATCTCAAGATGAGCATGCAGGTAGACCAGCAGGAAACAGACATTTAATTGTCAATAAAAATAGGCAAAAGCGTCCTGGAAAACAAGGGATTTTCTCTTCTGCCTCTTTGAGTAGTTCATATCTGGGACATTTTGGTTATGACAACCAATTATTTTTCTGTGTTACATGGAAACCAGAATTATCAGATACCCAAAGTTTATATGATCACTTGGAATAAAGTTCTCAAAATGCAACATGTTTAGCCAGATGTAGAGCAACTAAATTTGATTTTCCAAGTGCTGCAGCACCCTCAGGGAAGTGAAGACAGATGTTTTCTTATCTTGAAGCATTGCTTACGTAGAAAGTGAATAACTACCATAGTATCAAAATATCACAATCTTAAAAAACATTTGAAAAGCTGTACAAGATTTAATTTTTTTCCCTCATCCATCTGAAAACCACATGTCCCAAACCCACAAAATTATTACCTTACCTGTCATTGGAGAAAAAATTGATAAAACACATTCCCAGCAGTTGCATTGGTAGAGAAGGCCTCATGATCATGATGCATTTATTTTCCAGAGTCAGCAAGCAAATTAAATTGTTTGACTTTAATATCAGTCTCATGATTTTTTATTTTTTAATCAGCCTAAGTTGGCAAAAGTGCTGATGGAAGCCAGAGCCTGCAAGTTTCACCTCTATTAGCAAGTGCTTAGTACACTAAAAAAATGAGGCATATGCTGGAAAATGCCCAACATTGTCTTAACTGAGTTTGAGGCAATTTAACAGGAGCAAAACCATATCCAAACCCCAGGTCCTGACAAGAAGGATGCTTGTGGCTGTGTATCTGTTGGCTCTTAGCCCTAAGGATATATTTTTACTTAATTCTCAATTGCATGGGAAGCACATATGGGTAGCAGGTAAACAGCTGCTGTTTACCAGATGTTTGTTGTTCCAGAAACAAAACCCAAGCTGTATTTGGCAACAGAGGAGCTGGCTGAACTTAGAGCAGAACTTTTGAGAGATTATTGTTCAAAAAATTGCAGAAAAGGATGTGCAGTCTGTAAGACTTTTCTGCAAACAATATATTGAATTAAAGCAATGAGATTTTTTTGAAAGGCCTGTGCCTTCTAAGCCCACATTGACTTGAATCATACTTGGCCCTTTTGCTTTCCTGTTATTTCACTTTAACTGCACCAGAAGGTGCCTTCATACTTTCCAAAAATAAACTCAGATAAGACCAACTTGCACCAGACTGCAAATTTAAGTCCCTGCTCATATAAGTACAGTGCTTACATGTCATCTTAAATCACCTGCTGCAATATACACATCAACATATTACAAATATATCTGCCTAAAAATTAAAAATTCATGTAGCTATGTTTCTAAAATCTGGGCCTACAAAATTAAAGAATTAGCCTCCAGACATAGGCATGCTGGATGATCCTCATGTCTTTACAAAAATTATTCTCTGTCTCTTCATTTTGTTCAGATAAAAAGGAAAAAAAATTCTCATTTTAGTTTGCAGCTGTTTTTAAAGAATTTCCTCCATGTCTGATGACCACAATGCTATTTTTTTCAAATCATACAATACAGTGCAATAATTCCTAAGAAGTAGGCAGCTAAACAACTGGAATTATTTCATAAACAGGAAGGGAAAGGAAAAAAAAAAAAGAGGTTGAGGTCATTAATAAGAATAACAGCTCTGGGACCATGCTACTTGGTCTATTATTTAAGGAGAAATTGCAGTAATTATGTAGGCCCAGAGGGTTTCTGCACAGTTCCTTATTTACCTAGGTCAGTGGTGCCTGTCCAAGCTCCACATTTGTGAGCAATTTACTACTACTTTCATTAGGGCATACGACCCAGATGAGGGTGGTTAATGATTTGTTATTATTCAGGAGACGACATCGTTGAGGCTGCTGGTTATGGCAAAATAGCCATCCCATCAGTGCTTCTGTTCTAGCATGCCTGAGCAGAAAATGTGTTTTAGAGCCTCAAATATGATGGAGAGATGGGGGATCTCATCCAAGTGTGCAGATAGCTGATGGAGGATATTAAGGAAGATGGAGTGAAATGTTTCTCAGTGTCACCCAGGGATGAGACCAGGGTCAATGGGCACAAATGAAAGTACAAGAAATTCCACAGAAACCATATTTCTTTTACTGAGAGAATCACTGAGTATTCAAACAGGATGCCCAAAGTAGTTGCCAAGGAGTCTTTGCCCTTGGAGACATTAAAAAGTTGACTGGAGACAGTTCTGGGGCAACCTGCTTTAACTGTGTCTGACCAGGTGAGTCTGTACCTGCCAGCCCTAAGCATGATTCCATGATGTGATTCCATAAAAATTATTTGTTGTCAAGGAGACTGAAAAAGAAAAATAAAAGGAAAGAAAAGACAGGAAAGGAGAAAGGGAATAAAAGAGAAAAAGATGGGGAGGGGAGGAGGAAGGAAGGAAGGAAGGAAGGAAGGAAGGAAGGAAGGAAGGAAGGAAGGAAGGAAGGAAAAATTAAAACAGAGCACAGAAGCACAGCAGTCACTCTGTTTGGAAAACATATTTGTATGATCACCCCATAAGGATGAGCTGGTTTCTTGTCTTAGGTACTTTTTCAGCAGCTCTGTATTAAATTCTACAGTCCATGGTTGCCGCCAAAACATTTAAAAGTGAGAGGGAACAACAAATTGGGTGTTGCCCTTTAAGACCTCCCCACAGATTCATCAGATTCATGAGTGATCCATAAGAGGATTTGGACCAAAGAGATCTCAATGGGGTGTTTGAATGTTTGCTCTTGAAGCTTTGACAAAAGATGAGCAGTTTTAGTTAGAAGCTTGTGGTTAGGCTCACTCTCAAAAAAAAAAAAAAAAAAAAAAAAAGGATCGCTAAGAAGATATTGTTGGTTTCAAAGCCTTTTTTAAGGCTTATTCCCAAATTTTGGTAACATCCAGTCAACATCCAGCACTTATAGGTGTTTCCTGTTATCACATATAATTTTTGCTGAAGACAAAGGAAAATGTTCCGCTCTGGAATACTTGGGTCTGAAAATTCTGCAGCAAAAGCAACACCAGTGAAAATTAATTTATCTTACAGAACTATGCATTTCATCTCTTGGCATCTTATAAATGTCACCCTTGTAATATGATTAGAACAGGACAATCCATAATCCTAACTTATTATGCTATTAAGAGAGCTGAACAACAGAGGGAATTTAGTACATCTGGTCTTATTCTGAGCTCATAGTTATTGAACAGAACAAACAGTTTTCATTTCTCTGAAGGCTTTGTATCAGCCTAATTACTAAACCAATCTGTTTAGCTTTTCTAGCTGCAGGAAAATCAGATCTCTCAGCTTGGGACTGGTGTTCTCCAGTTCCTCCAAAACCAAATTAAGACCCAGGTACTCTGTAAGGAAGTGCCAGCGATATTCTGAAGACATCATTTCAGCTGATAAACTGGATCAGAACTGGTTGGATTTAGTATATTGGACTGTCCAGGCACACAGATTTTAATCACAGGCAAACAGCTGAGGCTGTCAGGGTGTCAAGCAAACTGTCATCAGCAGCCAAGCCAAAAAAGATAATTAGGAAAAGTCTACTCATTTATGCTCAAATGCAATACAATTCCACTTCTGTGCAGTGATATTTACAGGATTGAGACTAGAGGGTTTAAATCTATAGAGGCTTAAACCTGTAGAGGCACTTTACTCTTTCTACTGGCAGATTAGTAAATTTACCCATATTTTAACAAGCATTTCAAGTTATCGGACTTCCCTGAAGTTCCTGGTTCCAGAGCTCTTGTGAAAATTTCTAGTCTGGTGTGATTTATTCCCATAAGGATGCTGACTTCCATGAACACAAAGAAATCCTTCTTCTTCGTAAGAAGGTGTATCTTTTTACAGCATTCCATTTCTCCTGTCTGGAAATGCTATGGTGGTATGGATTTTCCTGTTTTTATCCATTGCTGAAAGTGTTTATAGTTAAATGTCAGTATATGTGAAAATTCAGCACTGTCATATCAGGACACATCCCCAGCAGACAATATTCCAGTTCCTCTACACACACAAAGAAAAAGGCCTGTTCTCCTCAACAGCTTTCTAGAAGAATTGGTGGAGGCCTCAGCTGAATCACTGGGAAATTTTTCTGAGAGCTTTACAGCTTTTTGAACTGTCACGGAGTTTCAGCACTACTTCACAAATCCCTGCCTTCCTTTTCCCTTCCTTTTGCAAGTACACAATAAAGTCCTCTTTTCCCCCTATATTTTTTACCGTTTTTCTTAAAAATAGAAATCCGGGGTTTGATCTTTTCTATGGTAGTGTATAACATAGAGTCTCATGCTCAGGACACAGTAGTTTCACTGGAATTGGGATTTTTTCTATCACAGAAACTTTAAAAATTGAGTGAGAAACCAAACAAACTGATTTAAGCTCCACCAACGCTGGAATAGATATTTTTGATGTCAAATGGAACTGGCAGTACATGACCAGTTTGAGAAATCCTAGGGATGTAGAAGGATATCCCAGAATACACAAACTCTCAAACACCAAGCTGAGGGGTCCCAAACTCAAAGAGTTACCATGGGTACTGTCCTGACCAGTGGTTTAACTCCAATGTTTTAATTCCTTTTAAGAGCAAAAGGCAAGAATATGCTTCATTTTCTGCCTACATTTGCTAAGTTTCAATTAGTACCCACAGATCTTGCCGTAACTTTTTACTACTTCAGCAGGTCTGCACATATATTCAAGCCTGTTTAAGATTTTAAACATTTTATTTTTGTTAACTCAGAGAAAATAATCACTTGTTCAGCTACCACTGTAGTCAAAAGGACATCTCCAGGTGTCTCAAGGACAAATATCTCCATCTTTTGTAAATTCACAGTGCAGCATATTTAAAATAAGTAACATATATCCTTGCCTACACACCAAGGGTCTCTGCACAGCAGAATTGATTCTAGGTCCCAGGGATGTCATCAAGTTCTTTCCACCCATTTTTCATCTATTTTGCCTTATATAATCATTGGACAAGCTGATCCAAATTTTACATAATCTTTGTAAATATAATAATTGGATTAATACAAAAGAGAGTCAATTGGCTAATCACAAAGTTTTTTCAGCTCAATGAAAAATTGGAACAGAGGAGCAAACAAACAGAGTTCTGAAAGCCTTAAAACCCTCCTGAACATATTAGACACGTTAGATGATGAGCATACAAATATTAGATTGAAAGTCAATCAAATATATTTCAGTTTGGGTCTAAATTATTAATAATTTCTACATCGTAATGTCCTCTCAGATTTATCAAGTGGGCAGGTAAGAATAATAAAGCTGATAATCATTCTCACTGTTTTCTTTGTGTAATTTGGAATTTTATTAACCTCTTAGATGTAGTAGCCTTGCCTTCACTGCCAACTTTGCAACCCAGTATCATGCAGATTTTAAACAATTTCTCTGTGTTGTGCAGATCAGTAATGCTTACATAACGAAAAGCCAGGAGACAGGAAAGATTTGGCTTCCATGTGTTTCTTCCCCATTCTCTGGGACTGTAGGTACTACTGCAAACACTGTGATAAACCTCAGTTCCAAATTGCAAGCATGATGGTAGAAAATTAAATCACAGCTCTAGCACTTTAATTCGCAAAGACAGAAACAATTGCATGGCAATGTGTTGTAGTAATTTCTTCTGTAAAATGGGACGGAGTTATAACAGAAAGGTCCTGGGGAAATTGTCAAGCATTATTTAATCTGAGTCGTATGATCACAAAAAGACAATCTCCTGAAAAAACTGAAAAATCTGATTTCACCACCAAAAAGCAATTTCTCTTCTGTCTCCAGAGAAATGCACAAACTCAGAGAGGGAAAGGTGTCACTTATATATGCAAAATGCTCATGAGATAAGGATTTCCCTACAGGTGTATCTTTCAACAACATCAGAATGATTCCACTCATTTTACAACTGCGGATGTGGGGAAGCAGCCAGCCCTCACAATATGTTTCCTGACTAATAATGTTGAAGTAGCCAAAAGCTAAAACCATTTCTGAGGGAAACATGCTCACAAGCAATCCTCCCTTAGAGAAGTAAAACCGTGATTTTGCATTGTAATAGTCCAGAGATGCTGCACAGAAGTGCTGCACAGAGACCTGAAAGCATCAGAAACCAATAAACATCTCCCAAGTATGTGAACAGCACAGGTAACTATGGAGGATGTGTTCTTGCATAAGCTTTAGCTTACCTATGACAAAGGATAGAAAAGAGGAGTGTACAAGACAGCAGTGCCATACAACCATCTCTCAGAGAAAGAATAATCAGCATCATAAAGTGGAGACTACAGTCACCACTAAGCAGGAAGGAAGCTGAGTATTTTATTTAGAGAACTCAAATAATAAAGCCAGGAAATCATGCTCATTTTTCCTAGCTTTTTGGCATGTTACAGCTGTTTTGTAACCCCACTTCCTAATTTCTGTTGTTTTGCTGTAACAGCTCCTAGACCATTAAAGACCCCAAGGTACCTTAGTTCTTCAGCTGAGCTTTCTCAGAACTGAGTCATGCTGGAAACTGTATTTTATATAATTTCCTACACTGCTTGGGAAGCAAAAACTATAATTAACTTTGGTAATTAGAATAAGAATATTGCAATAACTCTCCTCCCAGAACTACATTTACCATGAAGTTATTATTCTTTGGAGCCTATTCTTGCATGAGCCAATTAATACATTGACAACATTGTGATGCTTCATAAATAGTCTTAAAAAATGAAACCCCAGAACACTGCAGTCTCAAGGATTAATGAACAACAACCTGCGCTTCAGGTTTTAATAATGGCAGACCCTGCATTTGAAATTTTTATATGAATACTAATGAGTTAAGGCCCAGCTTCAGTAGCCAGTGGTAATTAGGGGAAGAACCTGGCAGTAAAGCTTTTATTACTTGTAGAAATATACTCTTGGGTCTCTGCAGGTTCACAAGAGAGGAGATCTTGATATGTTTTCACAGCGCCATTTCCACCACCTGATGGGTTTGCACATGATCAGCCTGATGCTGACCTCTGCCAGCAACATTCCCACACTGCAGTGGTGAAGAAAGGCTGCCCAGAAAGCCCCTGGAAGAACCCAAGCTCTGCTGGCACTGGTGACGATGGCATTGTCATACTGGGCTGCAGGAGAATCAAAGTAAGCCAGGGCTAAGGAGTCTCAGAAGTTTCTATGGGGATCATACAAATAGGTTTGTCTTAGCCATTTCAAAATTTAAACTGGGCTGGGATTTTGAGTCAAAGTCATGTTTTCATTAAAAAATTTAGGTTTTACAGAATTTCCACGATTCAGAACACCCAGCTTTAGACATACCCAGACAGCACAGTATCCAGACTCTGAATATTATCCAAACAGCTGCCACACTTCCAATCTGTGACATCCCTTTTTTGTGTTTGAGCTTTCTTTTTCTGTCTTTTCCAGAGAAATTTTCTTCTGTCCCCCTTGAGTCAAGCTGCCACAGTCCGCAGAGAACAGAAAAGGGCTTCCTTTTTTTGGCTACGTACACAAGCTTGGCAGTTCTTCAACAGAGAAATAGATAAATAAATAAATAAATAAATACAACAAATTTAATAAAGGGGAAAAATAAATAAGTATGAAGAAAATACAAGCAGTCAGTCATTGCAAGGTTAGAAGTGGTCTGTGCAGCAGATAATATGGATCACATATTATCACATAATGTCTGGAATCCTCTGCCTCTTTCCCTTTTTAGCTACACTTTGTATAGAGTTGAGACTCTGATAGAGTGGAGAAAACTGCAAATGATCCTCTCAAGCTTCCAAACAGCAACCTACAAACTTCTGCTTGGGTTTCAAGGTGGAAATAGCATCCAGATTTTGAGAAACAGGAAAATAAATCTAATTAAAGTCAACTTTAGCAGAAGTAGTAGACTTTATCCACATAATTAAATCAGTTTTAATTATTTTGCAATTCTCAAGAAAAAGTTTGCAATAATTTAACAAAGTTGGTATAAATTAGAGGAGTTGTTAAAATTAGTGTGCCACCTTTTCTCAGTCTGGTCTAAATACTAAACACATTCTTTAAAGAGAAAAGTGCAATATTAAAGGCCAAGACTTCCTACAAGAGTTGGAAAAATTCTGACATGAAATATGTCTTGAAAGGATTAAAACGTCACAGGAAAAAGACTCATTTGCAAAGTCCTGACAACCCAGTTCAAGTATTCTCTTGAAAGTGCATATATTTCAGAATAAAACCATTAGCAGGTTCTGTATTTCACTTCTATATTTAAGAAAGGAAGCAGCATTTTTCAGGTTGATACAGATTTTCTAAGCTACCTTTAATACTTAAAAAAAAATTATTATGTAGCCAAAAGAGAACTCTAATGTTTCAATTTTCTCAATTTTCTTTCTATCATTGTTTCATTTCCTTAACTGAATACCTACACTTGGATAGAAACACACACGTGTCTGTACATACAGCGTCTATTTTAAGAAAATACCTGACATTTTGGGTTTTGGGGGAACTTTACTCCTGTTAATGACACTTCATGCTAAAGTCACCCTTCAGGCAGTGTATAATATCACCTTTTAATTAAATTTATGCTGTCCCTGCCATCACCCTCCTTAGATACCTGTCATAATTGATTGTTACTTTTAATACAGCCTCTGGAATAAATGGACCTATTGGCTTTTGTTATTAGATTGTTTGTCTTTTTAATATGATGGAAGAGACATAACCAAGGAAAAAAAAAAACCATTTAAATTGATTTTAAAATAAATTATTGTAATATAAACTTCTGAGAAGGAAAACTTACATGTTACTTTGAAAGTGAAATTACTTCTAACAAAAATATTTGCACTAACAATACCACTTTATTTTATTCCCTTAGAAATCAGTGTTCTCAAAACAGCATAAAAGCCATATAGTCTAGAAAGCACTCCCAAATTTACTAATAGCCTCAAATATGTATGTTTTTGCAAATGGAAGTTCATCCTTGAAACTCCTCCCAGTCTCAAGAAATGCCATCATACAGATACCATTTCTGAAATCAGTAGTGCCAAGCCCCATTCACCGACACCACAAAATAGCCTATCAAGTACAAAAACAACAACAAAATCTGAAGTGGAGTGGGCAGTACCCTAAACAGTTCAAGTGAAATTTTATCTGTTTGTGTGAGAGTGATATGAAATCAGACATCCTTTCATTGCTAACACAGGTTTTCAAGTGACAAGCCTTAAAGGGTAACCAGAAACAAATGGATTGTAGCAGCCTCATGACTGCACAGTCCAGCCTGCACTTTTTTTGGTTGGATTTCTGTAGACAGTTGAGGTTAATTTGAATTGAGTCTGAAAGCCTCGATTTTCCATCCAAGTGACACATTATTCTGGTGGCACAGAACCAACAGCAATTTCACATACTCTGAGCCTCTTTAGAAACTACTAATTATGTGTCACATTAGCAAGAGAATTGCCCAAAACTTCACACAAGACATGCTTCTTTTGCTTTCTTTAATAATTTTTCTCATTCCTGTCAAACTTGCTTAAAACAGATGTGTTCAGAGAAAGTGATACCTTCTCTTCCACATTTAGTACCAGAAGCTGGCTGTCAAAGGAAAGTTATCAGTTTCACCAAGCAGCTACAGAGAACTACCTTAATGCAAAATGCTGGGATTGCATGTGATATAAATCACCTTTTTGTTTGTTTGTTTTTTGTCTGATTTTTGTCTGTTTGTCTTTTGTCTGATTTTTGTCTGATTTTGGTTTCACTAAAACGTTCCTGATAAGCTCCTGTTACTGGCTGGTAACAAGAGATAACATTTTAGGTAGATGAAGATCCTAGTGCTCCTGAACAACACAGCTATAGTCAGCCTCATCATACTATGTATTAAGAGAAAAATCTTAATTTCCAGCCTGCACAATTTAGTAGCTTTAGAAAATAACATGCACATTCAGAGATTTCTGTTTTCAGGACATGTAACATTACAACAAACAAACAAACCAAAACAAAACAACAAAAAAGCCACAACAACAACTACAACAACAAAACAAAACAAACAAAAAAGCACTAATTAAACAAACAACTAAATTTAAAAAACTCCAAAACCACAACCAAATACCAAACAAAAAACAAACCAACATCCTACATAATATCTGAGTGATAATGGACAGTTTGGGACAAGCAATTACTCCTCATTTAATACTTTGGTAAGTAAAGATATTCCTTGCCGAGCTGCTGCTGTTTGTGGATGCTTAAAGCCTTGCTTCTTGTGAAGCTTGATTTTTCTCAGGAATTAAAAAAACCTGGGGTTATATTTCTATGTGGTGATTCTTCAAGACTGTGCAGGATTGACAGGAGCAAAAGCTATGTGCACAAACTGTGGGCACAAGCTGTGGGAGTTGACAGCCTGACACTAAAGAAAGCTGTCATATATAGAGTCCTTTGAGATCCTTGGCCACAAAAAAGGGAAACAAAGTCAAGGGAGAGAAAGTAAAAATAAGAAATGCCAAGATATTTCTTATGGAGATGCTGTATCTACTGTTTAAGATGACCTTCAGAGAAGCAGTTCAGTAAGAAATTCTTGTTCACTCGCCAGTCTGCTCTTCCAGAAATTGCACATTTCAGTGAGAGGGGTTATCCAAATCTGGAGCAGGAAACCAAACTGATTATTCACACTGTAGATACCTTCCAAAGATAAGCATGGATGTTCCATTTCTTTAATTAGTAGGAATTAATTATCTGTACCTTTCAGGCAGCTTGGCTGTCTCATCCCAAGCTAAGGGCAAGGAAAGGAATAGGAAGGAATTACATCAAAATAAATATATTCAGAAGACTACAAATTCACTCTGATATTCTCCTTATATGCCTTAAGTCCAAAGACAGACTGCAGAGTCTATGTAAAGACCCAAACTCTAGGGTCTTTTTCCATGCAAATTTTTAAGCTATGCCAAGAGAAGACTTGAAACGAATCACAGCAAATCACAGCTGTAATTCTGCAGAAAGGCTATTGCAAACACATAGCCTCTACTTTGCTCTCCATTTTCAGTTCTGAGTAACCTGACTTAGGAAAGTCTTTGCAGAAAAATTTTGGACAAAGCCTCATACAATCTAAATCCACAGACAGTGTTCTCCAGCTCAGTGTCTGCGCTATCCTTCCAGGATGATGTCAGTGATTCTGGCAGAGAGCTCTGTCTTTGCTTGGGGAAAAATTTTTAAAAAATTATTTTAAAAGTGATTGCCTGAAGGTAGAGTTTCCCTCACATGTTCTGCCTGTTTTCTCTTCCACATAGAAACAAGCTGGTGACTTGGATATGTCCCTGGCCTTTCACTGTGGTTGAACTGCTATGTTAGTCCACAGCCTGGAGGTAGGCTGGTGACAGAATCTCTGAGCATGTAGGGATATTAGAAAGATAGACAATCACATGAAAAATGGATATGCAAGTACAAAAACCACTAACAGAGATTAAAATAAAGCTAATGAATGCCAGTATTAATAAGCCCATTCTGAGAAATAGGCATAGAACAATTACAGGTCTAAATTCCTACATGGAAAAATGTAAAACACTATTCCTTAAAACACCAAATAAAAATAGCAGTATCAGATTCCTCTCTGGCAGAAAATGACTGAGATGCTACTTAGAAATAATGGGTAAAATAGCTCCCTGTAAACAGGAACATCACTAGCCAGAGCATAAATTTCCCTGCAATCAATATCCCACCTGGCAGACCAAGCTCAATTGCATAAAAATTCATAAGGAATAGATATAATCCAGGCTTTTTGGACTCAGGGAAATAAATATCCTGATGATGCATGGATCACCAGCCTAGAACAGGGATATTTTCCCATTCCTGCAAAATATTCCAGTATTATAAAACCAGATTCAAAGCAAGAGTATACTAACACAAATTTTGTCCTCATCTGCATTTATAAGGAATATATGTACATATACAAGCTTATACATGAAACTATATATATATGCCTGTACAAATGCAAACACATACTTGCAAAAACATACTACACACACCCGTGTTAAAATATGAACCTAAACCTTATAGCACTGTCATACAGAATTGAGTTCCAGAAATGTTTGCACAATGCTCTCAGGCACAAGTTGTGTTTTTTGGGGTGTCCTGCACAGGGTCGGGATTTGATGATCCTGGTGGGTACCTTCCAATCCAGTATGATTCTATGGTTCATTTTGCATGAAGTAGAGAAGGGATTTTACCAAGAGTTTTTTGGTAGAAATGTGAATTCATGCTTAATAATAACAACAAAAACACCCCTCCTCAAATATAAAACAAACACTAAAGTAACATAAGCAACTGTTTATTTTGTCTTCACAATTAGGGCTTATTGAAAAAGACACGAGGGCTTCATTTTTGTTGCCCAGTTCAGTAACAATTCCTCACATTCATGTTCTTTGTCAATAGAGAGAGACCAGGCTGCAAAGGGTCAATGGTATTTTTGCCTAAAAGAGCATTTCCAAGATTAAAACTGCTCATGAAGTTCAGCACTTGACAGCCTAAAGGTCAACTTCTGAAAAGAAAGAGGAAAGAAAGAAAGAAAGAAAGAAAGAAAGAAAGAAAGAAAGAAAGAAAGAAAGAAAGAAAGAAAGAAAGAAAGAAAGAAAGAAAGAAAGAAAGAGCAAACTGTCCCAGACACCCTTGAAAGCAGAAGGTAACGCCAAGGAACAATCTTTGTGACTGACAGAAAGCTTGCAAGTGTTAGAGTTATTTATAACTTGGCTTTAAAGATCTTGTCTCTTAGTACATGTTGCTGTGCACTGGTAGAAATATCACGAAAGGAAATCATATCTGAAAAAAATTTTGGGCAAAGAAATAACCTTTTCAACACATTGTTTACTGAAGTCTTGCTGAAGAAAGTTGTATTACCTAGACCTCTCTAAATGCTACTTTTCTTCAGCAGGACCGTAATTTGTTCTTTATGTTGTGAAATACTTTAATATTAACAGTTACCTAAAGGACTTTAAGAGTTTTTACTATTTAGCCTTGCTGCAGAAGGTTTCAAGCATCAGAAACATGCAGAAACATGGACAATTAACAGGCAAAACCTGATAAACTAAAAGGGGCAAAATGTCCTAAGCAAACAAAATGGGCATTAAGATTCCTGAGCTGGGTTGGAAGGCACTGCTATCATATCAACAGCAATCAAATGCAGAAGTAAAATCTTAGTTCTGCCTTTAATTGCTGTTGATATGATAGTAGTGTTCTGCCTCAGTTTCTTAAAGAAGAAATCTTAGGACAATGACTGAAGAAAGTAAATGCAGTAACATGCCATCCCTAAATAGATGAAGAATCTGGAAAGGCTTTCTCTGTTGGAGATGTGTCTGAAGCCTTTTACTAATGCTGTAGGGCAAAAAACATATTTTCATAGCCCTGTGAGAGTCTTAGTCATCATCAGAAACCAGAAACTGTGAATTTCTACCTAATTTTGCATGTGGTGGTAAATGAAAAGTAGTTGCCAACAACACCTTTTAGAATATGTTCTCTGTAAAAATCTCCCCATACTTCATGACATTAGGAACATCCTAAAAGGAGCACTTTTCACACAGATAGAAGAAGCTCACTGAGAATCCTGGGGAATATCTTGGGAGATAAATATTATGGGCCTTTTTAAGCATCAGCAGTTTAGGTTGATGAAACATGGAGTTCTTAATAAAAGGATCAGGATTCATATACGGAAAATACAGGGAAATATATCCAAGACCAATGCTATACCTTAAAAACAAAACAAAACAAACAAACAAACAAAAAAACCAACCAAACAACAACAACAAACAAAACCCCAACCAACCAAAAAAAAACCTCACCAAACAACAAAGAAAAAAAAAACAACAAAAAATCCCCAAACAAACAAACAAAAAACTCCACAAAGACAAGATAAAAACAGGAAAAAAATGGTGGTAAATGTTTCTGCCAAAGTGGGTCCATCTTTCTTCCTTAAAATGTTAAGGTTTAAATTAAGTGGCAACACAACAAAACCAAACAGACTTGCAATCCTACTCACAAATCTTCCAACAATATGCAGCAGGCATCCTTAGCGCAATAATTTTGCTTGGAATTATCTCCCAGCACTTTTTCATGGTCTTCAGGTAAAAGCCTAACTCACTGAGGTGTTCCCATTGCACTCAAAAATTATTTTTTCCAGTCTTTGTTGAAGCTTCTTGGCACTGTTTAAAGAAAACAAATATGTGTCAGTTCATATTTGATGCAAAAAGTTTTGGAAAAAAATATATGTAAAACACCAGGGGTACATGTATCATCCATGAAATGCTGGTGGAGATGTTAGTCCAGTTCCTGAGATAAAAGAAAAAAAATGGCCAGTGTAGTAATGTCATTTTCTCTCCTCAGTTCTTAGAAAAAACTTAGTAGACATAAGAGGTAATTTTTGAACACACACACACACACACACACACACACACACATGCAAACACACACATGAGAGTGTGAGACACATAAACACACACTTCCTTAATATTAATTACAGCTTGGGACAAAAAATCCAAGCAGATGACTCATAATTCTTCCAGATATAATAACTGCTGAATGGGGAAATTTTACTAAAAAATACAACATCATGTTCGATGAATCACATCTACAGGAAACATTTTCCAGTGGAATAAGATGATCTTAAGGGTCCTTTCCACCTATGATTTTATGATCTACCTTCCCTATCCCACTCAGTATTAAATACAAACCTGGCAAAAATCTGCTCACTACTCCTCCATAAATTCAAATATTACAGGCATATAAAAGTGGAAATTGATTCTTTGAGTCAAAAACCATAATATCTGTAGATCTGTATGGTATAAAATATCAGCAGGGGAGGAAAAAGAATTTTCCTTATAACACTGTATGACTCATATACTTAAGAGCACCATCTTGCAGTAGATAGAAACGTATTGTTCAGAATTCATTAGACAAGGTAAACTGGTTGCTATATCCTTTTTTTTTTCTGCTAGCTTCATCTCTCTCCCTCACAGTGTTTTTATCTCTTCTGACAATTGACAGGCTGCACATCTCACTTTTTAAAAGGTTGGATATGAGACTGTTTCTTTTTCCAGAAGAGACTTGGCTATTCTGAAAAGAACCCTGTCGTGATCAGGAGAAAATGCAATGCTGTAAGCAAAGGAAAGGTGATCATTTTGGGGTTTTTTACCCTCTTTATTCGTCTAATTACAAAGTAAAAGAAACTCAAGTCTGCAAGCACCTCCCTTATAATTTCAGAAGCAATATTATGAAAACAGCAAACTAAAATCTTATTTCTACAGGCACTAACTGGCTTTCATGGAATGATTTTCAACAATGATTGTAAATCTATGCATAAATGCTTGTGGCAACTGTGGACTTCTTGTTTTTTGGCTCCCAAGTATAAACATGTTGCCATAATGCACATTATGTTACTGCCAGATGTTAAATGACATTGCTTTTGTCATTACATTTACTCCCCTCTTTGTTTCCTCTGGTTTGGAATGGCATAGACTTTTGGAAAATCCCATTCTCATGTAATTCAAGGCTGCTTGTACTCACAGTATGGCTTCTTTGTCCTCACAAACTGCTTCATAAATATGCACTGAAAAAGTAATAAACCTGCTTTTAAAAATTATATACAGACTTATTTTTTAGGTATTCTCATAAAAAAAAGCTTCACCTATACAAATCCTCTGAACCAAGGGTTAACTGTTAATTGTGACACTGCATGCAAGAATAGTAGTGAGATTCAGAGACAAATTAAAACAGAAATTCTACATGACAAACTGTTTCACTAAGTCCTGTCATGAATCATGACCTTAACCTTTCTGAAAAATTTATTGCCAAAATGGGACTGAATATAAATAGTTTACAACGCCCATGAATCTGAACCTGAAAATTAATTAGAGATATCCAGAATTTCTTGAAGTATTTCCTTTCAATTCAGAAGTAGCAGTAAATTTTGGACAAGGGTATGGAAAAACAAGAACTGCTTTCTATCCAGGAGAGGGATAGTATCACCAGATTCCCTGGACTTTTATACCTTCTTCTCTCTTCCATAAAGGGAGAAATGTCAAACCCAATCCCTTTATGTCATGGTATGGAAATTCAGGCCCAATGCTTGGGGAACAGAGTACCAGGAACTTTTCTTTGTCCACCACAGACTACAGCTGCACAGAGCTAAGATTTCACTTTGCTTCTTTGAAGATTCAGGCAGAAATGAGCATTGGAAGCAAGAGTGGTATATCAAGAGGTTCTAATCAGTTTTTTTTAAACTCAGAAATCATTGCTTTGTGAAATCAATATACTCTATGACTTATAATTGCACTTTCATAGCCATTTAAACAAAGGTTGTTTGCAAAACTGAAATGTTTGAACTGTTAAAGCCAGGCATTTCACATATCTCACCAATCTGGTGCTGAATGTTGGTAAGAGCAGTTCACCTTGCACAGCTGAGAGGACAGCAGCTTTCAGCTGGAATGGTCATTTGGGTATACAATCTCTTCACTAAAACAGGACTTCTGACTCCATCTTAGATATAACTCTAGCAGGAAATAAAGCAGAAAGTCTTCTATCAAACTCCCTCTAAACCAATGTTTCCCCTGAGCCCTCAGCAGGAAACCTTCAGCTTTTTCCGGACCGTCTCCCTGTCCTCAATTCTGTCACTCAAACCTCAAAGGAAAAAAACAGAGAGGAAAGGAATTTAAGTTAACCAACAGTGGTGACTACAGTTTAATGCAGAATTATCCCTCATCTATTACTAGAGGGCACTAATTAATGAAACAAATTCTTTTTATTATCATACACAGAAGTGTGTACAAGTAATCAGGTAAAGAAGTTCTGTCAATTTCTATAGTAAAATAGGAATATAAAGCAGGACAACTCTGATTTACTGACAGCAGATAACCCAATATGAGCAGGGGAAGGCAGGAAATATCACTACTAAATATCCCTGTGGAAGTGGAATTTGTTCAGCTAGAATAAACTAGCTGAATAATAATCCTAAACAGAATCCACAATAATCCTAAACAGAAATTTTCTTCCACAGTTTTTATTCCCCAGTGAACACATGTAAATGTGTGTGTGTGTGTGTGTGTGTGTGTGTTTGTGAGGGAAGGTCATGCACCTCCTCAGCAACAGATAAGTTAGAATGGGCATTTTTGAAATGTCTACAAAATAGGATGCTGAAAAAAATCATGGTCACATAAGAGGAGAAAGACTTGCAGAAAAGACCTTGTTATTTACAAGTGTCTACTGTAATTTTCCCAGGAATTTCTTATTAATTTTGCAACTATCTTTATCTGTAAAATGTGTTTTCTGCACAGGATCAGGCTCTACACTGTTATAAAACTAACACCAGAATCTGACTGACTTGTTTACGCTGCTTTTGTTGTCAACAAGGAGAAAAAGGGATTGTCTCTGGAAATCTACATTGCAGTGAAGTAAATGAATCATAATTTTGAGGCTAAGCATTTGTGGAATAGATTTGTTGATGTTCTTTATGAGTACATTTAATCCTTTTTAATGATTCATTTCTTATTCCGTTAATAGCTTATCCAAATCAAATGTTTTAATCAAAATCCATGTCTACTGTTAGACAGGTACAAAATGAAAAGTTTGGGTTTCAATATTTTTTCATGCTGAGGTATATTTATTGTTGAGAGTACATCATCTAGCTGGCTTTTATTTCTTTTACTTAGAGATTTATGCAAAAGAGGAAATAATAATATCTCCAAACTGCATCCAAGAAAGATTAGTCATTCACCCTCTATTAATGTTGTGTTCATCATAACAGATTTCTGACACTGGAAGAACTCCTCCTTGGGATCTCACAAAAAGGTTTTCTCTCCTTTTCTTTACCCAGGGTTGATAGCCCTGGTGAGAGGCAGCTGCAGGTTTTTCTTCAAGTCAGTTTCAGCACACAAATACAAGTGCTGGTGTTTTACATCTGGCTGAGGTCTCCAAACTTTTGGTTATTGAATGTGATGTAAAAAGAAAAAACTGACTGATCACACAGACATCACTAGCTTGCAAAGACTTGACTAAGCTGCTTTATGCATTTGACTCCAGACAAACCAATATAGCTGTCATTTTCCTGATAAGAGAAATCCCTTCACCTGGATTAGAGGTAAGCATTTAAACTCTGAGTGATATGGACCTGGAAATCCAACATATTTAGGAGGAGAAGTCTTCCAGTCCTGCCTTAATTAGCCCATTCAAAGCCCAGTCTTCTTTCTTTGTGCATTTTAGATTGCTTTTCCAGACCACTGCTGCGGCTTAGTGCCAGAGTGGCTCATTCTAAATCCCCTTTGTGGTCTAATTGGATTTCCAGTGCTTATATACTGCTCCAATAAAAATCATTAGAAGCTAGTTCTAATTTTTAACCAGCTGTTCTCATTATCAACTATCCAATTATGCTTTTGATAGCGGTACTTGACATCTCATTGCATGCTTTGAAAAGCTAATTTTCTTTAAACTTTGGCTGTTTACAGTAATTTTCTTGATGTTTCATCTTGAACAACAAATAAGCATGAAGATCAAGAGAGATCAGAAAGAGTCAAAGCTTCCCTGTATTAACATCCTTACTGTTTGTCACCTCCTACAACTCTTATTTCAGTGCTTCAACGTTATTCAAGAACTTGTAAATCAGTAAATTAAATCAGTTATATTGCCATCTTCTCTCTATTGTTCTGACCTCATATCACATTAAAGATAAACATGAAATCATAGGCTCGCTAAGGTTGGAAAGGAAAGGGTGCTGAGTTCAGCCACTAACCCAGCACTGCCTATCCCACCACTAAACCATGTCGCTGAGTGCCACATCTATATATTTTTTAATCTCTTTAGGGATAGTAACACTGCCCTGGGCAGCCTGTGCAGAGCTTAACAACCCCTTAAGGGAAGAATTTTTTCCTAATATCCAACCTAAACATACTCTGGCTGTGTTGATTTCCTCTTGTCCTATTACTTGGTACTTTGGACAAGAAATGAACACCTACCTAATTACAACATTCTGTCAGGGAGTTCTGCAGAGCCAGAAGGTTCCCCCTGAGCCTCCTTTTCTCCAGGTTGAGTCCCTTTCCCAGCTCCCTCAGTCACTCCTTGTTCTCCCCTGGTTGTCCCTCACCCCACTGGCCTCATCTCATGGATCCAGCCTGTCCAGACCCTCTGCAGGACCCTTCTGCCCTCCAGCAGATCCACATCCCACGCAGCCTGGTGCTGTCAGGAACTGACTGAGGGAGCCCTCAATCGCCCCATGCAGACATTTGGTGAGGATGTCAAACAGGCATGGCCTCAGCACTGATCCCATGGCAGCCCCCCTGGTGCCAGCCCAGCTGGGTGTCCCTCCATGTCCCACCGCTCCCAGCCCTGCCCTCAGCCCCTTCCTCCTCCAGAGCAGAGGGCCCTGTCCATGAGCAGCCAGTTTCTCCAGGAGATGCTGTGGCAGAAGGTGTGACAGGCTCTGTAAAGTCCAGGCAGACACAGCCACAGCCTTTCTCTCAGCCCTGAGCAGGTCACCTTGGCACAGGAGGAGATCAGGTTGCCAGGGAGACCCTCTCCTAAACCCAGGCTGGCCGGTCCTGATGCCCCGGTTGTCCCGTTCCTGCTGCTGATGGCACTCAAGGTGACCTGCTCATGGCCTCCCTGGCACTGAGGGCAGGTGATAGGCCTGTAATTCCCTGGATCCTTTTTCCAGTCCTACTGGTAGATTGTCATCACATTTGCCAACCTCCAGTTAACAGAGACCTCCCTGGTTAACCAGGGGTGATCAAAAATGATCAAAAGTTGCTTGGTAAGTGCTTCTGCCAGCACCCTCAGCATCCTTTTGTGGATCCTATCCAGCCCCATATGATCATTGCGCAACATAGTATTTACTGCAAGGTTGTGACTTTAGAAAACTATTATCAGGCTATCAATACAGTCAGGAGAAGTGGCAGCACTGAAACTAAGTGTGGGTGCTCCCAACACAAAAGAGCTGGGAAGCACAGAGCTTCAAAAGCAGGCAGTGATAAAACAGGGTGTTGCATTCACAGAGGTGTTAATAAACAAAGCAATAAAACAAATTCTGACCAGCTTTCTTCTATAACATCTTCTATTCCAGAAGAATTATCTCAATTAAATACTACATGACTAATAAAATTAAGAAAAAACATTAAACAAACAAACAAACAAGCCTATAACATGAATAGCATGAATTCAGAGAGGTCTTTAATGGTGCCACTTAGAGGGCAAAAAAAATATTCCAATGCATTTGCAATAGGCGGTTGTGGAATTCTGGTAAAAATTACAACATTTGCAGCATTTATAAACTGAAAGCCATAAACACATATCACATCCATGAGAAAGGGGTGGCTTTTCAGCTGGTGCCAGGCTGAAACAACATTTCAAAGAGGAAAAATGAGCCATTTCCTACAGGGATTAAGAGCATAAAAACTAAATCTAGACCCTGATCTCACTGTCAGCCCTCATTTAACAAGTAATCAGCAAGTTTTCTATTTCAGTGAAACATTTCCATTCTAGTACTTCTTCTGCTAGTTTTCATGGCTTTGATGCCTTTTGTTGCTGTAGCCCTTAAAGCTGCATGATAAAAGTTTTAATCAGAAAGTTCTGTGAAACCAACTGTCTGACACACAAAATATTTACATTTCAAATGATCTGTTACAAATAAGTGATTTTAATAAAGTGTTTTTTGAAGGTTAATTGCTAGCTGATAAAAGTACTTGATTTGGTCAGTGGGAAGGAAATATGAATCTTGTCAATCTACTCTTATCTAGGAGTTAAATATGCAATAAAACTATGACGTCCTTTTAATATGTTTGTTTGTTTGTTTGTTTATTTAATTTCATGCTAGTACTTGGAAATAAAAGGATAATCTTTAATCCCCTGGACAGACCTTACAACAATGCTCACTGAGATTAAATTGTATGATCTTAATACAGACATGGCACAGAACAGGCCTAGCAGAAAACTCATTAAAGTTGAAAAAAGTGTAAAAAATCCACAAAAATTGCCTTTTTTCTCTCTGAACTATGTGAAAGACCACAATTCGTCAAAGATAAAAAACTATACCCATTTTATTTTTTCTCCTTGTGCCAGAAGGGACAGAAATGTTTACATTTTCTTATTACAATTAATAACAATGAGTAATTTACTCTTGTGACTTTGTCACTGAGAAGCATTATTTTCCTAGTTCCTATATAATGTTCCTCCTGAAATACCTGTGCAGCTACTGAAGACAGATTCTAACATCCAGAAATAGTGTCAGAGTTCCTGAAAATTTGAGTTTTCTTTCTCTTGTTCCCTTAGTACCTTCTTTTCTAGTAAATAGAATAAAATTAAAATAAGAAAAAAAAAAGAAAAAAAAAAAGAAAGCTGTTCTCAGTATCCCAAAACTCACACTACTTTGTGGTTTTGTCCCTTTCCCCTCCCTTCCCCTTTTCAAAGTCTTTCCTATAATTCAGATGAAAGTAACTTACTCTTTTATGACAGTCTCAGGCAAGGATTCCAAGGTGGGGTGTTACTACAGCCACCTGACTGTATTCATAGGAAACAACTCTGAAAATTCTCTTGCATGACAAATTCACCACCAGAAGACTTGCAATTAGGAATCTTATAGGTGTCTTGATTTAAGCTGGAAGGCAAGTAAATTATCTTAAACTTCTTCAGTGGAGCTGAGCATTGATTCTTCACCTTTGTAGGTTCATTAAAGATTCATTCCCTGCAGGGAAAGAAGGAAGAAATAGCTGAGTATCCTACTCCTTGCAGGGAAGATGGAGCAGCATAAGTAGTTCACCATTCATAGAATTTAATATTGAATGAAAATCTGGCATAATCTATGTCCTCTTGCTAAATTTGATTGTTCTAACAAAGCAAATAAGGTTGAAAATTTGTTGTAATTTGCAGTCATCCTACATGGCAGCACAGGGTGGCATTCTCTACGTGATTAACCAAGGAGAGACAACAGCCACGCAGCCAAATGTAAACTCAGACTTGTAACGAGGAGTTGTTTTGTGACAGTGTCTAGGGTCTTGGTGAAGGAAAACCGCTGAAATATTTCTGTAGAAGCCTTCAGCTTGGAGACTATGCACCCAAATTCCTGAGGGATGCAGAGCTCTCCTGAAGAGGATTGCCACTTGCCAAGAGCATGTTTCCTTCTGGTGGAAGAGCTGGTGCATTACCAGCTGCCCCAGCAATTCCTTCAATTCCTTTTGGTTTCTATATTGTTCAGATCCTCCAGTGACATTATCAATGGGATCTTCAGATGTGCTTGAAAGGTTTTGTTCTACCAATAAAGATGGTAAAATTAGCCCATAATGGGGTTATTTGTAGAGTGTGGATAGCTGAAATCAGTTGGTCCTACTGGGACAAGTTGATGTTCACAGTCCAAAGACTGAAATTTTAGAAAGTGTTGAACCTACATTAACTTGTATAAACATCTTCCTGAAAACCAAGCCCTGTGAAAGATTCTTGGGTTTTGGAATTTTTACAACAAGGCACTTTACCTTGTTAGGCTCTTCTGAAAGTCTTAACCTTGTGCTAAATAAAGTAAATCAGAATGAGATACCTGGAAATTCAAAGAGGGCGGAAAGGGAAAAGAGATTAAGATCTGTATCACTGGATTTCCTCCATTAAATATCCTAGGCACTTACTTTACAAGCAGAAAAATTCAACAGTCCCCACAAAAAGGAGAAACATACAAGAGAAGTCTTCTTGTAAATATTAATTGCTTCTTCTTCCAAGCAAAGAGACAGGGGGGAAAAGGATCTTTCCAGGTCTTACAGCCTCCATTTTCATTTATTAAAGTTAAACTTCCACCAGCTAAATAACTTTGTGTTATGCAAACCACAGAAGCCACTGAAGGTACTGACCAAAAACTACTCTTGCTGTGATTCACATGTTGAGAAGACAAAGGTCAACGATGGCCACCTGTAAGAAAGAGCATTAAGCAGCCAATGACTAAAACCCCAGTGCACGTTTCCATCTTTCCATTCAGCACCCACTCCTTATCACTTATTCCCTTTAATGTCACTCTCCCATACAGCTGCTTTTGCTACAAAGGTCCCTCTTTGCATCATGTCTTGACCTCCTGTTCCTGAAATCAAAAGCCAATGCTAATTGTATTCAGCTGCAGGTCATTTCGCTACTGCCCCTTGCAAGGAGCTGGATAAGACTCTCTGTCAGAAGGATTTATCCTACACTCATCCTTTAGCCTATACAGAGCTGGGGAAAGAAAAACTACAACAAAAGAGTACTTGCTTCTTAGCTGCTAAGTGATAATGGATACATTTCTCAAGAAAAAGATTGTATTTCCAAAATGCCTCACTTGCATTCCAAATTCTCTTCTACCAATCCAAATTTTCTAATTTCTAAATTGTCAAGAACAGAGTTCTTAAAAAATAGCAGCAACAGATATACTGCCAATTAAAAGTATCACAATGCAAAAATCATAAGGACTGATTGCTTTTAATTAGCAAAAAATAATTGAAAGAAATGGATCTGTGATCTTTTTTTTTTTTTTTTCTGAAGGAAATAAAGCTGGCAATTCTTTTGAAATAAATTCACTCCAAGACTTCCATTAAAAAAAAAAACAACCAAACAAACAAACAAAAAAACCCAAACCACCCTGTAGTATATATAACAATGTATTAATATTTTCACAAGAGCAAATAATTATCAGGGGGAACAGTTCTTAACGACCACAGGTTCCTAAATTTTGTGACTCTATAAGTAGGATTTCCTGGCAATTTCATGATCCTTCTTTCTGGTCATACTAAGAATAAGAATGTATTCTGTCAAGCTGTAAGGCTTGGGGTTAGGCCTTTTTCAGTACTAAATCAGGCATGGAGAGTTCAGCCAAAAAGCATGGAGAAAGTAAAATTAAAAATGAAATAGAAATTCACTTCCTACACCAATTCTACAAATGAAATTTTTCTGAATCATTAGGATTAGCATCCATTCATAAAGCTTGACAATAAAATAATTACTTAAACATTTTCTGCATTACATTATTTAGATCAGTTTAAATATTCTGCTGAGCTATAATGTCATGACAGGTCTTAAGATCCATCTCTTTTTTAAAAGATTTTAAAGATGATCAAGAGCTAAAGGTCGCAGAGGATTTACTGAATGTAAAAGTCTGAAATGCATACTGCTAATATTTCCTAGCTTATGGTAATAACTTAGACATTTAAAATGAACCACGAATTTTGTTAAAAGACATTCAGTGGTCAGACACACCACTTTTCAAGCAGGCATGCTGTCCTGTCCACACATAAAACCATCTAGACAGATTACGTCTGTCATATCCACAAAACAGACCAATCTTAACTATGTATTTGATATTCTTGACACCCGAATAAAACAGAACAATTAGTAATCACATCATTTGTAATAATGAGGCCATACATACATACAGAGGCCTTTTCCAACCTAAATTATGCTGTGATTCCATAAACATGAGTTTCTTTCCTTCTGGTCTCCCCCATTTCCTGTTACTGTGCTCCAGGTTTGTTTTCTTTCCAAAGCACATCTCCTTCTCTCCTCCTCCCTGCCTCAAGCCTCTATGCTCTGCTCTGGACTGACCAATTTACTGCCATCTCCTTGTCACAGGTAGAAAAGGAGCTGGCACTGCCAGACTGTGCAGTTTTGGCAGTCCTGTTTCCCAGGCCACACCTTGTGCAGCTCTCTGAGGAATGAAGGCGAGGCGAGAAAAGGCTGGGCTTGGTTTTGGTCACTGAGTGGGGCTAATTTATTCTTTGCACACCTAGACATGACCTCCTTCCCTGTTTCAGGAGTGAAAAAAGAGTGTGCAGTTTTCATTATTCATACAAAGAAAAGGTCAGAGGTTTTTATTAGGGGAAAATTTGGTTGCAGTGATCCTGCTGCAAAGATGAAGCCACAACTGTGTGTAATCAATTTTCTTTTAGGAGGTTAGAAGGCATTTGGACTAAAGGCAGGAAAGATTTGGGTTTGGGTTCTGTCTTGGTCTCCAACTCATCAGCTGGTGCTCTTTTAAACCACTTACCCAAAAAAACCCCAAAAACCAAAAAAAACAAACCAAAGCAAAAACCAAAAAACAAAAACCCAAAAACACAAAAAAACCCAAAAACCCCACAAGCAAGCAAACAAACAAAAAAAAAAAAAAAAATAAACCAAACCACGGTGGGTGTTCCAGTTGTTGGTTTCTCTGGGTCTGGATTGAAGGCACTTGAGACAGTAGTTCATGTTCAGACTCACGAGTTTGTTATTTCTTATCAGTAAAACAGTCTCACTACTGTGAGTTTGGCAGCTTTTCATTAGAAGGCACAAAATGTCTAATAATCTCTTTTTACAAGGTCTTTTAAGACTAAACTATCCAATTAAGAAATTACACCTGGATTATTTTCCCTTTTAACCCAGTAACTGATCCCTGGAAGTCCACAATGCGGACTTTTCTGCCCAATTACAAAATGCCACCCAAACCCATGAAGAAGAAGGAAGAAGAAGCATAAAGAAGAAACTCAGGACACCACCCTGTGCCCTCCATCTCTCTCCCATCCACAACATACTAAAAATCCCAAAACCTAAATTTCTCACCAAGTGATATACCTACACTACTCTCCATAATCTATTTCTAGTCTATCTTGAAGTCTAGGAAACATTCTCCATGAATGAGGGTCAAAGTCAGTGCTCCCCTGGGGGTCAGGGCACTTCAGAGCAAATAGAGAAATATTCCCTGTGCCCTGAGCTTCCACGAAGCACCACCACCAAAATAAACAAAACCAAACCAAAACAAAAACCTAAAAATATTTTTGTCATAGAACTCCCAGAATGGAGGTTTTCCACTTCTGCTGCTGTGCCGGAGCTGTCACAGAGTTTCCCAAAAAGCAGGATCCTGATAGAAGTTCCCCTGAGAGCTGCTCACTAATATGAATGCCCCTGGGGAAACACCTACACCACAATTATATTTGTCTTTCCCCAACACAGCTGACAGAGGACACTTCCCAAAATGAGGATGTAGGCTCCCATGCTGCTTGAATCAGCAGTCCCCCCAACAGTAAACTCCAGAGGAAGCAGTGCTACAGATATCTCTGTCCTGCTGTCTGTAGGTATCACCAGATGGTTGCAAACAGGCATAGCTCTTCCTCTGCTCTGCACTTCTTTTTCCACTCTCTTGCCCCACTAGCCAGGTCTGGCATGGTCTAAATTATCATGATGATTTCTTCTCATATCTTTCTTCTCCAGGTGGTATGAAGGACGCCTGCAGCCCTGGTCCTGTCAGCAACAAAGAATTAATCCCGCTTACTAGAAACAGAGCTTCTTGGCACAAATTTAAGTACTGTGTAGGAGAAATAATCCTTACTCCTGGCCTATGATTTGTTCTACTTTGAATTATTTGTGCACTATTTGAAGGAAGAATCCAAGAGACATCTTTTGCCTGCCTTAAAGAAAGGAAAGAAAAGAAGTTGGCTTGTGTTTCTTTTGTCTTTGAAATAAAGAAAAACAACTAAAAGAGCAGCCAAAAACCCACCCACACAAACCCACCTATCCCACAATCACTGAACCCTTCTACCATCACACTGAGCACCTGGAATCACCTCTCAGACAGGACTAGAATACTTGTCTGGGAAAGTTCAAGCTAAAGAAGGTTCCTGTGCAAGGAATTTAGGATACCATGAGGCTCACCATATAGGTGCATTGCAGTCCCAAAGGCACAGCTGCTGTAGTGTTCTCAGCAGGAAAGAACATACTGGTGTTGACAATTGACAACAGCTTTACTTAAGATGCTTCTGCAGCACAAGAAGGGCTTTTTTCAGATTCTGAGCACAAGTTTTATCTGTGTCTGAAGGCTCCAGTTCCCTCATACCATCAGGGAAATTATAATAGTAGTACGTACATATGTTTTCAGTATAATTAGTATAAATCCTCTTTTTATTTTAGCCATTTATGCTGCAGTAAGAGGAGACATTTAAAAAATAAATAAAAAATACAAAGGAGAGGATGAACAGCTCCTCCTGCTTTCCTGCCTCTTCTGAGCAAAGCAAGCACAGTATTCTCTGTTTCCTCCTGTGCACTGCCTCATTTTGGATAGAAACATCATCATGACAGTGCAAAGAGCACCGTGCATGGTTCCAACAGGGGTGTGTTAATCCATTTCTTCAAAAGAGTGTGGAAACCCACCCCAGACCACTTCAAGAAGAGAGTGCAGCCAGCCAGCTCTGAAAAGAAAGTTAGCAGTCCCCTGGATCAACTCAGTCATTGCCATGCATTGCAACTTCCAGCAATTTTTTTTTTTTTTCAAATATAGAGAGAAGTCTTGGTCTCACTAGTTGTATTAACTCAATAGAAGTGATAAACCAATTTTCACCTGACAAAGGTCTTTCCTAAGCAGGAAATAAATCGATGTTTTTCAAAAAAACATGATGATTATCATTTGACCTCTCATTATTATAATTATTTGCCATGATACAGAAACCTGGGACTCTTTACACCAGCAACTGGACAGCCAGTATTCCCTAGAAGCAAGCTATTCAGACAAGACTTCAACACCTTGCTTTTCAACTTTTAGAGGTGTTTATTCTCTGAAAGGTACAAAGGAATTTTCAGCAGTTGTGGGGACTGTGTATTCAAATCTAAGGGCACAGACCAATTGGAAGATAGAACCCTGATGTAAAAATAAATAATAAAAAAATAAAATCACAGTGCAAAGCCAGTCTCTGTATGCCACTGAAACATAGTTCAGAGTAATTATAGTGCCTAACTTCTCTGTAAAGCAAAAGTCCTCTGTACAGCACTACAGGGGGAAGAAAATTAGAGGTGAAAGCTCATTTCTTTAAAAGTTAAACCTAAATGGAATCTGTTACAAGCTCTTAGCCACACATTGGTATTCCAGCCTGCCCCACTGAGCAGCTTAAGCTACTCAGCAGGATATAGTTCTGCTTTCCCATCAGCTAAATAAGGTTGTCCTTCCCCCTGCACACGAGCAAGAATTAGTCTTTACTAGAGTCACTATATATTTGTCAGTGTTTACTAAGATATTTGTTAAGGTTTCAGTAAAAAATTCTAGTCTCTAGATGAAGCAGAGAGTATGCCCACACATCACTTTTAAATCTGTTCTTGGTAATGGAACACAAACCTCTCAAACCCTGCAACTAATGTGTGGGAGAAGCTGGTCTAGGACACATTAAAGTGTAAGTAACCTGAATTTTCATTCCACTCTCTTCTAGGTGGTCAAATTTACCTAGACACTTTCCCAGTTGAAGGCAAGCAGGGTATTGACACAGCATGGGGGTTGCTTTTCAAAGGTATTTGTTTGCTGCTACTGCTGTTTGTGTGTCCATAAATTAATGTGCAGAAAACAGCATTAAGTATTCTCCAAAATACTGCTGGAAGAGTGTTTACTCTTCTCACTTGATGCCTACTCATGTAAAGGACCTCCTGCTATGCTGTAATTTCACTAATCAGATGTAAGTAAACAGAACAGAGAGGCAGGCCTGCCAAAATCAAAGATAACTTTTTTTAAAAGCATGTAAGAACAAACTCAGGGGTCTGGAAGGTCTGCTTCAGAGGATGGCAAATCTTCAGATCATGCCAGCTTCTCTGTATGACAGTGATAGATGGTGCTTGTTGCAGCTGACAGATTCATTACATTCCAGATAATCTCCCTTCCTGCACACTGATGTTTTTTAACTCCTCTGGGAAACACCTATCAAATTGTGCTGACAGGTACAGAGTCAAAAACCCAAAGGGGATAGGATTTACCATACTTGTTCAGCATATAAACAGCTCCTTCAAAATAAGGATGCATTAGAATTGAGCTTATCTTATTTATGAGAGTTGTAATAAAGTCTCTTCTGATGTCTAGATCAGAAAATTGGTTTAGTATTGTATTCACTTATTTCTTAACTAAGCTAAAATATTTATTTTCCCAGGATAGAGGATTGCCAAGTGATCCCAGCAATAACCTGTGACTGCAAACCTGAATTCAGATCCCAAGCCATAATGACCTCAACTAAACTGCTGGACCTGAGTTCACCATTTATGAAAATGCAGTTTGCTGCCTGCACAGAAGAAGTCTGATAACAAACATTAAGAACTGCAACTCACTCATGTGCTAGAATATTAGATACCTATAAATGTTGCTATGTCTGTAACTCCATTAAAGCAGTCAAGTTCTGGACACACCTCAGCTTTTGGGATGTCCTGAGCAGACTTTGAAAATGAGAAATATGTTAAACATTTTCTGATGCTGAATGCCTAAATCAAGGCATTCCATCTTTTCAACACAGGCATGTTAACCTGGGATCAAGTTTTTGGTGCTGAAAAATGTTCTGACTAAAGACAAGCTCAGTAATGTTAGCAAAGCCCATAAATGTCCCTATTCCACTAACACTGGAGAGTCCTAATTTCAAAACACTTCATGTCTTTCATAAAGTTTTTCTTAACATAAAAGTAATGCAGCATAGCAATAAAAAGACCCAAAAGCCTTGGTCTTTTGCATCACTGGAATTGGAGGGGATGTCCAGTCAAAACCTGAGGGGTCAGCTTAGGACTGATTCCTCTCAGACGCTTTACTTTTTCTCATGCACTGGACACAAAGCTTAGAGACTTAATGTGGCTGAGGAATCCACTCTATTATCTTGTGATTAGGTGAATACTTGAGTTTCTTTTGAGCCCTCTATCCTGGCAGTAGTTTGGAGCAAAGGTTGTTCTGTACTCGTCTATGGTCCAACAAAATGCTCCATGTTCCTTTGAAGTTCCTTATTGTCTTGCCTTCCAGAGTAAAGGTACCTTAGGATACCTGAGTCCTAAACAAATGTCTTATTCTTCTGTCATTTTTGTTTGCAGCTCCTTACAACTTTAAAATTTTAATTATGTAAATTTTATCCATATTTTTTACTCATAATAATAATCCACACAAAAAGACAAGCCCCAAAATTACACTGATTGAGCACAAGCATGTGTGAAAGGTTATGCCATCTAGCCTGAGAAATAGTTCTGGGAAGGTCTCAGTGGGGTTTCTTAGGTTTGTGTTTGTTGGTTTTTTTCCCATTTAAATTCATGTTATCTGATACATACCCTTGCCCATTACTTCACCCTTTAGAATCTACTCTAGTACAGAAGTTTGACCTTATAGAAAACTCACTTACGTCAGCAATTGCAAAAGTTAAAAGAGCAGAAGCTGTGGAATCTTTTTATATTAATCTTTTAATATTAATCCTTTTATATTTAAGACATTTTGACTTAAACTCTCCCTACACTAAGTCTCAATACCTATCCAAGGAGTTTGGCCTGCATTTACACGTTTATGTATTGGTCATATGCTGTGTTTTCTGGAGAGACCTTCCTGGCCGTGATGGCAGTGAAGTGGGAATTGTGAGACCAGTCTCAGGCACCAGCCTTCTGGCAAGAAGTAGAGGGAAACTGAGCTAAACACCTCTCTTTGGTACTCTTCCCAACCATGAACAATGAATCACACAGCTAAACTCCCCGTACTTAAAACAATTGAGGAAATCTAAAATTGCAGAAAACAAACATCTGCGATAACTAATTACTGCTTTCTCGAATGTGCAATAAAGCTTTCTCAAATTTCCCTCAACACTTTCCGGAGGACCATGCAAGGGTTATCGGTAGCTGTCATTACCTGTAAGTGGATGTCATCCATTGTCACAATTTACTGTGTCCCAGGGCTCTGTAGCACATTCTGCACAGGAAAATCTCCTGTCCAAGCTGAAGATCTGATCCTTTTGGCCACTCTCACTTCCCCAGTCACAGACATGTCTCAGCTGCAGAGAGTTTTATCTCCCATGTTATGTCTGCTCTATAGGAAGAACACATACATCAACTAGAACATGCACAACTTCTTCAAATCTTTTTGACACCCATTATATAAAGCTGCTGATTAGAATGAGGCCACCCATGCCATATGCAGAACTGTGGAGCTGGTTTCAGATATTAAGGATGTGTGAAAAGAATGCAATCAAATATGATTGATGCAGAAATTAATTATGTTTGGTTCACAAGTCCCTTTCATCCATGAGATGTTAAGATATACCTCTTCCCCTCCTGGGTTGTTCCCTCCTCTTCTAACTACCAGACAGCAGCTGGCATAGATACCATCTTTGCATATAACACATAAAGAGAGCAAATATAAAACAACATGACTAAAATAAGCTCCCATTTCCCAAAAAAAAACCCACAGTGAAACAAGTGCATTTCTTTGAAGTAGCTCCATTAGAGTTTCTGCTGGAAAGTGCTATCAGTCATTTGTGCCATTTTTTAAAACTTAATGTCTATGTGTGAAGCTTTAATCAAAGTACTTGTCAGTTACAGGGGTCAAATCTGTTTTGTGGACAATTTTAATTGTAAAAGACCACTTGCAAACTGAATTGCCTCAGTGACTTCCCAAGCTGAAGGCACTTGTGCTGCATAGTCCTGGAAAGCCCCGAGACAGTGGGGAAAAAACCCAAATGAAATGAAAATCCAACCAAAAAAATACCCCCCAAACAAAAAAAAAGCCCAAACTAATATTGTAAGTTTGAAGCAAAAAAATACTTTTCTGCTTAAAATAAGTGGACCAATCCATGGAAATTTTACAGTCATTTTACCTGAAATTGAGGAAAACTTCAAGTTATTTAAATATTTTCTATGAAGCTGTCCCAACCTTAATCCTGCCAGAAGAGAACTCCATTAAGAAAAGAATAATAATTGCATGTTTCCAAGTAAATGTAAATAGCAATATACGAGATGGTTCCCATTGGTTTTATTAGATGTTTGCCAAGGCTATCAATTCCCACACAAATTATTTTAAGTTAATTCAAGACTATAAAATTAGTTATGCATTCCTCTTTGTGCTTTATTTTTTATAATTAAAGGATAAATGTTTGAACATTTCTTTGCCCAAGGCCTCTTAAAACAGATATTTCAGAAAAACAACTAAGCCACAAAGCCACACTACTTTGCTTCATTAGTATGTTCATGAATATACAATTAATTCCTCTCTGTTCTGAAGGGATAATTTGTTATTCATTATGAATAATACGTAAAAATAACAATATTTTCATAAAACTAACTTTATGGAGGATAATTATTTTTTAAAATAGCCCACCTGAAAATCCATTCTGAATAGTTTTTTTGGCAAAGTGTGCCAATTACTGGAGAAGCTCAATTTTATTCTGTGCATTAAAATCACATTTTAAGTATTGAAAAATAAAGGACATTATTTTTATTTGCAGGGGATTTTTACCTTACAGAGATGAACTTTCAAACTATTTTCAAAACTTTTTGTGGGTGAAATCCATCCCATTGCTTACTGACAGACCTCTCCTTGAGAGTTTCAGGATATGCAGTTACAAAACTATTTTGTGTTAACATAATTGATTTTAAAAGTACAAGACCCAGATGACAGTAGATGTACAATACAGATAGATCTTCACTTTTCCTCCATGCTGCCCTGACTTCTTAAGCGGCGCTGATTCAAGAGATGCAGAAGCACCTTTGGTGTGTCAGCCGTGACCAATGACCAGACTACCTGTGCTCAGTGAGTCCTGGGCAGAAAATACACACTAAAATGAGATTATAAAGCACATGCATCATGATAAAGACAGGGACAGTCATGACCTGCTGCTGTTATGAGCACAACTGACTCAGGTTGAGAAGCATTAATCTACTGCTAAAAAGTACAGATTTGGGCAGTGAAAAGCAAACACTAAAAATCTCTCCTTCCCTCTCTCCCAGGCTTAGTTTCCATCCTTTCCTCCAGATTTTTCTCCTCTGAGAGAGGAAAAGGGCAGCCCTTTGTTAAGGTTGGTGATTTTCTGCTGCCCTCTCCAGGCTGGATAGTCCTAGTCAATTCAACCGTTCTTTATTTCTGATCTTGATTGCTGCCATTATCACAATGTTTTTCTGTTAAAATATGTCCCTTTTGAGGTGAGAGAGAATGGCTTGAAGTGGCTTGAAGTATCCAAGAACTGGGCATGTCATACATTAAATAGCAGCATTTTTTTATTTTCCCTCTTCTCATAACTTCTAACTAATTCACTTTGTTTAATATTTTCTGAGGGCAGTTGTTTTATGCCTGCAGCTATTGCACCCATGGTTTCATTCTTCTGTAGTAACAGCCCCTCCCTCTATAGGTGAGGTCAGGGTTGTTCTTTTCACTCTCCCTTTGCTGTACTTCATCTACATTGAATTCTTTTTAAAATGTTTTTCCTGTAACTGCTTTGTGCTGCTCTTTGCTGGTGATCTGTCCTGTCATTGTCAGCAAAGCTTTGCAAGGCCATCCATCACCGTGTTGGTCAGCAGAGATTTCAGTTCCTGGGGTCTTCCATGGCACAGTCAGGCTGCAGAGTCAGAGACAGTAACACTTTTTACTATCTTGTTGCCTTTGCATCTGAATTTTTAGTGTATTTGTGGGCAAATACACTAAAACTCCCCTCTAGATCAAAGAATCTCATGGAAACCACAGGCTACTCTATGAGCCTGCATAGGAGAACATTGTTTTGGGGCAAATCTGTGTTAAAAAATCAAAAAGTAATTACACAAATCACAAAGTGATTACACAAATCTAAGTGTAAAACAATCAGTGTCAAAAAAAAAAAAGCAAAAAACAAACCAAACCAAACAAAAAAATTTAAAAAACAAAACAAAAAAACAAACACAAAAAAACCAACCAATCAAAAAAAAAAATTCAAAAAACCCCACCCCTACTGAATGCAGAATAAACATGGTAAAATCTGAGCAAAATATGTCATTTCTTTTTAGAAATATTATATCCTTCTGTGTAGAGCAAACATGACTACAGGACATACAGTAACACTTCACAAAAATGCCACTGACTGACACCACCACTTCTATGCCGGTGTGTGAGCATCATGAATATCTCACACTACCTTCCAGCTTATCATTACACTTCTGTCACTAACACACACAAAAAAATACGTATTATGTACTCATACACAGAGAAAACAAATCCAGAGTGAATCATATTGCCTTTCCTGAGTAATCTAATCCTCAGCGTCAGAAAACAGCCCTAGACTGACAGAATTATATATCAGTCTTATAGAATATTTCACAAATTGCCTCTTCACATACCCAGTTTTCTTCTGAGGAATGTCTTCAATTTACTAAAGGCTTACTGACTTTGTGCAAAACATAACAGAAAATAGCTAGAGAGCAATTACTCTCCTCAAGGTCTGTCAAGACATGATGGCCTCTGACTCTGGATATCGTGTCATACATCAGATAAGCAAAAAAACCAGAGAAGTTAAAACCTGTTTTAAAGAAGTTAAAACCCCTTCATCAGTTTCATTACAAAGAATCTTCAAATTGTTACTACTTCATTAGGACTCTGACGATCCACTGAATGAGTGAAAGCAAAGGGATAGAGAGAGAAGCCAGCAAAGAAATTGTTATTAAAGAACTCCATACACTGGCAGAAATCTTCTTAAAGTTTGCACTCCAGCTCACACAATTCATTCTTGGGTAATGGAAAGTTTGACTATTTTACTTAGTAATCACTAGCAATGATCTGGTTTAAGAATATTTGGGCTTTCTCAATTAGTATTTTTGCTTTCAGTATTCTGCCTGGCAGCTGTAATGCTGTCTGTGTTATGAAAGAGCAGATGACCCACACCTTGGTCCACATAACAAGACAGTTTCTATTTAAGAGGCTGGATATCCCTAATGACTTTCTTCATGATCCTACATATCATGACTATGAATGGAGAGGGAGAGAGAATAAAACTGAAGGATGGCAGCTTTTCATACTCTTTTAATGAGATTTTGGCTCAAACCATTAGAAAAGCATTATTTTTTGTGAAATCAGAGCTCTATCATAGCATATTTTGAGCTGTTGACATAAATTAAATCTGACTCACCCCATTTCCTATTACATGAACCAGTACATATACCCAGAAACAGAAGCACAGCTGGAAATCTATGATCCCTCTTCAAAATTCCCTTTAATATCCACCTCAGGACAGTACTTGCTCACTGATCCAAAGAACCTGGGTAGTTACAGTTTGGTAGCCTTAAGCACGAGGCACAGATGAAGAGAAATAAAACTGTGAGAGATAAAACCACTCTCCCATCTCTTTCTGATTGTGCAGGCTACAGGCTCTCCTTCTCAAATTATTCTTAAAATAAAAGATTGCATGTAAGACTGTCCAGTTAAAAATAGAAAGGAAAAAATTGACTTCTGAGAAAATGGCACTCACTTCCCTCTGCTTGATTTTTGCAGCTGAATGTTTTACACCACAAAGTACTACTCAAATGGAAAACGTTAAACTGGATTCTGGTATTTTAACAAAATTCACACGCTTACAGCAATGTTGCGACTCCTGCTCAAGCTACAACTAACCTAGACCTTCTGTAGCTTGAACTGCTAGTCAAATCATCAAATAAGCCCTGACCTGGATCAGTTGTAAAGTGTTATGAACACAATGGGAAGAAATTGAAAGCCAGCTGAAGTAGGCAGAGAATTCTGCCGCCTGACCTTTGAAAAATTAATTCCTGTTGATCCACTCACTGGTGAGAAAAGAAAAAAATACTTAGGTGAGGGTTCTGCTCTTGGGGGGAATATCTATAAGAAGGAAAATTGAGCCATTCTGGGTGGGAAAATTCAGAGAAAAGAAAAGAAAAAAAAAGAAGAAAATAATGAAAAAATGCATCTAAAGACATGAAGGTCATACAACTGCCTTTGTCTAACTTTTTATAAAACTTGCACCGTTGTAGGCGAAGCTGACCCTCCATTTGTTATAGGTTGCACACTTACACTGAGGATTTGGGGAATTTTAGCTTTCTTAAACATCAGACAGCAATTTCTGTAGTCTTGGCTCAGCAGTCACACACAACCTCACCTTTCTTCATCCAATTATGTAGCACTATATACTGAAAGAAGGAAATTGGTGCACACAAGATTGAATTCTCTTTCCCTCTGCTCTCCATGGAAGCATTTAGTGGTAACATTGCACAGCCTTACTGTGAAGAATCACAAAACATGTGATGCGCCCCTCCTGTCTCAGGTGTCAGATTTTTCTTTTAAAACCTACCTACCCCAGCCTGTCAGGCAGGCTTTGTACATGACAGCTGCCTGCTGATGATGCTGGAGGTCAAATGATGAGGGAGCAGGGTGAGCTGCAGATGATTAATCCATTTCTATACACAGTTATTCTAAACAAGAAACGAAGATGAACACACTGCAAGTCAGGAAAATAATGCCTTTCTTCAAGCTTATATTAAAGCCCTCAATAGATCATGGCGTGCAGGATGAGCAGGAAAATCCAAATTATTTCCCAGTAGAAATCGTTGCACCTGTGCTGATGTGAATGCTCAGACTTTAGCTCAGGGAAAGCAACTCAGAAAAAAGACATTCACCAACCTTCTCAGGTTTAGATGGCTGCCAAGAAAAATCCCTGGATACCCCAGAGGTTTCCACCATTGCATCTATAGTGATGCTTAAGCATTTATATGTCAGAGAATTAAAGAATGGTTTGGGTTGAAAGGGACCTAAAAATTCATCCAGTTCTACAACCTGCCATGGGGAGGGACATTTACTATCCCAGGGGGCTCCAAACCCTGTCCAGCCTTGTCTTGGACATTTCCAGGGATCCAGGGGCAGCCACAGGTTCTCTGGGCACCCTGTGCCAGGGCCTCACTACACTCACAGGGAAGAATTTCTTCCTAATATCTAACCTAAATTTATTCTTATATATCAGTATAAGTAAATTAAATCTCCTGGCTTCCACAAGTTTGTGGTTCACCAAGGGAAGCTTTCTATTTTTGTGCTGTGAACCAATACAGCCTTGGAAAGAATTTCAAGTCAACTGCTCATGACTGCAGTAAGGCTGGTACATCAAAGATCAATATCTAGTCCTAACTTGGGTTTTCCTTATGCAGTTGTAATGACAGCACCTCAGAAACAGGCTTCACAAAGTTATCCGATTGGCACCAGTTATCCTAAGAGCTGTATTTTCTGCACTTTCCAGACTTTGTGTTTTCACCTCTTCCTCTTCATGATGAAACCATTAGCATTCAGCTTCTCTGATTTCTCCTGCACCTTGTTGTAAAAGGCTCTCTGAACATGTATGGCTGTATATTTCAGCTTTCTTCTTCTCAGTGACACTGGAAGGAAAGGCTCCCTGTGCAGAGCAGCATGTACCAGAACTAAAAACATTTTAAAAAAGCACGAGAGTTTTGTTCATGCGAAGCTCTTTGCTCCTGAATGTTGCTTGCATTGTCAGAACCATGTATTGCTCAAAGCTGGCCTCAAAATGAGAACAAAGAGCACTTTGATAAATGGACTGGAAGAGGCTGTTCAGTCACACTGCCACTTTTGAAGCAAAGCAGCATAATGTTTTTTCACGTGTCTGAATAAGAAACAATGACATTTCAAAAGCAAACAAAAAACTATTTCTCATAGGGTTTGCCATGATGTCCAGTGAACAGGGCTTAATGATTAGGATGAAATACAGCCAATGATATGTGTTTATCTTTGGGATAGAAGAAAAACTTGCTCTTGTCCTTTTCATGCACCCAACCCTTGCTGGGGTTTTGTTGGGTTTTGGGTTTGTTTGGTTTGAGGGATTTTTCTGTTTGTGTGATTCCACTTTTTTCAGTGACTTGAGACAGGGAAAGCAGCTGACATAAAACTTCAGCTTTTGTTTTAAGGCCTTTCACAGTACAATTTAGTATTTCTAATTCTTGATTTTTTAATTTTTTTTTAAGTGGAAGCTCTTAGGAAACATGCAATGCAGTTTCTGAACACGTCTGGTTTGTACTCCTAAATGCTGAGCTGCCAAGCCAGAAAAGGCAACCAGTTTAACCATTGTCCATTCCTATTTGTACAGCACATTGATGGGCACAGGAAAGCACAGGGAAACAGTATTAATTCTTCATGAATTCACATTTTAATTTTCCGTGGTAAAGTTTCTCAGGTATTGTGCATGAAAATATTCTCACTTTCCAGGCTTTTGCCTAGCTAGAGAGAGCTGGATGATCATGTAGCATTCAGAAATAGGGAATTAAAGCCCATAAGTATTTGGATTTGGATGTGCAGATACAGAGACAAGAATTAGAGCAGAAAACAGCCAAATCACCAGCAACATTATTATTTCTCCTTGGTTTAGAACAGTGTTTGAACAAGAGGGTATTTATAGTGCTTTCAACTACAACTCCATTCTAATCCAGGACTGTGAATCAGATGATCCACACGTGTGAATGAAAGGTCTTGGCATAAGCTGAAACACAGGAGGTGTTGTCTGAACATCAGGAAAACCTTTTCCACTCTACAGATGACCAAGCACTGACACGGATCATTCAGACAGAACATGAAGACTCCAATATTTGGAGTTATTCAAAAGTCATCTAATGTGGTCAAAGGCAACCTCCCACAGGTGACTTTGAGCAGGGAGTTGGACCAGGTGTCTTCCAGAGGTTCCTTTCAACCTCAGCCACTCTATGGATTTGTGGGTTTGTGACTCTGCAATCTGAGTTTTATAGTAAAATAAGTAAATTCAGATAAACATAAGCAATTCTGCGAGTAGGTTCCAGCACTGCCCTTGATCTAGATGTTGTGGATTAGGCACAAGGGGACAGAGAGAATACAGCAGTATAAAAAACGTGTTAATGAAGACCAGTTTTACTAAGTCTGTCCTTTTTGTTGTTGCTGTTTTGTTAAGTACCCTTTTGTCCTAGTGGGAAAATCCCTTCAGGTATCACAAAAAACAAATTGTGATCTCTCTAAATAGGCTAGCTCTCTTGTAACAGCAGTCTGGAGATAGAAGTAGAAGAATCTTCTGATAATAACAATAATATTTAAAAAAAACAACCTGCAAAACTTTGTGACAAGTGTAGTTCAGAATAATTATCTTAGTAATGCTTGGTAGCTTAAGTATTTGCTGATTAAGGACAAAACAAGCTTCATACAGCAAAAGAGAATTACACATAATCTGGCAATAACTTTACAGGAGATAAAAAGATAAAACAATCCTTTCTAATATTGCTGTGGTTTAACTCCAGCCAGAAACTAAGTACCATGCTCATGTACACACACACTTGCCCATGGGTTGAGAAGAACTGGAAAAAAAGGAAAATTCAGTGGGTTGAGATAAGGAAAGTTGAACAGTTTAATAACGGAAAGAAAATGAACCAACAAGAGCAGCAACATCATGTAAGGAACAAAAAGACAACAAAAAGAGAGAAATAAAACCCAAACCCACAAGTGACACACAACATAATTACTCAGCACTTGGTGACTAGTGAAAAATAAAAATTCAAAATTGGATGTTGAAATATGAAGATTTTCTGGTACAAAGGATAAATTAGCATTTTTAAAGAAAATAAAACCTGCAAATAAGCAGACCATGTTATGTCCCTCAGTAGCCTGCTCCACTAGCAAACACGCTTGAAAAGCAAGCAGGCTAAACCAGATTTTTTTCAGTCATGTTATATTTACATTCTGTGATTTTTCATACACTTTCTTCATATAACCAAAATCAAAAAAAGTATATAATTTTATTTTTGGGAGGGTATTGACACAAAGCAAATGGTAGGGCTGAGCAGTAATATGCTCTGTTGATATGCAAGTGGTGATATAGAGCCAGAAAAATGGCTAAGAATAAAAACCTAGAATAAGCAGAAAAAACTCACATTAAACTGAAATTGGGATGCTTCTTTAAGAAGCAAACTGTCTATTTCTGAGACAAGTAGCTCTCACTTAGCACAGAACTTAGCCAGGCTTTTTTTTAGTGATGTCCAAATCAAGTTTTTTTAGGAGCAGCCTACAAAAGTTTCAATATTTTGCTTTAATTTTGGACCACAAAGGAACATTGGGCAAGCAGTTTGCTGTTCCATATCTGAACTTCTTCAAGTGGAATGAAGAACAAAGCACTCCTTAACAGCAGGTTATTATGAACTCAGCAGGGGCAAAAATCTTCTATTAAAATTAAGCATTGTTCCATCAATCAAATGTAACTCTGCCATTCATTCCCACACAAGATAATCTATCACTTGCACACAGATTATTTAAATAAAAAATAATTTACAGTTTACTGGAATCTATATGGAATAGAAGAGAGGTGTGCGTTATTCTGTGTACCAATCACCACCTAGGCTCAAACACAGTTATTTTTTAAGGAAAGTGAATTAATACCTTGTTTGTAGGTTAAATTTGTGAAAAGCTCTTTTATTTATCAGTGATCAGAGGGAAGAGATTTGAACACAGGCTGTATTATAGCAGTTAGTACTAAGATGGTATCAACAGACACATCATGAGGAGTTTGAAATCAAAAGATGAAAAAACTGAAGAAGATCTCAAGGTAATGAAAGAAAAATTAGTTCAGTTTAGGGAGGAGGGTTCTTGTGTTTGTTTTTTTCACTCTTTTGTCATTATTGTTTTTCTGTCATTTAGTATTTTTGTGATAGCCTTTCACTGCATTTATCAGACTGAGTAGTTCTCATGATTTGTTAACAGTGCTATACTGTCTTTCACAACACAGTAAATAAGAGAAAAACCAAAATTTTAATTTTAAAGGGAAATTTTAATCAGTCTTCTATGACATGATTAATTTTGTTTCTGAGTCATACTGCCGTTTGTCAGCAATCTGATATTTTTTTCCTATGGCAGGTTAAGAAACAAAAATAAAAATGTGGAATACTGTCAGAGGCTGTAGTTCCAAACTACATTGTGGGCCCATGGGAACCTACTTCTTTTGAGAAATAGTGGATTAAATATTAGTACATTTAATTTTAAGAAAGAGAATAATCCCTTTATAACTGATGGCTGTGTTTCAAAAGCATTTTACTATTATGTTACATCATGGATGGTTTCCTGCAAAATGCATATTAATCTGCAAAACATATACGGTGTGAAAACTTTATCATTAATCCCTCACTTTAATGCTAATTTCATTCTTAATAGTATTGTGTGGTGGAATAGAATTATAGGCAGCTATGTTTCATTATCTGATTGAGGTTTAATTATCTTATCATCTAATGATCTAATTATTGCATGTACAATTGCACTAATCAGTAAGCAGTTCCAAAAAAGTCATTACCATTTGCAGAATCACATCCAAGTGCCTACATTTCAGAAGAACATTCACCATCTCAGAAATCAACCCTCTGTACAGTTCAGAAGTCTTCTAAGTGTAAATTACCAAAGAATAAGCCCAAAAATCCTACATAAGTCTGCTTATTCTGATTAATCTGCAAAACATATACGGTGTGAAAACTTTATCATTAATCCCTCACTTTAATGCTAATTTCATTCTTAATAGTATTGTGTGGTGGAATAGAATTATAGGCAGCTATGTTTCATTATCTAATTGAGGTTTAATTATCATCTAATGATCTAATTATTGCATGTACAATTGCACTAATCAGTAAGCAGTTCCAAAAAAGTCATTACCATTTGCAGAATCACATCCAAGTGCCTACATTTCAGAAGAACATTCACCATCTCAGAAATCAACCCTCTGTACAGTTCAGAAGTCTTCTAAGTGTAAATTACCAAAGAATAAGCCCAAAAATCCTACATAAGTCTGCTTATTCTGCTTTTCTTGTAGGTGACTGGAGCATGGCACTAGAAGACCCTGATTTGGTCTCCTCCAAGGAAATTAATCTTACGAGTCTTTTCTTAAGGTGGAATTTAGGCCTTTAGATCCAGGACAATACTTAAATTTTAACTTTAAGCTAAACATATAGGAAAACAAGCATCTAAGACCTAACCTGGATTGTACGTAATTCAGATATTTGAATCCATGGGTTTTGGGAAGCAACTCAAGAAGTTGCAATAGTGGAGGCCTTTCTAGGTGTTCTTTGTGCTTCTGAACTTGCCTTAGAGCCTTCCTTGATTGCTATAATATTTGACAAAGAGGGTTGCTGCTTGTACTTTCCATTAAAAAAAAATTGGTGACAAAACAAAGGTGACAAAAAATTGGTGACAAATCAAAGCAAAGAAAAACAAATATTTCCTCTGTACCATACTTGCAGTAGTCTGGATGCCATCAGCTAATAAATCATTAAATTTTCTGTGACTTGTATAAATCCCATCAGCATAAACTTCTCAAATTCCAGCAAACTGTGATTGAGTTGTATGTAGAAGAAAAATGAAAACTTTAGATTATGCAGACATTATAAGACAACAATTCTGACTGCACAGAACAACTGCAGATGGCTTGGAAGCAGCTGCTCATTACAGTGAATTAAGAAACCGAAATATTTCAGTGAGAGTAGTATCCTTCCCTACAAGCACAGCCATTTCATGTGCAATTTTAATGCAGGCTAATCATGAGAGTGAGGGATTTGAGAATGTGATTGCATCAAAGGCCGTAGGTACAATTTAAGTCATCAGTATAATTTAAAAAGTGAAATCTATTCCGTAGGCTCCATTTCTTTCCATCACTCTTATTTATAAGTTGAACTATGGAAGCAGAGCCCAAATTACTCAAGCTGCTTCAAAGTACCTCGCCACAATGCAGATAGAAGAGCTACTGTTTATAAAAGGGATTAAGTGCAAGACATCAAAAGTGTCAATGGATTTTATGTCTGTAAGATGTTTGAAGGTAATCATCAAATCATCATCGCTTCTAAACCTTTCCTATGCTTGATGAGATTGCAAAAGGAACACAAAATGCAGCCCATGATCTCTTTTATAGACCTAGACTGTTTTCCATTGAGATATACAGTGCTGAAGAATATTGGTCGGCAGATATCATTGATATTGCACCACTTTCTTGTCAGAAAAATCTGAAATTCCTTCTGAATTTATTTTGCATGCCTTCTGCCAGGCAGAACAGGACTATACTGACCAGCACAAGCACTTGCAAATAAGTGCGTTCCTTAAAAAAAACATTAACAACAGTTCTGAATCAGAGTAGAATAGAGCAGAATCCAAACTGGATTTCATCCAGGATGAGACCCTGCATCATCACCTCATTAGGTATTGTCATGTTGTTATAGAAGTCAGAAGAGTTGGAGGTCAGGGTACTATGGCAAACAATAATCTAAAATATGTCAGAAGAATAGGTGGAGTGGAAACATTTTCAGAGAAATACTTTGAGTTAGCATGTATTATCCTCAGACGGTGTTAATTAGAACAATTCCTGTAGCAGAATGGTGTTCTTTGAAATGCTGGGGACCAGCAGTGATTGCTGCTCAAATTGACTCAGTCATTCTTAAAAGACTAAGAGCAGCTGTAGGAGTAGACATTTCCCTAGAGATATCCTTGAAGAACAAGCACTTAAACTCATCACCCCCATTTGGTGCATGCACAATACTCCCAGCATTAACAGGATCTAAAGGTAGTTCAAATGTGTGGCCCTAGTCTAACAGGACAAGGGATATTACTTCCAAATTCTTGGTTTTCCCAGGAGCATTGGCCACTACATCACTACTAACTGTGACCAGGAGAAACATTGTCTTTGTAATACTTTGACATCTGCAGAGTGTGAAATTGTACACTTCCATTAAAGGCAGGATTTCATAGAAAAGTGGAAGACTTCTATTTGCTTGGACTGTAAATTATCTTCATGGTTTCCATTATTTCTAAAGTTACTCATCCATCATAAATAATTTTGTGGCTGTAAAGTTTATGTGTTGCTGAATCAGCCTGCCATTTCTGTGCTACTTGATCTGAGCTCAGGGTGATAGATACTGTCCCCAGAACTTGCCAAATGAACTGCAGCCTTGTTGTTATTCCCTATCCCTCACAATAACAAGATGATTCTCCAGGACAAGTGTCAGAGAAGCATCTTCAACACATGCAAGTATCTCTATAAGCAGAAATATGGTCTGTGCTCAAGTGATCTTGCTCTAGACAAATTGTCACCATCTAAAACCTCATTTCTGCAAGTTTTGGGAGAGGCAGCTTTGCATCAGGTGTGACTGAGCTGTGTAGTGAGAGTGGTGTGGAGCCCCTGGTGCAGTGGACACTTTTCTAGCCCTTGGCAGGTGGTCACCTGTAACCTTCTTAGCACCAGGCAGCATTGCCAGCCTCAGCAGCCATGCCCTGTAACCAAATACAGCTGATATTTAACCAAATCACTCTTTTAAGGGAGAAAGAGGGAGACAGGAAAAAAAAGTTTTGCTGAGACCATGACAGAACAAAACATACATTTAATCCTAACTTCAGTGAAGTATTAGTAAAGTGTTTTCAGCATCGTTGTGATCAGATGACTTCTCCTCTTAAAGCTCTCACACTTCCAAAGTCCCTTGCTATCTCCTTTTCTCAATTTTGGGAGAAGACTGTTAAAAATAGCAAAAACTTACATTGATGGATTAATTTGGCAAGAAATCTGAAGGGGACCTGTTTCATAAAGTCTAATTTAAACATGACAATTAAAAAATGCAATTTCCCTTCTGTCTGCTTTCACTTTGATAAGTTATCTGTAACCATGCAGGGAAAGGTGTTAATTATTCCCCATTTTTCGTTGGGCAGCATTTCTTTTCATGGACCAGTAGCTGTTTCTTACAATAACTCATGAGGTAATTAACCTACCGTAGCTTTTTTCCTGCAGTAAGTGTTTGTGCATCAATCTTACTTCTTACATTTTTTAACTTTCTGCAGGCTTACATAAGAAAAAAAGAAACAACCAAAAAACAAACAAACAAACAAACAAAAATAGCAAAAAAACCCAAAAACAAAGACAAAAAAATCCCAAACAATAAAATTTTTAAAATAAAATAAAATAAAATAAAATAAAATAAAATAAAATAAAATAAAATAAAATAAAATAAAATAAAATAAAATAAAATAAAATAAAATAAAATAAAATAAAATAAAATAATAATAATCAAACAAAAAATGTAAGAATAAACAGACCCCCAATGCTGATTACATTCATAACAGTTCACAACCTCTACTTTACCTCTCCAAAACTGATCATGGCTGTTGGACAAAAGTGTACAACTCAGCTAACAAATTTAGGCTTTTGCTACAATATATTTAATCCAAAGTCCTTTTACTTCCCAAGGCCTCTCTAAGTATATCACACAGAGGAAATGCAAGGCCTGTGAACAGGCTCACTTGGAAGGAAGTAGTCTACTGACTTTGACAAATACTCTGTATATTTTTCCTTTGGCTTCTCCATGAAAAATTATTACACCAGCCCAAGGTAAAAAAATGGGAAGAAAGCACAGTTTGTATAAGGCTGTAAGAATGTTACTGAAGTTATCAATCATCATGACTTAAAGTCATCATTTGGGCCTGAAGAATAAAAGCATTTTATTTTCTGCTACACCATTTTCCCTTCTTCCCATGTATTTTCTGGAACAGTCTTCTGGTATGGTGCTCCTGCAATTACTTGAGGCATTAATTGCTGGACCTTGAAAACTCTTCCATCAGAATGAAAGCATCCCTCGGAGTCTTACCCACCAATGGCAGCACCAAAGAGATCCATCAGGAATTAGACCCATTCCTGTTCTCATGCCCAGTTTGACATGCTGCATCACACAAATGCTACCATCACGTAGAGGAAAAAAATTTAGCACTGGAGTGGGAGCCCCAGTGCTTCACCTTGATCCTGACAACAGATTGAATGTCTAATATAAGTACATTTCTTTTGCTTATGACAAACTTATGTACATGTCATGCTTATGACATGTACAAACATCCTCTCACAATGCTGGACTAAGCATCGCTGGGGATGTGAGACCCAAACCCACTTTTTCCTGATCAGTTTTTCATGGTTTTTCACTGCTTCAGCAGGAGCAATGGATCAAGGTGCTCCTGCTCCCTGTGCCAAGCCTAATCCCCAAGTGACTTTGCCTGTAAGATTCCATTAACCATGATTTATGGTACAGAATGGCAAGCCAGAAAACATACTAATTTTTTACAGCTGCTGCTCTGTGTTTTAACTAAAAGTGCAGTGTAAAGCTTAACTTTTGCAGCATAAAACTTTTGCACTCTGTGCAAGTACTGTCCATCTTGCTTGCAGGGCTCTTACACTTATAATTTACTCTGTGCAAGTACTGTCCATCTTGCTTGCAGGGCTCTTACACCTATAATTTTTTTTTTTTTTTTGTGGTAATACTAGCAAACACAATGCAGCTTTAAAGCCAAAACCCTCCTTATTTTACCTGGATGCACTAATGCTATAGTTCCAGAACCAGTTTCAAGAAATTTAGCACAGAAATAACTATTTCATAGATTCACATGTAAGCTCATGGAATCTTTTGGAAAAGGAGGCTCCTGAAGCAATCTTTTGCTGATTACCAAACTAGCAGATTGCTCTAACTCTCTCTACATCTAAATATCTACCAGAGTGTAGATAAAAAGCAGAATATGGGTGAGAATGGTGAGGGAGTTGTAACCCTGAAGCTCCAGGTCACAGCAGAACACCAAGGATGATCAATGAACAAATTGAAATTCTTCTCATATTGCATGGAAGGAGCAGAAAAGCACCATTTTGATAGTTAAATGTGATGTCTTAAAGTGCCGTAATAATTGTATAGGAAAGTCTGTGACCATGGTGGATTTTTGCTGTCAGTGAAGAAAGCCTATTCTCATTGGTTGGTTTTATACTTTAAAATATTTGACTAGTTCCTTAACAAAACAATCAAATAAGCAAATAAAAAGTCCTCATGCCATTCTCTCCACCCCTACAGGAGAAAATTAAGCTACCAAAAAACCCCAAAGTCTAACAACTTCAATTCTCAAAAATATCCAAGCCCTTATCTTGGGAAGAATGAAAAAAAAAAAATAAAGCAAGGCAGCAAACCACAAGTTCATGTGTACAAAACAACACAAAAGTATCCGTGACTTGAAAAAGACATCATGATAAACACATCAAATCACTAGCGTGGAAAGATGGGATATAATGATTGTATTTTATGTAACACTCACACAAAATGTCACTTTCCAGATGCTGGAAGAAATGCAAGCTTTGGAGCAGATAGAGTTGCAAACCTTTTGAGCAAGGGAGGGTGAGGGGACATATAGTTTGGTACTGATAAAGAATATTAAATGTATCAAGTCTGGGAGTATTTTAAAAGTATGTTTATATTATGCACACAGCAAATCCCCAAAATTCACCCCAAGCATCAAAATGTTCACTCAGACCTGTTCTTGCAGAAACATGTATAACAAAGACCCTATTTTGTTTTAAGCCATACAAATCTCATTCACCAAGGAAATGGCTGCAAATCCATTGTTTCTAGTTACAATATAGATGAAATTTCGCAAAGATGGATTTTGAATTGAGCCCCTTTAGCTCATGAAGCCGTATGGAGTTCCTGATTTCCTGCATAGTAGCAGAAATCTTCTGTAATTCTGTGACTCACTGCTGGGTACCTGGTTGGATTGAGAGTGGGATTTGGCCCAGCAGTTTTAACAAAGCAGAGAACATATCATATATATCCTCAAGGATTTCTGCATATCAAACTGAGACTTCAAAATATTTTTAGGAATCCAAATTTCTTTATCTTGAAGTCATGTTCTGTGTGTGTGTGTAGGTGGAGGTGGGTGAATGGGAGTCCAGTAAGAAGCTTTTACTGTTACAGTAAGAAGCATATTTTGGTTTTAACATTGATGCTTTTAGTTAGAATGCTTTGTATCTTCTATTCATAAATAAAAATATACTGCTTTGTCAACAGAAACAAATAATTAATTTTTATAGCACCTTTTTGTGTGTTTCTAGTTTTCACACAAATCCCAGGATCGTAATTTATTATCCACATTGAAGAAATTCACATCTGAATACCATTTTTCTTCCTACTACTTCCCTCTCACTGTGCAACAGTCACACAGAAATACATTTCCTCTGCATCAGGTCAGAATATCAGGCCTCAAACTCAGCTGCAACACACATTCCTGCTTGTAAGTCATCTGCTGCCAAAAAGCATTCGTGTGAGTTCAAGGTGTCATTTGCTCCTGGACTAGATCAGTACTCCATGTCTGAACATACAAGGGATCATACCAGCTATCTTTTCCAGATCAGAGGGACACAGAAAGCAATCAGTCTACGAGAAGTCATGGATAAAAACTCAATCTAGATGTATACGAGCATGTGCCTCCACTCTGGTGGGTGAGATAATAGTGCACACACACAACAAGAAGTATGGTTTTCCACATAGCAATTAATGAAGGGACATCATCTTTCTTCAGGAGAAGTCCCAAATCTTCTCATTATTTTCAGTGATGCATTTTCAACCCTAAAAATCTGTCTTGAAATGGGGTAAGGAAAAGAAAGATACTCCAACACTCAAAACATCATTTCAGGCAATTCTGGAATTATTCCTAAGCAAGGGTTAGAAACCCAGAAGGAGCTTAAACAGCTTGTGTTTCCTTACAGAGAAACCTCATCTCAGCAAGAGCTCTGCAGGATTCAGCAGATTGCTTTCAGAGGCTACAGCTCCATGCAGAGAGGGCTTGTTGCTCCCGTAGACTCTTCTAGTCTGTGAAGACAGAAATCCCTTCTGGGATTTATAAACTTCTTCTTTTTCCCTGACACAATATTCTTAAATTAAGGATGCATTTGCCTTGTACCATTTTCGTTCCTATAGACACCTTCATAAGAATTATGGCTTCAGCTGATACACAAAAAGTTTACGAGATGAAAAGGCATCATGAGCACGTAAAAGCAGAGACAGGGAGATGGGGTTCCTAATAAGAGCTGAAATCCAGAAGTTTTACAGGGTGGATGAGATGGAAAACCTCAGTCAGGTGATCTGGACTATATCTTCCTAATACAGAGATTGATTTAACTAGACGAATCAGGGAAGAAGAGGGGAAAAGAGAGGAAGAATATAAAAGATAACTCCCTATGTTTTAACTTATACTTAATACCCTAAAGACTCAAAAAATCCTACAGAGGAATGAATTTGGCTGGCTTTCTCCCCTGGCACACAGTCTCCAAATGTAGGAGCTCTAGAGTCTGGAGGTGTTGGACCTAATTTTGTTTGGTTCTTAGATCTCAGAACACATGGAATCAGTGGGGCAGGATTTTCTCCTTAGGATGAAGCACAAGTTGCAAATTACTCAAGGTTGGCAAAAAGTCCTTGCTGGGGAGGGAGGTCCTTTTGCTGACACACAGGTTCAGCTCCTGGGATAGCTCTGACTGCAGGACTGAGCACAGTCAGGAGATCAGCTGAAGCTGTGATAGGGGCAACCTTTTCCATTTTTTTCCACACAGAGGTACATGAGCCCTATTTTCTGGTGGCTGGATCAGTACAGCAGACAGATCCCATGGGTTGTGACCCTACAAGGAGGTCTGCAAATAGAGCAAATCAATTATAAAAGTAAGATATGAAAGTATTTTCCTTACTGTTGTTGATGCTTACACATATCAGCTTCTGCAGAGGGGAAAATCCATTTTCTCATCCTCTTATCCTTCACTTGCTTCAGAGACTTCCTAGTTTAGAAAATGAGGTCAACTCATTCAGAATAGTGGCAGAGGACCACAGACATATTGGATACATCTCACACAGCTGCTCTATTACAGCATTTTGCTTTCCTCATTCTGACACTAAGCAGCCGAAATGAAGGGATAAAAAAAGCTGATTGGATGACATAAAATCTTATAGCTCACAAACCAACACCAAAGACTAATGGCAAAATTTTCAGCTAAGTTGCTTTGTTTGTCTCTGTCAGCTGGCATTTCTGGAAAGGATGTGGGATTGCATGATAAAAATCCTACAGCACAGAGAATTTCACAATCTCTTGTGTGATTTAATAAAGAAGCAATACTAAGAGGTTACAAAGCTAGAGGAAAGAGGGGTAGCAGGCTTTGTAAAGGCAAAGTGGAGGGATGATCTGAAATAGCTAAATTGTTGATGGCAGTGGGAAAGGAAACAACCAGACCAACCATGTTGATGCTGTATAGGTAACAAAGATGAAACTTCAGCTTTCTGGATAAGGAAGCTCACAAGATTTCTACAGCAGAGAGAAATCATGCATTGCAATGAGGAGCATGGATAAAGGTAAAGAAGATGCAGAATCAGAAGCATTTTACTTTTAGTTTCTTGAATGATATATTCCCCTAAACCAGCCAGGATAATACACAGGACCAGAGAGGCAAATACATTTATTTTGCTGCTGCTGGTTTCAAAAGTAGTTCTGGCACTCCCTAGAGCCAAAAAAATGTGTTTGGTTCTACTTTGTCTCCAAATGAGTAAATTATATGAAGAAGATATATTTGTGTGACACAGAAGTAAGTGAAAGCCAAGCTTTTATGCACTGATATACTTCTGTAAACCCCTGGACCTGATTCAAATTGATTCACATGCCACATACTTTTCCTTTTGTAAAGCAGCTGCAAGAAACTCACCACCTTAACTAGAGTTAAAAATAACTCCAGCAGACATGGACTGCAGAAAGAAATTACTCTTCTCTCCCTTCTGAGACCTGCCTACTTGAAGGAGTAAATATTAAATGTATCAAGACATTAAGGGACATTTCTGCAACTCAGATTAAGAATTAAATCTGCTCCCAATATAATGAGTTCCCTAGTAAAGGCATGGACTTTCTACTAATGCACTTAGAGGAATTGAAAACAGAAGTGCTTTTTCAAGGATGGGAAGCAGGTGTAATCATGCCACAAAAACGCTTGTGTTCATTTACTGCAACAACACCTGTGCTTCACAATTCAAAAAAATGAGCCATGAGACTTTTCACCATGAAATATCAGTTGTGCACTTTTAATCTCTGCAGAAAAGTGAATGGTTGCCTTTGCAATGTCTCCTAGATTCCTGCAGCAGCCTCTGTTTGCATGTCTGATAACAAGACTGCTGGTCCGTCTTCCTAAAAATAATAATCGCAAAAATCACTGCAATTTTTGTTTCCCATGTTCTTGCTTTTGAAAAAATTAATACATGTGGTGGAGGAAAAAATTGTGAGGACCACAGCAAGAGGACAATGGGACTGTGAGCTTGTAAGAGAAATCCTTCTGTAACAGTAAAAGCTTTTATTTTCTTCCTTCTAAGATTAAGAGGTTTACCAATTATCAGGGTATAAAGCACTAAGCAGATATTGAGCCACACAGAAATTATTTTAAATACACAAGTACAGTCACATGCACTGAGGAAGTGAAGCTCTTTATAGAAATAGTAGGCCAAAAAGGGGGCTTATTGTGATTGTCTCATTAGTATTTTCAGCCCTTGAAGTACTACCATGCCATTAACACCCTTTCTTGGAATAGAGAGTCAAAGGCCATGATAGAACCAAAAGTGATCTACTTTTTCCCGTCATCATCCCTGAACATTATTCTCAGAGCAAAAGTAATATTTTCTATGACTTCTGGCTTCTACAAAGGGAGATAATTAATGGGGAGCATTAAAATTTGTAGGATGTAGAAGGCACAGATCTCTCCATGTCAGATATTCATGTGCAACATCTAAGTCTCCATCACTACCACCACATAAAAAGAAAAAGAAAAAAAAAAGTGAATAAAGAGAATGAAGATATCTGTATTCCTGCTGGTGTTAGGAGAAAAAGGAAACAATTCAAAACTGCACACAATATTTCAGGTGAGGCAGCCCCATCCCAGAGCAGAGCAGGAAAATCCTTCCCTGGCCTGGACTGCCATGCTGGGCCTGGAGATCCCAGGATAATAATATCCCTCCTGGCTCCAGGGCACTGCTGGCTCAGACCCAACTTTACAACCAGGAACCATCAGGTGCCTTTATGCAGCACCTGATGGTTCCTGGTTGTTGCTTTAAACCTCAGTCAGAGGAATAATGTTGAGGTGGAGAAGCTTTCTCTACAGCTTAGTTCACTCTCTCTCTTGCTTAATTAATAGTATATTCATTTTTTCTGGAGGCATTAGTTGCCTTTAGCTGCCTTAAAGGAGTTCAGCATACAAGGATCTTTAATGCTTTGGGTGAGATTAGTGATGTCCTTCAGCATCAGAGACAGCTTCAACTCCACAGGTTTCTGAATGGAAAGTAAAAGAGCTACAGCTCATTCTGGTGGGCATTGCTGGGCCACCTCAACAAAAAGCCAGGATCAATTTACCCAGTGGTCAGAGCTGTTCCTTTGCTCAGTAAGTGGACAAATATGTGGTAAATAGGTATGATTCGTTCTGACAAAATTGAAACAGTAATCAATATTGATACAGTAATTAATATTTGGGAAGAATAAAACAGTTAAAGGTGTAATGCCAAGAAAAAAAGGGAGAGGAGGGACTCTCCCCCCCTCCCTTCTCCTGCAGATGTTCAGAACAGGAAGAAGCAAGAGATAACTATTACTAAATTTAGTTGGAAGAGAGGAGAATTTGGTTGGACACTAGAAAAATGTTAATTATATGAGATTTGATGCTTTAATGTTAGAACATAATATTGGCTTATACTATACCAGCTTGGTGCACATGTGTAATCCAAAAGGTAAACTAAAGGACACCAAGGAAAAGGAGAGGCCTTCCTCAAAGAAGACCCCCAAAGAGTGGCACGACCCCCTAAAAGGATGGTGGAGGATGCATGGTAAATGTGATGATGCGGGTGAAGATGCAAGTTTGATGAATTGAAAATGGGAGGAGATGGTAATGACATAGAGCATACAAAGGGAATTTTGGCTTGGCAAGCTTGTACATGAGGTTATGGGGGTCAAGCCCTGCCCTCCGTACCATGTGTGGTTATTTTTGCTTATGCATTATTATTAGAACCAAAATTATCCCTTATTTAACCAAATTATGTTGTCAATATTTCAAGTGTATTTAATTTTATATATTTTAATCTACTTAATTAAAATTGCTGTTACATTTAATTTTGTTTGGGGTATTATTTATTGGATAATTGGGCAAATACAACAAAGATAAGCCATCTGTTGAGTCTTGTGCCTCCTTACTTCGCACTTCATCTTACAGAGAGTAAATTGGAGCACTGGGCAGCAACCCCTGAAATCCACCCCCAAATACAGAGTGGTGCTTTGTTTGGAACTGCAGTCATGCCTTTTTTAGGTGCCTCCAAGTGGTTGTTTCCTTCAGGGGCTGCAGCATGGTTTGGCTGACATTAGAGTATCCCCTGCGCTTGCTTTCTGCTCGTGCCTCAAAGGCAAGGGGCAAACCCTAGCAAGGTGTCTGTCAGCTCTGTTTCAGGCATTTCAAGTGACTTAATTTTTGGGGATTTAGGTGGAAAAAGGAAGGAAGGTGGATAGGGAGAAAGATTGGCCTCCTAAGCACAAAACTTTACTTCTGCCCACACAATCAGGGAATTATTTTGCTGAAAGTGTTGTTGTTGTTGTTGTTGTTATGAATAAAATAAAAAATATAAAACATGATGTGTGAACATGCTCTGCAAAAAGTTTTGTGGTGCACACAGCTTTGGTCAAAGCAGAGCAGAAGTTTATTTCTGCAATATCCACAAAGAAAATGAAAGATGGACAATCTCTTGAATACCAAAATAAAAAAATCCTTCCAGCCAGAATCATCACAGTCAATGAGAGTCTTCAAATACAAGAAGCCTTTAGCTTCACTCACTGAAAAAGGATGGAGTTTCTGAAATGCAAACTAGAGTTCACTTTAACATGTGTATTTCACAGTGCTTGTCTTCCTGTTTGCCCATATGATCCCTTCTGGAGAAGGTTTGGGGTTTTTTTCAGCAGAGCTAGTGCTGACAGGAAGCTTTCTACAGAGAAGTTGACCATGAAGTCTTCTCAGGATGAGACCTATTTGATTACACTTTGCTGAGTGTTTTCTCTGTGCAGCTGAACCTGTGCTGGTTGTTCTTTGTTTGCAGCCATCTCCATGCATGGACTATCCACAGGGGGAAGATAAAGCCTGCAGAGCAGAGCACAGCAGAGAAGGGCAGAAACTTCCATCTTCCTTCAGATGTGTGTATAACCCACTGCAAAATGTAAAAAAAAACCCAACTAAACAAACAAAAACCACAGAAATAAGACAACAGAAGCAAGTAAGAATCAGAACAGACCTCAGCCACAAGTCTTGGGCATTCACTTTATGTGGACCATACAGATAACCTAAATGTGTTGTGAAAATCGCAGCAATTGGGCCAACAGCCATATCAAAGGCCATATTCACATTTTCACAGGGTGTTAGCAGAATTCTGCTGCAGAGCATTGCCAGGTGGGAATGTCATTATTTTTTGTGCTATCTCCAGCAGATTTGTTAACAGTAAAGAAACATTTAGTTCCCTGACTCTCATGTAAGTAATGAAGTTTTTATTCTGGCATCTTGTGTTTCCCACTCCATGGCAAGCCATCTAAGAAGTGACATTTCTTTCAATGGGATGACAAGCTAGAGGAGTTCCAGCCAGGTGACCACCAAGACTGGTGAAGAGCAAGAAGATTGTGATGGATGCTGTTAAAGAATATTGGATACAGGTCTGAAGCTGTCAGGAGTTAACAGCTTATCACTAGTTACTAAATCTGCTGAAGCCTTAGTCTGTAATCTGTGAACTTTCACGCAGATATCTTAAACTTTTGAGCTTTTATCTACTTCTCTGAAAGAGGGACCCAAGAGATGGCTGGAGCTAGAAGATATGGAAGTTCCATCTATCGGCAGAAAACACAGCCTTGGAGATGATAAGATAAAAAATAGACCATCCAGAGACAACAAAGAGACATGCTGAGCAACAGGAAGACCCCCCGACCCCAATATTGTTGGTCTGAACTGTAACATAAATGTTTGGAAACTCGGACTGTAGGGGTATAATTGCCCAGGAATTTTTTTTCAAGTTACCTCCCCAGAACTACCCAGCTTGAGCTCTTTCTGCTGCTGTGCAATTCAAATAAATCACTTGATTTGACTTAAAGCCTGAAATTCTGTTATCCTCCTCTGAGGGAGGATAAGTTTCTTTAAAAGAAACTTATTAAGAGGAAGAATATGCAAGGTTAGAAGTGGGCAGGGGTGGGGGGACAGGAACAAAACAGCATCAAATCACAGCAGTTTCTCTGTCAAATTACCTGTTATTTTTCCTTCCCTCCAAAGTGTCTGAAGCAGCCCATAAATGTCTAAGTAGTGACCAGGACATTTTTCCACCACCCCCTGACAAGCACACACAAAGCACAAAAGCCAGGAACCTGGCAAGAATTGTGAGATGACAAAAACATCAGAACTGAGATCAAAGAATACCAAATAACCTGGACATTAGGCACACAGAATCATCCCTCTCACCTTCTGAGAAGAAGAACGTGCCAAATCTTTGGTATTTAGGCAGAAAAACAGGATACACTGCAAAAATTACAAATACTGCTGCAACAGCCATCATTCTGCTTGAAAGGCAAAATTCCTCCATTTTTAAAGGCTACTTATGCGTACTTCTAATGCAAATTACTAAATCTAGAATTATCTTTTACTCCACTTTGCGAGATTAAAAAAATTATAATCTGTGTTCAGAGGTAACCTGCACCTATTATCTTAGGACTCAAAAAAAAAGCCCAAAACAACATGTCATGTATTTTTTTCTGAAATGAGTTTGGGTCTGTGTTAATAGACAGACTCGGGTTATAATTCAGACTATGTCAGCCGACTGGCAGACACTGACCTTGTTTGATCTCTCACAGCCTAAAGCATCTACATGCAAATTAAAAAGACATTTTTCTTCAGTTTTGCAATACCTGGCATCTGAATTCTGTACATTCACAGCCTCTTTATGAAGAACTTCACCTGGTTTTTGGTTGAAAGGAAAATGAAATTTATTAAGATACTTTCCATATTTTGGGGGGGTAATTTTTATTTGTAATCAGGGTTATATGCCGGAAGAAAAATAATATGCTCTTGGAGAAACTAAAGTAAAACAAAAGTGCTTCTCTCTACCATGGGACCCCATCAGAACACCAGATGGGCATCAATGCACATTTTACCATCTCTCAGGAGCTGGGTATGGACCATTAAAGAGATATTGATGGCTCATAGAAAATGTGGAAACAATCCTATCTAGAAATCATTCTGCTTATGTATTACACATCTTTTGAATTTCTTTCCCCTTGCACTTTATTACTAAGGACATATGAATGAAAAATTTTAAACAGTTCATCTGTTCTTCTTCTGCTTTCCATCCCTGAGACTCTTTTCAAATATAGAGTTACTGGCTTTAGTAGAAAAGACAATTTAATTTCTTATGGGAAAAGGGAGCATAAGAGTGTCAAAAGAATGAACAGATTCTGTAATAAAGAGATGCAGAAAACATATTTTTCTTATGCTGGAAAAGTATACAACAGTGACATTCAAAACTAATCCAGAGCCCCTGCTGAGAAAAACACTTAACCACATGTTCAACTTCCAAGTATCTGCTTAGGTCCATCACATTCAGCAGGGTGTGGGTGTCTGTCTGGATCTCCCCAGCTGGTTAAATCACTGCTCAACAGGGTAAACCATTCACCCAGGGCCTAAGAGAATTTTTCTTAACACATGCACTGACTTCAGACCCTAGTACTCTATTTCAGTTCTCAGTGGGGGTGTTCTAAAATCTTACTACATAACATTTACCACAGAGTATTTTTTAAATAAATTAATCAACAGTCCTTTGTAAAATATTTTTCTGAATTACAGACCAATATTAGCCAGACAGCCAAGACTTGAAATGTGTTACAGGAGGCAAAAAAACCAATTCCCACAAGGATTTGCTGCCCCTATGTGCTTCTCAACTAAGAATAAAAATTATATTCTGGAAAGAGATGTCCATTAAAACACACCAACTCACTTGTGTCTCCTGGAAAATAACCAGCAATAATTCTTACCTTTCAATGATCTCAAAACATTTTTCATCAACTTCTCCTGTCACCTAATCAGAGCAGTTGGAAGTTTTGTTTTAATGCAAGGTAGCCTTTTCAGCTTGCTAATAGCATTTTGTGAAACAGAAGGTATCTTTCTTTTAGGATGCAGCATTCTTTCCTCTTCAAAAATCCATATTTAGCAGATTAATCCTGATCCCCACACATTATATTACTGTGGTCATTATTTCTGCAGAAATTAGCCACTGATAAAATAGGCTATTCAACACTTATTCCATGGAATGGATGCCATCTCGAACTGTAAATCCCTGCCTGCCTGAAATTGTTTTTAAAGAAAGGTTCCTAAGGGATCTGCATCTAAATTTCATAAAGCTTGTCTCCAGCTATAGAACCTCATCATCACAATCTTTATAACAGAAGTTCACAGAATATTCAGATGAGAAGATGTTTTGAAATTACTGGTTTGCATTATTTATTTAGATGCCATTCCTACATAAACATTCAACTAGTTTATTTAGAAACTGCCATCACCACCATCACGATGATGAAAGATGTATCTCAATGCAAATTCTGTAACAGTGAAGAACTAATTCTACCATAAAAGCCTATTAAAAAATCAGTCAACTGAACTGTGTTACTCCTAATAGCTATTTAAATGGGAAATCTAATTTCAGTTTAGATTAAACACTGTATTTCAAAAGGAAAACTTCATCTAAATATAATTGGATGAAATTACTTTGAACCAGTGCCAAAGTCTACTAGTTGAATGCAGCTCATTATGGCTTTGCTCTTTGGTTGGAATAACCATTAAAAATCAAATCTCATGTTTGGTGGATTCTAAAGGGTATTTTAGTCACCTGCACAAGAGCCATGCAATCCTAATCCCTACACAGATTTACTGTAGCTATGTTGGTTTTTCTGTCATGAGAAGACATCATGGAGTCACAGAGACACAGAATCACAGAATGGCCAAGGTGGCTGATCTGAAGGAACATGGAAGACAGGAGAACCATTCATGAAGACAAAAGGTTTGCTACATTACACAGAGTAGTAAAAGGTGTTGTCTAAACACAGTTCTGAACAAAACGTACCAAAAACTATGAAATCTAACAAAAAACTACCAAATTTATGAATTACAGCTACTAAAGCCAAGAGAAAAATATGCCAGAAGTGACAAGCCTGTTGCATTAGATTTCCTTCAGTGTTTTTGTGGAGTGCAAGCATTCCAAAGTTTTGAAAACTAACTGCAGTATTTCTTCATACTTCAGATTTCATTAAATACCTTTGTACTTACAGACTCATCCCAGAAAGAAAAGGGATTGCTACCAACTCTCTGGCTGATCCAACACCACCACCTCAAATCAGACAGGGCGCTTATAGAATCACAGGATGATTTTGGTTCAAAAGTATCTTCAAAATTCATCTGGTCCAAAATCCTTGCAACAAGTAGGGCCATCTTCCACCAGACCAGGTTGTTCAAGGCCCAGTCCAACACCAAATGTTTTCAAGCTGGGGCGTCTACCCCCTCTTCAGGCAACCTGTGCCAGAGTTCTACCACTCTACTAATAAACAATTTCTTCCTTCTATCTAGTCTGAATTTACCCCTCTTTCATGTAAAACTGTTACCCCCTGTCCTATTGCTACATGCCCTATTAAAAAGGCTGTCCACATTATCTTAAAGGCCCCCTTTAGGTCTTGAAACATGTCAATAAAATCTCCTTGGAGCCTTGTCTTGCCCAGGCTGAACAACCCCAGCTGTCTCAGCTGTTCCTTGTGGAAGAGATGTTCCATCACTCTCATCTGCTCAGACAGATCCATGTTCTCCCATGCTGGGGACCTCAGAGCTGGATGTTGATACTGGAAGTAACACACAGAGGGTCAGAGATCTGGTATTTTGTTAGCAGGCATAAAATATAATCAGTTACATTGTGGGACTAATGCAAGAGGTGAGTACTCAGAATACATCACAGTTCAAATTATTTAGTTCTGTCAATAACTTTGATATCATGGTTTTTTCTCACAAAAAAAAAACAAACAACCAAATTATTTTCTATTTTAAATCCTACCAGAATATTAACAAGACTCTCATTAGTAAATTGTCTTGATTCCCTTATCCTGGTTCATGGAAGAGAAACCATAACTAAAGTAACAACAAAACCAAATTATTTCATGTCTGGACCTTCCCTCATTTCAGTGTTTACTGTAGTTCTAATTGGATGTTGGATACAAGCTGTTTTCTTCAAATTTAGCTTGAAAATCTGCCTGACATTTTCAACTGAGAATTTTACTCCAACTCTAAAGACTCAGAATGTGTCTATCTCCTCTTTCATGTGTTTATTTCTGTATTATACCTTCAGGAAAAGAAAATCTAAGAATTTTTTTTTTTTAATTTTTAAATTATAAATTTATTTTTCTAAGAAAAACAAATTTTTTGATATTTTTACGGGCAAAGATACATTCTTAAAACCGAACATGGCCCTGAATTATTTCAAATATCTGTTTGCTTTAAAAATTTTCTATTTTTATTAGAAATATATGCTGCAGATGCCCATCCCAAGGGCCACTGAACCATTATCACATATTTATGGAGACAGAAATTATTAATGTTTGTGTGCTGTGGTGCACCATAGGACTGGGACAACATTATAGGGCCTTCCAGCAGCACCATATAAAGATATTTTTAAAAGAGTTTTGCTCTGAAAACAAAGTGATGGCACTAGTTCTCTGAAGAGAGTAAAATATCATTAAGAGAAAATATCAGAGTATAATTTAAGCTGTATTTAGTTATCTACCTGCAAATAATTATCTTAGCCCACCTTCCTTGCCTCCCTGTATAGACAGTGGATTTTCCTCCTCCATGGACAATCCCAAGCAGTGAGGGTTGTGGGAATCTATAAAATCAGAGGGTTTTGGGAAAGCTGCAAAAGGTTTTAAAGGTAGCAGAACTGTGATTAGAGTTAGGCAGTAGTTATAAAATAAGTCAGCAGAAAAATTATGCAAAAAGTAGAAAACTAAGGCCAAATGGAACAATGGTCTGTGTGTTAACCCTTGTCCAGAATAACTCCCTAAGCTACAAAAATATATCTAGTGAGATATTAGGAAGTTTTAAGCTTAATAATGGAGCTCTGTGCATTGTGTTTTAAGGCTTGCAAGCAGATATTGTATTCGAAATAAGCAAGCATTGTTTTAGGAAAAGGTAGGAGTGCTTATAGTGATTGGATGGAAATACTGTCAATATGATTTTGCTTTGTGTGAGTGGTCAAAAAACTTATAAAGTAAGTTCTTTGTCTGCTGCCTGGGCTGTGAGCTGATGGCATCTTTGCATTGTCATAACCATGTCATGAGACTGATGCTAGAAAATAAAACAGCTCAAGGCACGTTCCTCAGCAGTCCTGTCCCGTTTGTGATTTGTACACAGACCCCCAGCCACCAATAAATGGTGTCCCATGTGAGGAACTTTGTTAGACTAGAAGAATAAAAAAGAAGATCATAGACAGTTCAGTCGCTGGAGGCCCAGGGAGTTACTAGGAGGAAGGGATCATTCCCTTCATCGTCTGTAGCTGATATCCTTGTAAGTAATAAGTAGCAACTTTAGGGGCTCCTGGGCAATGAGATGGAAAACCATCTCTCTAAAACAGAATGGGATTTCTTTTACTGGCTTGAGACAATTTTACAGGATAAAGGACATTCACACATCTCAAAACATGAACTAAAAGATTTATTAATCTGGGTCAAAGCAAATACTCAAATATAGACTTGAAGTCTGCTTTTACTTTGATTCCTGGGACCAAATGAACTGGGAAATTTACAATCTAGTCTCTCTCAAAAAGGAAAAGACTTTGGTCAAACAAATGCCTGTCTCCAGAGCTTTAATGGAAAGCTTTGAACAGAATGATCACGACAGAGACTTTCTGAAACACCAAAACAGAGCACCTGGTTCTGGGTTCTGACACTTTAATTCCAGTCGTGCTGGGTCTTCGTCCTCCTCTGGGGGGATCTCAAGTTTTGTTTGGGGCTCTTTCCCTTCTCCTGGCATGCCCGGGGTTTCCCCAGGCAATGTGGACAGCACCCCAATACCCAAGAAGAGGAAATCAGATCAGTTTCCAGCTTCAGTCATGTCCTCTATTTCTGCTGAGATTCCCTGCGTCACAGATGCTGCAGCCATGCATCCTGCCATTCCTCCGCAAAGTTGTCCACCCCCAGATTTCCCGGGAAAGCATTTGGGATTTTCGTTGTGTTCCGAGAATTTGGGGGATTTCTGCCCAGAGAGATGGATGGGGATGCAGGAGGGAGAGCTCAGGAAAGTTGCTGTAGAGACTCAGATAAATCATTTAGAAGCCTTGAAGCCTGTCTCATTCGCTGCTGGGGGAGGAAACAGCATGGTGAGATGGCAACTTGGAGCTGAGAGTTTTCCAGCTGTATCCCTGTAGGCAAGGATACGGTATGGAACCTTCTTTGGAAGGTGTAACAGTTCTTTGGAAAGTGTCACAAATACAAATTTGGCATCTGCAGCTCAAGAGCAGCCCAATTTGTATAATTCTAATAAAACTCTGTTTAGTGAATTGAAACCTAATTTATGAGGCTCTGGCTCTCTTTCTGTAACCAATACAACACATTGCTCAGCCACTACCTCCATAAGAGGGAGGGTTGTTAAAAATGTAGAACTCTCCTCTACCCTTCCTAGCAAAATTCCCAAAGAGGCGTGTTGCTCAAGAAACACTACTACCAAAACCTTAGAACTCTCCTCCCCAGCCCTTCCTGATAAGACTCCTAAGAAAGTTTGTCGCTGTGACAACACCTCTGCCAAGAACTTAGAGCTCCTGGGACAGCTGATGACTGTGACAACACTACCTGTTCTTCAGTAACAGACACAAAAGTAATAAGGAAAAAAAAAACACAATCCAAATCAAAAGTAAACGTTCCATTACAACTACCTAATTAGTCTAACACTAATCAAAATTTAAAAATATTTTGATTCAAAGAAACAACTTCTTACCTTACTTGTAAGATATGGCCATAATGATGTAAATCCACGATATGAAACTTTTTCTCACCATTATATAAAAAATCTCCATCAAGTTTTGAAAGAAAGTTCTCCTTATTTTAATAATGTGTTGAAAAGTATATTTAATTCTTATGACTTAGTCCCTGCTGATTGTCAAAATGTGACTTCCCTAATTTTAACCAATTCACAATATCTTTTATAAAAATTACAATAAAAAACTTCTTAATAAATTAGTTTCAAAATATAAAGATACTCCATATAAGAATATAGATATTGCCCAACTAGTAAGTGATTAGCCTTTCCATAAACAAAAAAATCAAGCAGTAGAATTACCTGGACCTGTATTAACAGATATTAATGATACTGCTAAAAAAGCTTTATTTTCAGTTGAACCAACTAATACCCTTATACTATCAGACAAAATGAAACAGTCCTTTGATTCTTTCCTAGATAGATTAACCCAGTCAAAAAACAATGTCCAAATAAACAAGCTCATTCCTATATTATTCAAAACCTGACTTTTATAAACATTAATGAAGAATGTAAAAAAATTATTTTAACTTTACCTGATCAGCCTCCAACCGTAACACAAATGCTAACAGCTTGCAGTAAGCTCACCTCTCCACAACATCATACTAATGTGCAAGTCAATACTTTTAAAAAGCAAATTACAGAATCTCAAGAAAAGTTAAGAAAAGCATAGAGAAATAATTCAACACAACAAATTAAAAAAAATGAAAAAGCCCTAAAAGCACAAACAAAAATTTTAGAAAAATCTATTAATACTGTGTAGTTAGACTCTGATAATTAAACTTGTTGCTTTTGTTGTGGTACACCAAGATACATTAAAAAAATTGCCTCACAGAAACAATCCAACCTAAACAACTTTCTGTTTACCCTCAGTGTCAGAAAAAAAACCATCTTGCTAAACACTGTCACTCTCAATTTAACATTAATAGCAAACCTTTGTCGTTAAACTGAGAAAAGAGTGCAGATTAGCACCGTGGCTCAACACAAATAATAGTACCTTCTTACAGTCAGTTACCCAACCATATGGTACTAATACCTCAGTCATTTATCCCCCAGTCAACCATAGCTGAAATAATCCCAACCCAATAACCTCAGGTACAAACTTCAACTTAATCTCCTCAAAATTAATATACCTTATAAATGACTTTTGTTATTAAAGCATTCCTAATAAAATTGTCAATTTTTTTCAACAAAAACAGATTTTTTTGATTCTAAGCAAAGCCAACAACAAAATTCTTACATTTTCAATCCTTCCTGCCATTGTTTCAATAAATTATAAGGACAAGCTAATAATTTTAACTCTTGCTTTTAGTGTTCCTATAATAATTCCACCAAAAACACCTATAGGTATTACATTTCTTCTACCCATAAACATACCCAAACAAAACAACTTTCCAAAAAATTCAGTCATGTCTCTGCCATTTAATACCTCAAGTCCTAAAGTCTTTTAAATACAATGTTTAGACCGCAACCAAACAAAATTGACTTTTAACCTAAGTCACCATAGTAAAATAATTTATGTTACAAACACGCCAGATACTGGTGCAGATGTCGCTGTAATTTCTCACATGTTTTAACCCAATAATTAAAATTTAGTATCTCCTACAAGTTTCTTCGCAAAAATTAGAAGTGCTACTGTGTGTTTACAAAGTACATCCATGATTAATATTACAGGTCCTGAAAGAAAGACAGCGACAGTGCATTCTTTTATTATTCAGAAACCTATCACCATCTAAAAAAGAAACTTCCTGTCCCAATAAGAAACAAAACTAGAGTGAACCTGTGATAAAAACCATGTTGAAACCCGCCACTTTAAAGCTAAATTAAAAACCTAATAATCTTAAATAAATTGATCAATAACCTTTAACAGAAAAAATTAAATATCTTTTAAAAATTAATTTAAAAAACAATTACAACAAAGTCACATCACTCCCACGAACAGTCCCTAGAATTCACCAATACTCGTCATCCACAAGGAGACATCAGACTCCTAGAAGTTGCTTCGTGACCTAAAGAAGATCAATGGAGTAATTGAAGACATAAAACCTTTTCAACTTAAACTTCCTTCTTGATCAATAATCCCGAAACACTAACCTCTCATTGTCATTGATTTAAAAGACTGGTTTTTCCACATCCCACTTCATCCTGATAATACTCCAAAATTTACTTTTTCTATTCCCATCATCAATCAAAGACAAGCCACACAAAGATATCACTAAAAATCATTACCCCGAGAAATTTAATAATAACCTATAATCTACCAATATTTTGGTACACAAGCTTTATCTCCAATTCAAGAAAAATATCCAAAATCCATAATTCTACACTACATAAATGATTTGCTTATAGCAACTCCAACACACAAAAATAAAACAAACCTGTGCTAGTGTTGTTACTGAAACCCAAAATGCTAAACTTAAAACTTCTACAACAAAAAGCCAAAAAATTCCACCCTAAAAATATCTAAAATAAAAAGGTACTAAAAAAACAATTGCACTGCAGAAAATACAACTTTAAATCAATATAATCAATCTACAAAATTTACAACAGCTTCTAAAAGAAATCAATTAAATCAAAACTGTTTTGAAAATTACCAACAATCAATTAAATCCACTTTTCAGTTTAAGAGAAAACTGCAACATCAACTCTCCTAAAACTCTAACACCTAAAACTCATACAACCATTAATAAAATTATAGAAACTCTCCAAAACTCCAAAAAAACAAACTCATCACTTTATTCCAGAAAAAGGTTTCTTTTTTGCAATTTTAAGGAAAAAAATACAACTTTAGTCTCACTTTTCTGTTAAACCTTTCTAAAAACCTGACTTTTATAAACATTAATGAAGAATGTAAAAAAATTATTTTAACTTTACCTGATCAGCCTCCAACCGTAACACAGATGCTAACAGCTTGCAGTAAGCTCACCTCTCCACAACATCATACTAATGTGCAAGTCAATACTTTTAAAAAGCAAATTACAGAATCTCAAGAAAAGTTAAGAAAAGCATAGAGAAATAATTCAACACAACAAATAAAAAAAAATGAAAAAGCCCTAAAAGCACAAACAAAAATTTTAGAAAAATCTATTAATACTGTGTAGTTAGACTCTGATAATTAAACTTGTTGCTTTTGTTGTGGTACACCAAGATACATTAAAAAAATTGCCTCACAGAAACAATCCAACCTAAACAACTTTCTGTTTACCCTCAGTGTCAGAAAAAAAACCATCTTGCTAAACACTGTCACTCTCAATTTAACATTAATAGCAAACCTTTGTCGTTAAACTGAGAAAAGAGTGCAGATTAGCACCGTGGCTCAACACAAATAATAGTACCTTCTTACAGTCAGTTACCCAACCATATGGTACTAATACCTCAGTCATTTATCCCCCAGTCAACCATAGCTGAAATAATCCCAACCCAATAACCTCAGGTACAAACTTCAAATTAATCTCCTCAAAATTAATATACCTTATAAATGACTTTTGTTATTAAAGCATTCCTAATAAAATTGTCAATTTTTTTCAACAAAAACAGATTTTTTTGATTCTAAGCAAAGCCAACAACAAAATTCTTACATTTTCAATCCTTCCTGCCATTGTTTCAATAAATTATAAGGACAAGCTAATAATTTTAACTCTTGCTTTTACTGTTCCTATAATAATTCCACCAAAAACACCTATAGGTATTACATTTCTTCTACCCATAAACATACCCAAACAAAACAACTTTCCAAAAAATTCAGTCATGTCTCTGCCATTTAATACCTCAAGTCCTAAAGTCTTTTAAATGTTTAGACCGCAACCAAACAAAATTGACTTTTAACCTAAGTCACCATAGTAAAATAATTTATTTTACAAACACGCCAGATACTGGTGCAGATGTCACTGTAATTTCTCACATGTTTTAACCCAATAATTAAAATTTAGTATCTCCTACAAGTTTCTTCGCAAAAATTAGAAGTGCTACTGTGTGTTTACAAAGTACATCCATGATTAATATTACAGGTCCTGAAAGAAAGACAGCAACAGTGCATTCTTTTATTATTCAGAAACATATCACCATCTAAAAAAGAAACTTCCTGTCCCAATAAGAAACAAAACTAGAGTGAACCTGTGATAAAAACCATGTTGAAACCCGCCACTTTAAAGCTAAATTAAAAACCTAATAATCTTAAATAAATTGATCAATAACCTTTAACAGAAAAAAATTAAATATCTTTTAAAAATTAATTTAAAAAACAATTACAACAAAGTCACATCACTCCCACGAACAGTCCCTAGAATTCACCAATACTCGTCATCCACAAGGAGACATCAGACTCCTAGAAGTTGCTTCGTGACCTAAAGAAGATCAATGGAGTAATTGAAGACATAAAACCTTTTCAACTTAAACTTCCTTCTTGATCAATAATCCCGAAACACTAACCTCTCATTGTCATTGATTTAAAAGACTGGTTTTTCCACATCCCACTTCATCCTGATAATACTCCAAAATTTACTTTTTCTATTCCCATCATCAATCAAAGATAAGCCACACAAAGATATCACTAAAAATCATTACCCCGAGAAATTTAATAATAACCTATAATCTACCAATATTTTGGTACACAAGCTTTATCTCCAATTCAAGAAAAATATCCAAAATCCATAATTCTACACTACATAAATGATTTGCTTATAGCAACTCCAACACACAAAAATAAAACAAACCTGTGCTAGTGTTGTTACTGAAATCCAAAATGCTAAACTTAAAATCTCTACAACAAAAAGCCAAAAAATTCCACCTTAAAAATATCTAAAATAAAAAGGTACTAAAAAAACAATTGCACCGCAGAAAATACAACTTTAAATCAATATAATCAATCTACAAAATTTACAACAGCTTCTAAAAGAAATCAATTAAATCAAAACTGTTTTGAAAATTACCAACAATCAATTAAATCCACTTTTCAGTTTAAGAGAAAACTGCAACATCAACTCTCCTAAAACTCTAACACCTAAAACTCATACAACCCTGGTTAAAATTATAGAAACTCTCCAAAACTCCAAAAAAACAAACTCATCACTTTATTCCAGAAAAAGGTTTCTTTTTTGCAATTTTAAGGAAAAAAATACAACTTTAGTCTCATTTTTCAGTTAAACCTTTCTAAAAAAATCCTTTGTCAATAATAAAATAATTTTCTTTTCACTGCTAGTTTCCAAAAACTATTTTTACAGTTTTAAAGATGATAACACAAATTATAATTAAAACCAAAACAAAATTGTTAAGTTTAACAAATCAAAAATTTAGTTATCTATTTACCATTGAAAAAAATTATCTTAATTGAACAATACAAAATTCTAGTATTTTACAATACTTGTTAACCTTCCCAAATGTTTATTATATTCATTACCCAACTCACAAATTATTACAAACAAAATTAAATTTTAAAAAGAAACCTATATTAAGTAAAAAACCTTTAAACACAATGACTCTCTTCACTGATAAATCTAACAAAAATCATAAATCAGTCATAACTTAATTAAACCAAAAAACTAATACTTAAAAATCAAATATTCAAATTATTAAATTTACTACTGCAATTTGAACTTTTCCACTCTTTCCACAACCTTTTAATTTAATCACAAATTCTGCTTATGTTACTAATGTAGTAGTAACATAAGTGGACATGGTTGTGAGGGATTCAAAAGATTGTGTTATATAAACCTGTCTGATCCACAAAATCCATCCACAAAAGCATACAAAAGCTGAAAGATTTGACAGCTCAAATTAAAGAAGAAGGGGAGTTAGAATGGAGCTTTGGACCTTGGCTAGGAGAACTTTGTAAGATAGGTCTATATGTGTTGAGTGTTTTGGCAGTGATAGTGTAGTATTACCTTGCTTACTTCGGTGTGTGCAACAAATGATGGACAAAACTATCAAACAGATTTTATTGTACAAGAGGGAGAAGTAGGAAATTGATTCACAGAGTGTTCTCAAAATCTCACAGAGATGGTGGATGAAGGTATGGACAGGGAGAAAGATTTTGAATTAAGACCTTGGAATCAACGAGTCATTTTCAAACAATGACTTGTAATTGCTATCAGACATGACTTATGCCCTTTGAACTGACTAGACTTCCACAGCATTAAAATTGCTGTGTTGTAATATAGCAATGCTTGGTGCAAGCAAAAAGGCACTTTAAGTTAGTAATAAGCAGATATGTTAAAGTAGAGTTATGAAATGCAAAGTAGTTAATAAAAGACGCAGTTATGAAGGTTTCTTTTTAGGTGAACCGAGATGGGGAATTGTGGGTATCCTTAAAATCAGAGGGTTTTGGGAAGCTGCAAGAGGCAGGCCTCAGAGACAGCAGAACTGTGATTAGAGTTAAGCAGTAGTTATAAAATAAGTCAGCAGAAAAATTATGTAAAAAGTAGAAAAGTAAGGACAAATGGAACAATGGTCTGTGTATAACCCTTGTCTAAAATAACTCTCTAAGTGATAGAAAAGTATATCTAGTGAGATATTAGGAAGTTTTAAGCTTAATAATGGAGCTCTGTGCATTGTGTTTTAAGACTTACAATCAGGTATTGTATTCAAAATAAGCAAGCATTGTTTTAACCAAAGCTAGGTGTCCTTATAGTGGTTGTATAGAACTACTGTCAATATGCTTTTGCTTCGTGTGATTGGCCAAAAAATTTCTGAAGTAAGTTGCAACATGAAGTTCTTGCTCTGCTGCCTGGGATGTGAGCTGCTGGTATCTTTTCATTCTCATAGCCATGTAATGAGACTGATGCTGGAAAATAAAAATGGCTCAGAGCATGTTCCTAGCAGTCCTGTCCTGTTTGTGATTTGTACACAGACCCCGGCCAGCAATAAGGGCAATGAGGGTCCTGCTTAGAGTCATATTCTCGAATAACAACTCCTTTTTCCATTTTCCATCCAGAGATACCTCCCTCATTTTTCCTGCTCTTTTCCAGGCATGTTCCAACACCCCTTCCAAAGGAGCCTGAAGGTGGGAGTCATTCAGTCCATACCAAAGTTATTCAGCCTCAGCACAAATCTGGACAACAAACTCTGGAAGGGATTTTTCTGATCGTGTGCAGACTCCAGGATGAAGTAAGTTGCACCCAGTCCTCAGTTGAAGCTCCCCAGTGCCTGTAAGGAAATTGATCTGCCCTTCCCTTAGTCAGTGAAATTAGGCATATGAATCTTTCTGGTGTCTTTTGTTAGACACTAAGTGATATGACTAATACCTGACAATCACAAGTCGTGTTCTAATTTCATCTTTTCTGTAAGGAACACAGGAAAGGAGGAGAGAAAGCAAAAGAATTGCTGACATTATTTAAACCCATGCCATGTCATGCTTCTCTTTCCAGATTCATGACACGGTAAATCTGACAGCAGTGAAAGAGTAAAAGGAGCAGCTGAGGCATTTGGAAAATCTGGTTCTGTGCTGCCTGAGTCATTATAACTACAAGGGTACCTTCCCTGTGCTTATATTGCTTCATTAGTAGATTCCAGCTCATTACTTCACCTATCAGGCTACAGAAAGAAGAATCAGATTTAATAGGGATATTTATATTTAGTACCTAAATTTAGGCATATTTAGTATATTTACCTAAAGGGTTAACATGTTATTTTTCCAGGCAAAGAAGTAACAAAACCAATAATCCTAGAAAGAAACAGAGTAGGTAGAACAGCACTGCATAAAACCCAGTGAGCAGGAGGACATGAATTACAATGTGTCTAAGTCTGGAGGAAATGGTCATTTTCATAGAGCCATTTATGCCTTGTGTTAAATGTATTTAGCTAGAGTTTCTGGCTTTATCCTTCCCCCAAGAATATAAATTAGTGCCCCCATGAAACCAAAGCTATAATGTTGCTACGAGATGCAGACTGAAAGCACAGCTACAGAGGCTTTTCTGGGGCAGTATAATTTTATACTGCCATATATTTCTTTTCTACATCTGATCCTTTATGCTGAGAGCAGATTTCTGCCCTATTAATGGAAGCACAGCTTCTGTCCAGAACCACTTCCAATCAAGTTCTGTCAATGACAGACTCCTGGGTTGCTTGTTTATAAGGATTTGTTGTTGTTGTTTGGTTTTTTCGGGTGTTTTTTTTTTGTTTTTTGTTTTTGTTTTTTTGTTTGTTTGGTTTTGGTTTTTGTTTTTGTTTTTTTTTGTTAACTGCTCTCAGAAAGAAATGTACTCTGGAGCAGTGTCTAATCCATTGAGCAACCTGATCTTTCATTCTAGCAGAATGCAGAAAAACTCATTTTTTCATGAAAAATAAGTCCCTAGTAAACTCTAAATTAAAAGAAAGGGTGAACTTGTTATTTAACTGTCACTTTTCATGTGTGTCAGATAAATGTAACTTCAAGGCACTTTAATCAAAACTAAATTGTTTTATATATGTGAATATTTGTCCATTTGAGACTCAGTTTTTACTTGTGTTGAAAAGTGTCAGGATTCAGGCAGGTGCAATAGTACAAAAAGTATCAGAGAAGAATTGATAACGAGAAAACAAAGGGACCATCTCCCATCTGCTGCTCATCAACATGGCTCTGCTTCTGCCAACAGAACTGAGATAATTCCTGGAAACTGGGTGTAAGGGATGCAAAACAGTGATTAGCTACCTATACAGTGATGAAATACATCCTTTTGTTTGGTTTGGACCCACTGTGTGTTCATTTTACCTGCATCTCCTGGATTTTTTATCATAGGGATCATCGCAAATCATTCCCTCTTACATTCTATCTCAGCTGATCATCCTCCAGCCTGAAGGGATTAATCTACTGTTTTCTTAAACAGAAATCAACACCTGACACCCTTTACCACTGTTTTTCATAAATTTTCTAGGGTTTTTTACCTTTTTTGAGAGGGAAGATTAGAATTGTACACAGTATTCAATATTTGAATATACAATAGAAACCAACCAAATTTTCTCATTACATTCTTATGTCCCCACACCCAGTAATTCAGCCAGGTCTTACTTTTCACACATCTTTTCATTTTACCACTCCATTTCAACACATCCCAGTTTTGCTAGTCTTGCACAATTTGCTTGCCTGGGTCACCAAAAGCAAAAAGTTTATCTGAGATTCTGCCAGTGAGGCTGTAGCCCTGAAGAACAGGGAATAAATTCCCAATTCCTGACTTGTCAATTCAAAGATGAACAAGCTCCAGAAACAAAACAAAACACACACCAAAAAATCATCTGTGGCCACTGTCCCTGGTGGTATAGCAAATTACAATGAATTTCCAAAAATATTATTTCCCAGTAGCATTTGAGATGTCTTCAGATAAAGACATGATCCAGTTGCCTCTGAGAGCACTGAGCTTTGGGACTGACCTTCTCCTAACAGAGTGAATTATGGTGCGGTTTGAAAAATCAGCATTTTACAGCTGCCAGAAAATTAAGCATTTGGTTACAGACAGGGGATGTCAAGTGGGCTACTCCAGGAGCAATGACCTCCCAACCTAAAAGGGTCAATGCAGAGAGTTGAAGTTTACCTCTGCCTGCTGGAAAACAGTCAGGGAGTTGAGCAAGGAGCCTCAGGCTAGACCATCTGCCTCCTTAAACTGGTGTAAGCTGCTGGAATCTCACATTTGTGATAGGGAGGCTTTGATGTTTCATAAAGACTCCCAGATCCAGAACGAGAAAATATGCTGATATGGAATAAATCTTTCACCATTAAAAGATATTTTCATGAAGTTCTTTTCTATCTGCAGGCCATGGGTCCCAAGGATTTAAACAGATTAATTGTTTAGCTGTTACATTTCAACATTTGTCCATTTTTCCTCCTAAGGGAGAACTTGTACTCTTGGTCCTTTATTTCCATCCCTACACCATTTTTCTCCCTCTCAGTGCGGACATCTTCAGTGAGGGATAAAAAGGTCTAAACAAGCTACAAGGAGAGGGGGCCCACATCAGATCAAGGCATATTCTCCAGTACCTTTTGAGAAACTGTTATCACTGCTACATTCCCAGGGACTGTAGCAGCAAACCAGAACATAGTCTCTGTGAAGCGGATGTTTTTTTGGGGCAGTCACTCTAACAGTCTTGCTTAGGGTATCACATGGGGTGTATGTGCAGGAAAGTCACAGGGATCCTTATTTGCACTAGCAGCATTTTCACAGCAAAGTCTCAGGCGTTTTAAGTGTGTCGTCCTCCCTTCAGCTCCTCGTTTGTCTCTCCTCACAATTCACTGCTTATCTTTGGAGTGTGGTTCTGGCCCAAATCAAATCACCTCACAGCTGTTTCAGGCAAGGGAAGTCATTGAATTGTACAGTTCTGTTTGCATCAGGTCTGATTTTCAAGCCAAACCACACACCACCTCTCCAAAATCCTCTCCTGTGGAAAGCTACAATACAGCCAGAGAAAGAGGACAGCAATTTCCCCCAGGTAACTATGAAGCTGATGCAGACAAGAAGCTCATTCTTAATAAAAAGCTTTTTTGTTGGCTGGAGTCCTTATTTCTCAAGAGAATTTCCAAGAGCTAGTGAGAGACCTCCTGTCACTGAATAGGTGATCTGTTGTGAAGACACTTTTCTTCCAAACTTCACCCTTATTTCAAGTATTATCATGAGCAGGGTGAGTAGTGCTCTCATTTCCATTGTTATGTCTGACTCTTGCTTCAAGAAGCAGTGAGACAGATCTCTGGAGTGGCCTTTCACACATAACAGGCTCGACAAAAGAAGATTGCAACAGAGAACTGAGAAGCAGACATGACTGGGATGCTGTTGATTGTTTTAAATAGAGGAGGTGAATCAAATACAGAAAGCAGAACATAAGTCCAGTTATAACCTTCCTCTCAGTATTGTGTTCTCATAGCTCAGTTCCCTTTCATGGTTAGAAAACTGTGTGATTTTTATTCTCAAACAGTGCAAAACCATGACCTTTTTCTGAAAAACCTCCTCCTTCTTTCCTTCTTTTTTTTTTTTTTTAAATTTTCTATTTTCTTCTACAGAATAGATAGACCCACTGTGTGCTACACAAGTGTTTGTGATGGCAGAGCTGCTGGGATGGCATGGGGAAAAGAATGATGATAGGGAGCATAAGAAAACTGAAAATTTCCAGCTTTTAGAGGAAAAACAAAACCCAACCCTAAGCACTTAGCAAAAGCATAAATCACCTTTCCTAAATCCTCTTGTGTGGAACGTACTTGCTCTAGGATTGCTAAACCGTGGAATGAAAGAAGTTTTACTTTCTCAGAGAACTTTTTATATTCATATCATGCATTCCTAAGTACAATTAAGCTCAGCATCTAATTGCTCACAGCTTGACAGATGCAAACGTAAGGTGAACTTTGGATAAAAAACATTAGTTAAAAATTAGTTTCTACATTAATATTACATTCCTACTAGCACTATATCAATTTCTGCAGTTTTGCATAGAGGGAACTGAAAGACCAGGAATATCATTCTTCTCTGAAGTGTTTGTCCTTCGTATCCACAATCTGTAAAGAAGACTTGCTGCTGGTACCAAAGCTTCTGCCATTACACAATGAGAAGGTACTTTGCTAGGAAATATAATCGCAGAAAAGATGATGCATTAGACATAACTTTTCTTTACTGTGGCAGCAAAGTAAAAACAGTATGGATTGAAGTAGCAGTTAGACCAATGGAAAAGATTCTATAATATGGTGTTAGCAAAAAACTTCAAACTTTTATTTCTGCTGAAACAAGAGGGCCTCCCACACTGTCTGATAGGAGCAAATGACAATTATCTCTGCTCTCAGAGAACAGAAATCAACAAAAAGACCTGCAGACCTTTCTTTAAGAAAGGTTACCCTTCTATTGCAATCTGAAGTCTACCAGTGAATGTAGAAGATGAAACAGATAAAGCTTTATCACTTTATAATCTTAAAACTGAAGTGCTAATGAAGAATTAATAGATATTTTAAATCTGGTTGGGATACTAATAACTGTTAGGGTTGTTTTCCATATCACTTCAAAAGGAGTTCAAAGCAGTAATAGCTCAGACTTACAAGCTATCTGCGAGTCTACTGAACTGTATGAAAATATATTATTAGTGAAATCTCAAATTAGTTTCTTATTAAAATACTTTATGGCTTTAATTGAAAAGTTTTTAACAGGAAAATATTCAATTGGAGGTATTTTAAATGGTAAATCAAATTTCTTTGGATGGGAATTGGATCATGTATCTTTTAGGCAGGTTTTAAAGTCTCAGCCTATTTGCATGGGAGCACTAGGAGATAGGCAAATTTTAATTACCATGTGAAAAAATTCTTTAAAATCAGCTATTTAAAAAAAAAAATTAAAAAAATTCATTTTACTTTGCTAGACCGCACATAGCTGCACATTAAAAGACAGATTCTTGTGAGTGAGGAAGTGCAGTGACTGCATTACTAAAGCCACATTTCAAACTGTTAAATTATGTCTTTGGAGATACAAATTAAGGTTTTTATCCATTTAAAAACAAGAATAATATTGCATAAGAAATGAATTGCTGAAATGAACCTAATTTAAAATTATTTTATAGAATTCATTTTAAGTAAATGAAAGGCCCTGTCTGGCTGGAATAGTAGTATTTTTTTATCACTCCTTTCAGCCAAGATGAGATCTTTTACATGCGTTTATCGAATTATGTCTTTGTAATGTAGCAATTTTCCTCTCTGCTTTAGCGCTGTTGTATTGAAAAACTCCTACATTTCCCCTCCCAAAAGAAATTGCGTAATACTTATCCTTTCTTCATCCTTTTCTTGAATTGAAACACATATCTTTTAACAGACTATTTCAAAGAAAAGCCGAGAAGAATAATCTTTGTGAAGAGTTCAGGGTAGTGAAGGAGCTATTTGTGAGCTTTATTGAGCTGAGAACCAAAAGTACACCTGATTTGCCAAAAACCAGTGTAATGTTGGTATGTTTTAATGAATCTGGATCCTGCACTGATATAAATTCGTGTCTTGTACTGGAAGCCCAAATCACATATTCAAAAGAAAAAAAACCAAGTCTTTCTACTCTTATAGGAACGGAATTACTGCAATTTGGCTGCCAAAGCAAAATGAGAAATTTTGCTCCTGAAAAATGTGTTTTCCCCTATTCTTCTTTCCCACAGTGGAATCCGTGTGTTTCCCATTTTCAGATATCCTTGTGGAAATATTTTCTTCTATGGTATGCCATGGCCAAGGTAATGAAACAAAAACATCATTAAACCATTCAGAGTGCTGCAGTTTGGAAACTGTGTGTAAAATATGAATAACAGCTTTCCTCTGAGATATTTTGTTATCTTCTGATCAACGCTGTTTGAAGTGAAACTCAGTGAGACAGAAAATTACCTGCTTTTTTGTAATAAGCCATTGAAAAGCTCATTCTAGAGGATGCACAAAACCCCTCTAATAACTCTGTGTATTTGACAGTTTCTGGATACAAATGTGATAACAGTGGGATAATTGCAACAAATTAAAAATTTGTAATCCTTTTTCCTCAAAATCTCCTGGTTGCTTTTTCTTGAAAAGTATGATGTAGAGTCAGTTCCTTTGGTCTCAAAACAGCTAATTACTGGCAGATCAGGGCATGGAAAATGCAATTCTTCAGCCCAGGGGACTGAAATAAGAGTGGCTTGAGGCTAGACATAAATGGCACTGCTGAGTGGATGTGGTGCAGGGATGGGTACATAAATACACACCTTTAGATTGAAGCCCTTTCCCTCAGGACTATCAGGAAATTTAGGATAATTTTATGTTGAAAAGAGTTAGGCTTGACAGAAATGGCAATGAATACCATGCTCCCATCTACTAGAGATCCATATCAGGTAATTTTCTAGGCACTGTTGCCAAGACCATTATGTAACCTCTGTCACAAGAGAGCTCCCAAACCCTACTGGGCAGCTTGATCTAACACTGAGATTAAGGCAGCTCCAGGAAGGAGGTAGAATGAGATAATTTCCAGAGACCTCTTAAAATAATTTCCCCCCCCTGTGATTCTGTTTTTACCAGAGACATTTCTGTAGTCTGAGCAGCTACATATTTACTCTAGGGGTTTATGGGTAGGGAAAGAGAGAGCAGGATGGGGGAGTGGTTATTGGAATGTATTTTCCTTTATTCATCACTCTGACTAATACTCTGTCTCAGTCTGCCTTTGCTGTTACCATAGAGTTGATTTCAAAACAACAAAGGAAATAAAATTATACAGGCCACTTAACTCAATACTTCATAACAAGATACTAAAAGTAATGCAATTAGTGTAACCCTAATCTACACTGGGGAAGAGCTGCCTATTACCTAATCCTGAGTAAAATATTCAGAGACCCTAAAAGGGTCAGTGTCTTCCATGCTACAGCTGCATGGTTACAGGATAAATAGAGTTAAATTTCACTTTTTTCCCTCTGATGTTGAACTTTCTCAAGGTAGATCTGAGTATATGACTATAAATTACTGTAAAAGGATAATTTCTTGTGCATGTGATACCCATGCAGCATTTTCCTGTAAAATGAACTAACCAGGAGGAGAAAATAAAGGAAAATTTCTGGGGACAAGGGAGATGAATGTTAGGGAAACATTCGAGTCCAGGCTTTTACCACTGTTATGTTAACAGAAAATTTGTTTATTTGAATTAGTGAACCAGACTAAGAGGGATCTGAGAGAATTGTATAAATGAGTAGCTTGACTCAGGATGTTTGCTTGGCAAATTTCATATGAGATCTTGCTTCTCCAAAATAAGGATACTGGGATTTCCACCAGCAAACTTAGTTATTACAGCCAAGAATATGTCTTCCTGCTATTTGGGGAAATTTCAGATATTTGTTCCCCCTGAGTATAAAATTGTCTGGATTTTGGAGACTATTAGTTCTTCCAAACAGTGTGATGTGAAACGTTTTGTCTACAAGTCTTTGGCAGTCTGAAAAGCCCATTATCCTGAAAGTGCTTTGTAATGGGTGGAGAACTGGGATGCTGTGCTGCTCTCAATGCTAATTGAATGGCTGCGTTATAAAAAGCATTCTTCCATTCAGATGAGAGTCTCTGGAGACAATAAAGAGTGCTATCTTACTATCTTTTCATGTTTCTATTGCAGGCTCTCAAAAATATGTATTGTTTAGCACTTCATTGTGAGGTGATGTCTGCCCTCAAACTGCTCTGTATTCTGCCTGCAACTTCCCTCAGGGAGTACATTGTTTTTTTCTGCACATATATAACCCTTAGTTTTCTGTTAAATTATGAAATTTTTTGTAAGGAAAAAAAAAACAACCCACTCATTAATAATTTTTCTACTCATATATACAAAAAATATATAAATATATATAAACATATTCAAATATATAAAATATATACCTAAATAAAGGTTATATAATAAAATATATATATACCTAAAAATATATAAAATATAAATACCTATAAAAAGGTCTATTTTTTAAACAGTGGTCAGCACCTGTTAGACAAAGACAATTTACCAAGAAGAAAATACTCATAGGCAGCAGGATGTAAAAAAAAAACATCCTGCTCCAACTCTTCAGCTATTTTCTGTTTGCCAGCATTATTTCTGCATCTCCTAATTTTATGTCTTCAATATTAGTTGCATTTATAGCAATACTTGTTAGCCAGTGTTGCAAACATCTTCCAAAACCCTTCAGAGGGAAGAAGCCAGAATAGACTGCTGGCATCAGCGGCACAACTCCGTAACCCCAAATGTGTAAGAAACTTTGTCCCTAATTGAATAGCAGCATAAACCCAAGAAGAACAGAAAGCTTGGGAAGGAACACTAAAGAGCAGCAGACCTTTTGTAAAACAGCAGAAGCAATCTGACAGCTGAACTTCCTGCTCGGAGCACCTGAGGTGCAGCCGTGGTGAGGCAGGAGTATTGATTGCACAAGAGAAAAAGCAATTTGTAGAGCCACTATCCAGAGGCCTGTTACAAATTTGATTTGATAGAAAATGCAGTTTTTATTTTTCTTCCTTTGTCAGTGCTGCACTTCCACCACTTTAGACATCATCATGATGGGATGGACTTAAAAACAAACAGAAAGAATGAAATCCTGCACTGCCCTGCAGCAGCCCAGGCAGTCAGGTCATATTTCTGGGGCTGCAACTGTGTGAATGGAGGCATAAGAGTGGTACTAAGTTCTGTGCAAGCCACGGCCTTCCTTTGGACAGCAGTGTGGATGGGCAATTTTGTTCACAGCTCATTTTTCACTTCCATGGTTTTCTCCACTTTCCCATAACTTCTTAAAATGGTACAACGCAGAAATGTTGCTCTGATTTAGCGGGGCTTGCAGTAGGAGCAGACTAATGAAGACAGCCCTGACACTCTTGTTTTGTAGATCCAGGCTGTTTCTGGGTGTTACAGAGGATAAAACTTTTATTTTCTCTCTTTATATTTTACCACACTCTGTATTAATAATTTGTCTGAATGAACTATCTTTCACTGCATCACTGAGGGAAGGCTAACCTTGCACAGCCACCTGTTATCCAAGGAACTTTCAAAATTCCTTCAAGGGGTGAAGAAAGAAGCAGGGGCGGTGGGGGCGGGGGGCAGGGTAACCATAGTTCTTTTGTTGCCTTTTTTTCTTTCTTTCTTTCATATTCTGAAATTTATGATATATAGTCACAGCATAATTCACCACAGTTAGCAATTCTGCTCTCTCAGAAAAACTTGCATTGAAAACAAAATTCACCAATTTTCATTCTTCCACAGTATAAAAGTATATGTGTATATATATATATACAGTATAAAAGGGTATGATGCAAGGAGGCATTGGATCTGTACATTTGCTCATTCATGCTCATTACCAGCCAGCTGCCATGGCTTGGCCTTCAGGAACAGAGCAGAAACAAAAGATCAAACATGGAATGATCCTTCCTCCAGAAACCTTCACCTGGTTCTGGTGTGTAAGGGATTTCTGAACTGGGTGTTGCATCTGAACTGTTGCATTCACCCATCCATGATGCAAATTCCTTCTGCGAACGTGTCTAAACCTTTTCAGAGTTAACTGAGCCTTTTTCAATCCCCAATATCCTGTAGCAATTAATTATACTCCTAAAGGGCGTAGAAAGATATTCCATGCATCCTTTTAGTACCATACTATATTGGTAACTCAGGAAAGCTGCAGCCTGTCCTGATCCCGTTAGAAATAGAGTGAACAGAAAAAAGACCTCGCATGTAGTTATTGGTAAAACACCCAGGTTCCTACTTCTTTTCAGTGAACTTTGCAGTAAATCTTCAATAGTAAAGGAAATGCTCAGTCAGGGGGTAAACAATCTTTAGAATAAAAAAACTGTACACTTACTTAATATGTAAGTTTTCTCTGTTTCCTCTTTCTGTGTTTTTTTTTTTAACTTTGATTATGAGTTATTGTGTCACAAATTTACTCTTATATGTGTTTTCATTCCCATGAGTTCTACCATACAAATGATAATCATACATCCCATTCAAACCAGAAAGATTATATTTTTACAAAGAAATCATTTCTATATTTCACAGCCTTCATATTTTAGCTTTATATTTTCATCCAGAATGTTTCATTAAGAATAAAATTTTTTTTTAATTTATGCAAGAAATCAACAGTAAAAGAAAACACATGGTTTTATTATCAACACATTATAAGAAGGGGTTTCTTTCTGTTGATGAAACCTTTTGTGTATAGTGTAGTAAAAATTTGCAAAACTTTCATGCTTCTTGTAGTAAATATCATATCACACTAATAAATACAAGGATGTTAATTTCAACCCAATTGACTGTAAAAACGTTCCAACTCTAGAGTCTGTGCTAATGAAAATTTGCCTATTTTTTCAGTTATATGAGAAAATAATTTAAAAAGATAAAGAGACATCTCATTTGCCACTTTACCTTCCTGTTAAATTTCTGCAGGCACTCAACTTAAAATGCAAAAATTCTTTGGTTTTACAGCCATTAAGTGTCAACAGTGTTTTTGTTGAGCCTGGATTGAACAGAGCCAAGGCCTTTACTGCTCCTCATGCTGAGGAGACCCAGCCAGGACAGGTGACCCCAGCTGACCCCAGGGATGTTCCAGACCATATGACATCATGATTAGTGTATCAAGTGGGCGGGGGAAGGAAGGGGGCACGTGTGGAGTGATGGCATTTGTCCTTACCCTTCTGATTCTCTCCCCCATCCCACTGGGGATGCCCCTCAGCTGGTGAGGGGCTGGGCTGCTGGCTGGGGTTGAACTACAACAAGAGTGAAAAAGAACCGGAAAGCACTTTGAAAACATTAAGTTATTGTGTTTGGACCTTACCAGAGTGGTCACTGCAGAATGGCATTACACATGGAACACTGATCACTGTTCTTTTTCAGGTCTTAGCCTGAGCAAAGAAATACTGACAAAGTCCTTCCTTACACTTAAGAGAAAAAACAGGTTGTGTGAGAGCTCTGCTAGCTGGGAATGTGTGAAGGGAAGCATTTTAGGACACTGCTATGGAAAGTGCAGGCTCTTTAAGCACACGTTAGGGAAAAGAGCTAGTATATATGCTCATTTATGAAGATAAGTACCAAAATCTGAATTTTTCCTGTATTATACTCAGCCTCCAATACGTTTTGTAATTGTACTTTTCTCTGTATCCTTTCATGCAGGCGTCACTGGCAGTGACATGTTCTGTGCTCAGTGCTGCTTTGGCTGGTTGGTTCGGGGAGATGCCTTTAGTTTTATGGCACACAGGGGTCTAAGGAGGGTGTGCGGGTGTCCCTGTGCTCTGGCACCAGCTGAGGTGCAGGAGCACTTCCAGTGTGCATTTTTAGGAGAATCTGAAGAAGAGGGGATGTAGTTCTTGCACACTGGACAGCAGCTCAAAGCGCCTATTGTTACAGAGCACTCTGTAGATCGTCCTGTGCTCTTTTGTGCTCGGCCTGAGGTGCCACGTGCTGGTCTCTGGGCTTGTACGTAGCCGAGGAGATTCCCATGGAGGGCACTCTACAGCTTCATGAATGCACAAGAACTTTGGGACACAGTTCAGCCTCACACACTTGCAAAACCCCCAAACTAAAGTAAAACACCACAACAAACCAAAAAGCCCCACGCAAAACAAAACCCCATGGAAATGTGTTTACAAGTTATAATCAATTGTCTCGTGAAACCTCCGTTCTGTAAGCTAAACCACTGCCAACGTTCAGACAGAAGGACAAAGGGAGGTTTTAGCAGGCCTGACGAAGTTTTGGTAGGGATGGAGCCTACTGTCCCCCCATGAGAGCCTGCTGGCCCTGCCTTTCTGTGTGGGTGGACGGCACACCCCGGCCGTGCGGAGCAGCCTCCTGTGCACCGGCAGTGGGGTCAGCAGCAGCTCAAGCCACCCTCCCCCTGCACTGCCCAAGGGCTGCTCTGGCAGCGTCCTCAGCTCTCTCTCGGCCCCTTTCCCTCCGTGCTGCCCTGGCAGCTGAAAGCCGAGCTGGCCGAGGGGGTGCCTGAGCTGCCAGCCTCAGCTGGGTTCTGCTGCTTGAAGACTGGAGCTGCCACGCTGGGGAACCCACAGCTGAGAGCTTCACTGGAGTGCAACAAACAGAGGGCCTGACAGGAGGGAAGGGGCCCTGAGGTCAGGCAAGAGATGAAGGAAAAAGGGAACGGAAAAGAGAGAAGAGAAAATTCACAGGGCTTGATACTTAAATCTTCCCTGCAAACTTTGCACACAAGTATTGTCCTGGATTCCCAAAAGATCAATGGTGTCTGAGTTTATTATTAAACAAAAGAGATGAAAAAGAATATTGATTAGTTGTTCATTGGCTGTTCTGGGCACTGATCATGTTGGGATCTGAAGGAAAACGGAGTCTGTGACCATGATCCTATAAAAAGATACATATGCATATAAAAATGTGGGAATCAGAAACACCACATAAAAAAGCAAAAGATCAAACAAATTCTGGCATTTCCTCATGTTGAAAGTAATGAATCTGTGCTACAAGTTTGCTAAAGTTCCTGTAGGTACGTGAATATGCAATGCAAGCATGAAAAACGTCAGAATGGCATTTTCAAAAACACTACACCTTCACCGTGTGCTAACAGTTTTCCAAACAGTTGGAGACAACAAAAACATCAAAATATCCAAAAATTCTGGAAGCTCTCAGATCCTTTCATCTCAGTCTAATCCTGAAAGAAAATTTAAGTTATGTGTCTCCTGAAAAATAGGCATATTTACATTCTAGTAAATGAGACTTTTTTCCTTTTTATTTATTTATTTTTTTTTTTTTTTTTTGCCTAACACTGGAAAGAAAGCAAGATTTTTCTTGTGGCATAGAATGGTAGCAGAAAGAGGAATTTAGGGTATTAAGACTGTATTAAGAGCTTCATTTTTCTTACTTTTTGCTGGAATTGCCTAACTCGAAACAGCCAGAATTGCTTTTTTTTTTTTTTTTTTTTTTTTTTTTTTTTTTTTTTTCTGGAATTGCCTAACTTGAAACAGGCAGAATTGCTCTAATATGCTGAATGTCCTCAAAGAGAGTAAGAAGGACAGGAAAGTACAGGTCAGTCAGCCTTGCCTCCATCCCCTGGAAAGGTGAAGGAGTAACTAATCCTGGAAACTGTTCCATACAAATGGAGAAGTTGATTGGGAGTAATGGTTAACCTACCTGATGCCCATGCTAGGACAGGCAGATTGATGGAAATGGGTGGAGCAATGGATGATGCCCACCGCAGCTTTACCCAAGCCTTTGAGACACTCGCCTACAGCATCCTTAAACACAAACTGCCAAAATGCCCAGACAGGAAGGCTGAAAAACGGATGAGGACTGTCATCAGTGGCACAAAGCAGAGCTGGAGGCAAGTCGCGTCTGCTCTGACGCCCAGGGGCTGCTCCTGGGGCAGATACTCTTTGATGTCTTCATTCACGGCCGGCCTGGAGGAGCACTTTACCCTCAGCAAGCCTGCAAACAAAACAGAGCCGGCAGGAGCAGGGGATAGCCCAAATGCTTGTGACATTCAGAGGGACCTCGGCAGGCTGAAGAATTGGCCTGAGGGGAATCTGATGGAGTTCATGGAAGAGAAACGAGAAGGCTTGGACCTGAGCAGGGATAACCGCAGGCATCAAGAGCTGCAGGAGGCTGACTGCCTGGGAAGCAGCTTCTTTATCTTCCTTGCCTTGCTGCTTGGGGGCGTGCTGCAAAGCAAAGGCAGGAGGACGATCGCAGCCAGAGGAAGAGGGGGTTTGCAGCCGGCCGTGCCGTGCGGAGCCCGGCCAGCGCCGGGAGCCGCCCCGCCCGCGCTGTGCCCGCAGCCCCGGCTCTGCCGCGCTCGTCCCCGCCAAGTCCGGCCCGCGCCGGGGCAGCTGAGAGATTCAGCTTCGAGTTGTAT